>NC_133504.1:144262100-144572000 GCF_049354715.1 Callithrix jacchus | reverse complement strand
CTTGGGCCCACACATTTACTAATCAGTGCTTGCGTTTCCTCATCTACAGAATAGTTGGTCAGACTGGTGGGTTCTTCCAAGTCTGAATTCATTATTTAACTGGAAACTGCTCCAAATTGGAACAGCACTTCTTCACTATCAGTTCAGATATCTACATTAATCATAAGAAAGAACAGAATGACAAGTTGGGGAAAAAAGGGGAATGGGGTAAGATTTGTTATTCCCTGCCTAATTCTCGACATTTCTCATCTTCCAGCATCAGAAGCTTATTCCTCAGTGAAGGATATGTGGATGGCATTCAGGGAATGTGATAACATGAGTGAACTGCTGAGAGAAAAGAAAAAATAAATCTATGGTGTTTTTGGTGTTTACAAGGTGTCCATAAATAATACTGTTTCAGATGGAAGATATTTGTGACACAGTATGTATATTTCCCTATGTTTCTAGATGTTATGTACACCTTGTATAACTACTTGATTTCACATATATGTATATGTATGTGTATACAGATTATTTTTATGTATTTATATTTATATAATTTTTTTTTTTTTAGACAGAGTCTCACTCTTTTGCCATACAGGAGTGCAGTGACACCATCTTGGCTCTCTGCAACCTCTGCCTCCCAGGTCAAGCAATCCTTCTGCCTCAGCTTCCCAAGTAGCTGAGACTACAGGCATGCACCACCATGCCCAGCTAATTTTTGTATTTTTAGTGGAGACAGGGTTTCATTGGCCAGGATGGTCTTTATCTCTTGACCTCGTGATCTGCCTGGCTCAGCCTCCCAAAGTGTTGGGATTACAGGCTTGAGCCACTGCGCTGGCCAATAAATATTTTTTTTCAGAGAGAGAAAAATATAATTATGTAGAGAGACATAGAAAGAGAGGAGTCACATGTGGCAGAAATGTTAGTGAGTGTAAACATAGTCAATGAAGGTATAACTCTAGGTTTTTCACAAGTGTATTCAGGTAACTACTACTTAAATGGTCATAGAATTGAATTTGTATGCAAAATCAGCCTTTAAATCAATGAGCTAAAATAAATGACTGAAATATTAAGGGCATAAGTATAGAGAAAGACGACTTTGCATGAATTTAAATAATTTATGGAAAATAGCTAGTATTAATAAAATGTTCTCCTTTCCAGAAATAGACACTGAAGGAATAATTTTTGTTGTTGTTGTGGTTCATTTTGGAACTGTACATCTTATTTGAAAAGGATTTCTAATCTCTGCACTAAAATGTAGACAAAGTTGTAAGGACCATTGGGTCCCATTCCATCCAGCTACATCTGCATTGAGTGGGTCACAGTGCTCAACTTAGAATCAGTTAAGGCTCTGCTAATACCTCTTGTTTATTAGCTAAAACCTAGCTGATTTCATGAAAACTAAAGAGTCAACTCTATTTACTTTAGTTTGATGAGATAATTCACCAGAGCAGGATTATTTGAAATATGACTTTCCTTGAGGTCTGTTTTATACCTGATACTGGAATGTAGCGGGTAGGAGAAATGGACAAAACATGATCCTTGCTCTCAGTGACCTCGCCGTCTACATGCTGTAGGACACAGGTTACGATCTCCTGAGGACTGCAGTTTTAATTCCAGAGATGAAATTGGAAGCAGGTTCTTTTTCCTCTCTCCCTCCCTCTCTACCTCCCTCCTTCCCTCCCTCCCTTCCTGCCCTCCTGCCTTCTTGCCTTCCTGCCTTTCTGCCTTCCTTTCTTCCTTTCTTTTTTCTTTTTTTTTGAGGCAGGATATCACTCTGTTACGCAGGCTAGAGTGCAGTGGCATGATCTCAACTCACTATAACCTTCGTCTCCTGGGCTCCAGCTATCCTCCCACCTCAGCCTCCTGAGTATCTGGGACTAAAAGTGCGTACCACCATGCCTGGCTAATTTTTGTATTTTTTGTGGAGACAGGATTTTGCAGTGTTGCCCAGGCTGGTCTCAAACTCCTGGACTCAAGGGATCTGCCCGCCTCAGCCTCACAAGGTGCTGGGATTACAGGCATAAGCGACCACCCTCAGCCAGGTTCTTCTTTCCCTAAAAGTGGACCTTTATGCAGCCCCATGGAGAATGGGTAAAACCCCGGTAAGTTTCAGTGCTGTCTCCAGCTCCTTCCTTGGGGAACTCCATCCCAGAGTGGCACTGACCTGATGCCAGCTGGAATGCTCTTGAACAAGGTTTCTGACAACGTATGTTGTGGGGTCTCACCAGGTCAGGAGGCACAGGATCAGGGACCCACTTAATGAAGCACTCTGACTGTCCCTTGGCAGAGTGGGTGCACTGCGTTGGGGCACATCTCCCTCATCCAGACTGCCTGGAGTCTTCAGAGCCTGCAGGCAGGGAAGACTAAGTCCACTGAACCATGGAGAACGTGGCCATCCCTCCCAACTTGGGGCTCCATCCCAGGGAGGTGAGAATTCTGTCTGTAAACCCCTGGCTAGAGTTGCTGAAATTCCCACAGGGAGGCCCTGCTTGGCGAGGAGGGATGGATCCGGTTTCCACCTAAAGAACAGTCTGGCCACGATCTGCCATAGCCACTGTACTGTGCTGTGGGAAATTCCTCCTGTTCCAAACCACCCAGTCTTCCTGGAACCTACAGGGGAAAACAGCAGACTGGAACTGCAGTGATGGCAGCAGCCTCTCCGCTCTGGGAACTCGGTCGTCTTAGGCAGTCTCCAGTCTGCTGCTGTTGCTGGCTGCAACCTGAACAGCTGCCGACAGTCTGCATAGCTATGTGATTGAGACCCGAGGCCCTGGTGGCGTGGGCTCATGAGGGGATCTCTTGATCCACAGGTTGCACAGATCCGTGGAGAAAGTGTGGTTTCCCAGGCAGGGTAGCACAATCACTCACTGCCTCTTTTGGCTGGAGTGGGGGCTTCCCTTCCCCTGTGCAGCTCCTGACACCCTGCCTTGCTTTTTCTCATTCTCCATGGGTCACACCAACTGCCTAGACAGTCCCAATGAGAGAACCTGGATATCTCAGTTGAAGGCACGGGATTCATTCACCATTTTCATTCTTCTCCTATTTATTTTTAATTGAGAAATAAACATTGTACATATTTATCACATACAAAATATATCAAAATATATACATTGTGGACTGGCTAAATGAAGTTAATTAACATAAGCCTTACTTACTTCACATACTTATCTTTTTTTTTTGGTAAGAACATGTAAAATCTATCCTCTCAGCGATTTTCAAAACTACAATACATTGTTATTAACTATAGTCGCCGTGTTGTGCAATCTATCTCTTGGATTTAGTTCTCCAATATAACTGAAATTTGTACCCTTTGACCAACGTCCCCTTCACGCTACAACCGCCCCATTCCCCAATCCATGCTAACCACTCTTCTACTCTCTATTATGAATTCAACTTTTCTATGAGTTTGGGTCTTATATCTAAGTCTTCAACTTTTTGGATTTCACATACAAGTGAGATCATGTGATATTTCCCCTTCCGTGCCTGGCTTATTTAACATCGTGTCCTCCAGGCTCATCTGGGTTGTCCCAAATGACAGATTTTTCTTCTCTTTAAAGTATGAATTGTGTCTACATGCCATATTTTCTTTATCCACTCATTCATAGATGAACACTCAGGTTTGCTCTTGTGAACAATGCCACAGTGAAACAGTGAATGTGGGAGTGTAGATATTTCTTCAACATACTGATTTCATTTCCTTTGGATCACCCAGTAGTATGATTGCTGGATCATATGGTAATCCTATTTTTGATGTTTTGAAGAACCTCCATACTATTTTTCATAATGGCTCTACTAATTTACATTCTCACCAACAGTGTACAAGCGTTCCCTTTTCTTCACATCTGCTCCAACACTTGTTATCTTTCATCTTTTATGTAACAGCAATTTTAACTTCTGTGAGGTGGTATCTTTTAATTTGGATTTCTCTGATGATGAGTGATGCTGAGCATTTTTTCATACACCTGTTAGCCATTTGTATGTTCTTTTTTTGGAAATGTTATTCAAGTTTTTTGCCCATTTTGAAAATTGGGTTATTTGTTTTCTTGCTATTGAGTTGTTTGAGCTCCTTATATATTTTGGATGTGAATCCCTATTGTCTCTTCTGCGGTTTATTCACTCTGTTGATTGCTTCCCTTGCTGTGCAGAAGTTTTAAAATTTGATATAATCAAATTTATCTCTTTTTGCTTTAGTTGACTGTGCTTTTGGGGTCATATTAAGAAAAAAATCACTGCCCAGAACAATATCATAACATTTTTTTCTCTACATTTTCTTATAGTAGTTTTATAGCTTTGGGTCTTATATCTAAGTCTTTAATATGTTTTTAGTTGAATTTTGTATATGGTAGGAGATAAGGATGTAATTTGTTTTTCTACAAATGGCTATCTGTTGTACCAATATCATTAATCGAAGAGACTGTCCTTTGCCCATTGTGTTTTCTTGGCATTTTTGTTGAAAATCAACTAACCATAAATGTGTGGGTTCATTTCTGGGCTCTATTCTGTTCCATTGGCAAATATGTCAGTTTTTATTCTAGTACCATGTTTTTTTTATTATTATTTTGCTCAAGATTGCTTTGGCTATTCAGAGTTGTTTGTGAGTCCATCATTTTTAGAATTGTATTTTCTGTTTCCATGAAAAATATCCTTGGAATTTTGATAGAGATTGCATTGACTGTAGATTGCTTTGAATAGAATGGACATTTTAACAATATTAATTCTTCTAGTCCATGAATATGGGATATCTTGAGATCATGAACAGGATCTCTCTCTGTTACCAAGGCTAGGGTACAGTGGTGGAATTGCCCCTCACTATAACCTTGAACTCCTGGACTCAAGTAATCCACCCACCTCAGCCTTCTGTGTAGCTAGGACTATAGATGCATGCCACCATGCCTGGCTAATAAAGTCATCTTTTTTTATTTTTATTTTTGCACCAAGAATTACCAGAATCATGAAGTCACCTTTTTAAATAAAATGTCTGGCATACAGACTGGAATGCATGGGACAATTGGAGTAAGTTGGTAATCTCTCTCTTCATGTGGCTTCTCCCCATGGCTAGATTGGGCTTTCTCCTATATGGTGGTTTTAGGGCAATTGGACTTCTTACATGGTGACTGGCTTCATTCAGAATGAACATTTCAAGACACCTAGGTGGAAGCTGCAAAGTTTCTTATGACAATCTCAGAAGTCCTGAAGTGTCATTTTCTCTGAACTCTACTGGTTAAAGCAGACACAGGTCATTCCTCACAGAAATAGAAAAAACAATGTAAAAATTAATATGAAACCACAAAAAGACCTTGAATAGCCAATGCAATCCTGAACAACAAGAATAAAGCTAGAAGCATTATACTACCTGACTTCAAAATATACTACAAAGCTAGAGTAATCAAAACATCATGATACTGGCATAAAAGCAGACACATAAGCCAGTGGAACAGAACAGAAAACCAAGAAATAAACCTACATATATACAGCCAACTGATTTTAGAACCAGCCAAGAACATTTACTGGGGAAAGGAAAGTCTCTTCAATAAATGGTGCTGGGAAAACTGGATATTCATATGCATAAAAATAAAACTAGACCCCTATCTCTCACCATACAAGAAAATTAACCCAAAATGTATTAAGAATTAAATGAAAGACTCAAAACTATGTGCTGGGTCCGACCCACAGACCTTGACTCAGTGACAGATGAACAAACACACTCAGACACAGATATTCAGTGAAAGCAGACTAGGGGACTAGTCCACTCACAGACACCAAGGAGGGTGCTGTAAAGAGTCAGCAACTGTGGCTCAATAAGCCAGCCCCTTTATTTAGTACAGGTTTATTTAGTATAGGTTTAATGACAAAGGCCTAAATTTAATACAGGTTTAATGACAAAGGCCTAAAGCAAACACCATTTGTGGGTAATTAACATTGCCAACCCCCTAAGTAGAGAGCAGTCATGTACCCACAGAAGATCAAAGATTGGTCTTAGGACCACATGAATAAACAAGCTCTTTAAGTAAACTCCTCTATGTTCCCTTGTTATCTGCTTTATGCTATTAACTCAAGGTGAGGGGATTAGGCTGCCTTCAGCCATAAACTTTTCCTGATGCTTTTGCAAAAGCCTCCCAGCCTTCCAAGAAGGTTTATATCCTTTTCCTATAATTTCTCCCACCACCCTGACTGAACTTCTACAACTGTGAAATTACCAGAAGAAAACATAGGAGAAATGCTTCAGGACATTGGTCTAGGTAAAGATTTCATGGAGAGTATCTCAAAAGCACAGGCAACAAAAGCAAAAATAGACAAATGGGATTATAATAAACTAAAAAGCTTCTGCAAAGCCAAGGAAACAATCAACAGCGTGAATAGACAGCTTTCAGAATGGGAGAAAAAACCTGCAAACTGTTCATCCAACAAGGAATTAATATTTAGAATATACAAGGAACTCGAACAGCTCAAGAACAAAAAAACAAATAACCTGATTAAAAGTAGGCAAATGAGCTGAATAGACATCTTGAGAAAGAAGATATATAAATGGCTAGCAGATATATAAAAAAATACTCAACATCACTGATCATCAGGGAAATGCAAATCAAAGCCGCAATGAGATATCATCTCACCTTAGTTACAATGGCTGTTATCAAAAAGACAAAAATAACAAATAATAGTGAGGATGTGGAGAAAGGGGAACTCATATACACTGTTGATGGGAATACAAATTAGTACAGCCATTATGGAGAGCAGTTGTAAAGGTTCTTCACAAAATTAAAATTAAGCTGAGTGCAGTGGTGTGTGCCTGTAGTCTCAACTACTCTGGAGGCTGAGGCAGGAAAATAGGTTGAGCCCTTTAAAATGGCAATGTACAACAATCACACCTGTGAATAACCACTGAATTTCACCCTTGGGCCATACGGCAACATGTGAGAACCCATTCTTTAAAAAATAACAAATAAAAAAATGGAAATAAAATATGATCCAGTAATCTCACTACTGGGTATATATCCAAAGGAAAGGAAATCAATATGTTGAAGACATAGCTGTACTCCTATGTTTATTAAAGCACTGTTCACAATAGCCAAGATATGGAATCAACCTACATGTCCCTCAACAGATGGATAAAGAAATTATGGGGACGGGGTGTGGTAGATCATGCAGCACTTTGGGAGACTGAAGCAGGAGAATCATTTGAGGCCAGGAATCCAAGATCAGCCTGGGCATCAAAGTGAGACCCTTCCTCTTCAAACAATTTTTAAAAATTAGCCAGGTGTGGTGGCATGTACTTGTAGTCCCAGCTGCTTGGGTGGCTAAGGCTGGAGGATGGCTTGAACCTAGGAGTTTGAGGCTGCAGTGAGCTATGATTATGCCACTACACTCCAAAAAGGAAATAAAAAATTGTGGTACACAAACACAATGGAATGCTATTTAGCCCGAAAAAAGAACAAAAATGTCATTCATTGCAACATGGATGAGCTTGGAGGACATTGTGTTAAGTGAAATAATTCAGGCACAAAAAAGATAAATGCCACATGTTGTCACTCATATGTGGAAGCTAAAAAATTAGATTCATTGGGGGAGGACTCAAGATGGCGCTGTGAGAACAACCCAGGATCGGAGCTCTCGTTGAATCCGCAAACGGTGAGTCGGAGCTGCATTTCCAGACTGATCTTTGTTGCCCACAGAACGGGGAAACTCCCAAGTATAAAAAAGACACGGGACACCAGGCAGTAGGTCTGCCTGGCGAAGCCGGCAGCCGGGGTGGCAGCGGCCGGCCCTACCCAGCAATCCCCACAGGGTGCGCTTGTCCAGGTGCCCTGTTGAACCAGCAACCTGAGACTTGAGAGGGCTGGACTTGAGACTGAACGAGACTTGGACAGTAGGCCAGCCCAGGGGATTGCAGGGACAGATCGTTTGGGATACCCAGTGGGACAAACAAAACCGTGATTTCAAACTATCCCGAGCAGATGGTCCAAGACGCTCTGTGGTGGAGGGGCGTCCACCACTACTGAGGCAACCCACCCCAACTGAGATACACGCCCACTGCTGATGCAGCCAGCCATTGCCGAGGCAACCCGCCCCAACTGAGATACATGCCCACTGCTGATGCAGCCAGCCATTGCCGAGGCAACCCATCCCTACTGAGATACACGCCCACTGCTGACGCAGCCTGCCATTGCTGAGGCAACATGCTACAATGAAGAGACTCCACCGCAGGGCATGGCGGAGACCACAGCAGAGCCTCCAGGAACAGGGTGAATCACACAACAGCAGAGCGGAGCCTCGGCAGCCAAACAGTGGCTAGTCTGCCTTCTAGCTGGGCAGGACACCTCATCGGACATCGAAAAATAAAGCCCGAACCCCCCAACACAGAGCATTTGAGAAAAAAAGGGTTTTTTTTAATGAGCTCTGTTGCAGCAGAATCAAACATAGCAGCCTAACAGCCCTCAATGAACAACAGAGCTCACAGCTCAGCAATTGAGCTCCAAAAAAGTACAGACTGTCTCCTCAAGCAGCTCCCTGACCCCTCTATATCCAAAAGACTGACATTTGGCAGGCATCATCCTGGGACAAAGATAGCAGAAAAAGAAACCGGTAGCATCCCTCACTGTGCCACAGCTGCTAGAGGTGCACCCCAGACAAGCAGGGCCTGGAGTGGACCTCAGCAGTCATACAGCGAAGGGGCTAGGCTGGTAGAAGGAAAACCAAGTAACAGAAATACTTCATCATCAACAATCTAGGTGTCCACTCAGAGACCCAATCGAAAAGTCAGCAACTACGCAGACGACAAGCGGATAAACCCACAAAGATGGGAAGAAACCAGCGAAAAAAGGAGGAAAACACCCGAAACCAGAACACCTCGCCTCCTAGAAAGGACCAAAACTCCTCACCAGCAAGGGAGCAAAGCTGGACGGAGAATGACTGTGACGAAATGACGGAATTAGACTTCAGAAGGTGGATAACGAGAAACTTTTGTGAGCTAAAAGAACATGTATTAAATCAATGCAAAGAAACTAAGAAACTTAAAAAAAGATATGAGGAAATGATAACAAGAATGGATAACTTAGAGAGGAATATGAATGAATTAAAGGAGCTGAAAAACACAATATGAGAACTTCGCGAAGCATGCACAAGTTTCAATAGCCGAATTGATCAAGCAGAAGAAAGAATATCTGAAGTCGAAGACCAACTCAATGAAATAAAACGAGAAACCAAGATTAGAGAAAAAAGCGCAAAAAGGAATGAACAAAGTCTCCAAGAAATGTGGGACTATGTGAAAAGACCTAATCTACGTTTGATAGGTGTACCAGAAGGGGACGAAGAGAATGAATCCAAGCTGGAAAATACTTTTCAGGACATCATCCAGGAAAACTTCCCCCACCTAGCAAGACAGGCCAACACTCAAATGCAGGAAATACAGAGAACACCACAAAGATATTCTGCAAGAAGAGCAACCCCAAGGCACATAATTGTCAGATTCAACAAGGTTGAAATAAAGGAGAAAATACTAAGAGCAGCCAGAGAGAAAGGTCGAGTTACCCACAAAGGGAAGCCCATCAGACTCACAGCAGATCTCTCGGCAGAAACACTACAAGCCAGAAGAGAGTGGGGGCCAATATTCAACATTCTTAAAGAAAAGAACTTTCAACCCAGAATTTCATATCCAGCCAAACTGAGCTTCAGAAGTGAAGGAAAAATAAAATCCTTTGCGAACAAGCAAGTACTCAGAGATTTTGTCACCACCAGGCCAGCTTTACAAGAGCTCCTAAAAGAGGCACTACACATAGAAAGGAACAACCAGTACCAGCCATTCCAAAATCACACTAAAAGTTAAAGAGCATCAACATAATGAAGATTCTACAACAACTAACAGGCAAAACAGCCACTTAGCATCAAAATGGCAGTATCAAATTCACACATAACAATATTAACCCTAAATGTAAATGGACTAAATGCACCAATCAAAAGACACAGACTGGCAAATTGGATAAAAATCCAAAACCCATCAGTGTGCTGTATCCAGGAAACCCATCTCACATGCAAGGATACACAAAGGCTCAAAATAAAGGGATGGAGGAAGATTTACCAAGCAAATGGAGAGCAAAAGAAAGCAGGAGTTGCAATTCTCATCTCTGATAAAATAGACTTTAAAGCAACAAAGATCAAAAGAGACAAAGAAGGCCATTACATAATGGTAAAAGGATCGATAAAACAAGAAGAGCTAACAATCCTAAACATATATGGACCCAATGCAGGAGCACCCAGATACATAAGGCAAGTTCTTAATGACTTAAAAAGAGACTTAGACTCCCACACAATAATAGTGAGAGACTTTAACACTCCACTGTCAATATTAGACAGATCAACCAGACAGAAAATCAACAAGGATATCCAGGGCTTGAACTCAGACCTGGAGCAAGCAAACCTGATAGACATTTACAGAACTCTCCACCCCAAATCCACAGAATATACATTCTTCTCAGCACCACATCACACCTACTCAAAAACTGACCACATAATTGGAAGTAAAGCACTGCTCAACAAATGCAAAACAACTGAAATCATAACAAACAGCCTCTCAGACCATAGTGCAATCAAGTTAGAACTCAGAATACAGAAACCGACCCAGAACCGCACAGCTTCATGGAAACTGAACAACTGGCTCTTGAATGTTGACTGGGTAAACAATGAAATGAAGTCAGAAATAAAGAAGTTCTTTGAAACCAATGAGAACGAAGACACAACATGCCAGAACCTCTGGGACACATTTAAAGCAGTCTCTAGAGGAAAGTATATAGCAATAAGTGCCCATATGAGGAGAATGGAGAGATCCAAAATTGACACCCTATTGTCAAAATTGAAAGAGCTAGAGGAGCAAGATCAAAAAAACTCAAAACCCAGCAGAAGAAAAGAAATAACTAAGATCAGAGCTGAACTGAAGGAGATTGAGACACGAAAAACCCTTCAAAAAATCAATAAATCCAAGAGCTGGTTTTTTGAAAAGATCAACAAAATAGACAGACCACTATCCAGATTGATTAAAAAGAAAAGAGAGAACAACCAAATAGATGCAATAAAAAATGATAAAGGGGAAATCACCACAGATTCCACAGAAATTCAAACCATCATCAGAGAATATTACAAACAACTCTATGCACATAAACTAGTAAACCTGGAAGAAATGGATAAATTCCTGGACTCCTGCATCCTCCCAAGCCTAAACCAGGAGGAAGCTGAAACTATGAATAGACCAATAACAAGGTCAGAAGTCGAGGCAGCAATTAAGAGCCTACCACACAAAAAAAGCCCAGGTCCAGACGGGTTCACAGCCGAATTCTACCAGACACACAAAGAGGAGCTGGTACTATTCCTTCTAAAACTATTTCAAACAATCCAAAAAGAAGGAATCATTCCCAAATCATTTTATGAGACCAACATCATCCTGATACCAAAACCCGGCAGAGACCCAACAAGAAAAGAAAACTTCAGGCCAATATCCATGATGAACATAGATGCAAAAATCTTCAATAAAATATTGGCAAGCCGAATGCAACAGCAAATCAAAAAACTTATTCACCATGATCAAGTAGGATTCATCCCGGGGATGCAAGGCTGGTTCAACATACGCAAGTCTATAAACGTAATTCACCACATAAACAGAACCAAAAACAAAAACCACATGATTATCTCAATTGACGCAGAGAAGGCATTTGACAAAATTCAACAGCCCTTTATGCTAAAAACCCTCAATAAACTCGGTATCGATGGAACGTATCTCAAGGTAATAAAAGCTATTTATGACAAACCAACAGCCAATATCATACTGAATGGGCAAAAACTGGAAGCATTCCCTTTGAAATCCGGCACTAGACAAGGATGCCCTCTTTCACCACTCCTATTCAATATAGTTCTGGAAGTTCTAGCCAGAGCAATCAGGCAAGAAAAAGAAATAAAGGGTATTCCAATAGGAAAGGAGGAAGCCAAATTGTCTCTATTTGCAGACGACATGATAGTATACCTAGAAGACCCCATCACCTCAGCCCAAAAACTCCTGAAACTGATAAGCAACTTCAGCAAAGTCTCAGGATATAAAATCAATGTGCAAAAATCACAAGCATTCGTCTACACCAATAACAGACTTAAAGAAAGCCAAATCAAGAACGAACTGCCATTCACAATTGCTACAAAAAGAATAAAATACCTTGGAATACAACTCACAAGGAACGTAAGGGACCTCTTCAAGGAAAACTACAAACCACTGCTCAACGAAATCAGAGAGGACACAAACAGATGGAGAAACATTCCATGTTCATGGTTAGGAAGAATTAATATCGTGAAAATGGCTATACTGCCCAAAGTAATTTACAGAATCAATGCTATCCCCATCAAGCTACCATTGACTTTCTTCACAGAACTGGAAAAAACCACCATGAACTTCATATGGAACCAAAAGAGAGCCCGCATAGCCAAGTCAATTCTAAGCAAAAAGAACACAGCGGGGGGCATCACACTACCAGATTTCAAACTATACTACAAGGCTACAGTAATCAAAACAGCATGGTACTGGTACCAAAACAGAGATATAGACCAATGGAACAGAACAGAGGCACCGGAGGCAACACAACATATCTACAACTATACAATCTTTGATAAACCTGACAAAAACAAGCAAGGGGGAAAGGATTCCCTGTTTAACAAATGGTGTTGGGAAAACTGGCTAGCCATGTGCAGAAAGCAGAAACTGGACCCCTTCCTGACACCTTACACTAAAATTAAATCCAGATGGATTAAAGACTTGAACATAAGACCTGGCACCATAAAAACCCTAGAAGGAAATCTAGGCAAAACTATCCAGGACATAGGAGTAGGCAAGGACTTTATGAACAAAACACCAAAAGCATTGGCAACAAAAGCCAAAATAGACAAATGGGACCTAATGAAACTCCACAGCTTCTGCACGGCAAAAGAAACAGTCACTAGAGTGGATCGGCAACCAACAGAATGGGAAAAAATTTTTTCAGTTTCCCCATCTGACAAAGGGCTGATATCCAGAATTTACAAAGAACTCAAACAGATTTACAGGAAAAAAACAAACAGGCCCATTCAAAAGTGGGCAAAGGATATGAACAGACACTTTACGAAAGAAGACATATATGAGGCCAACAATCATATGAAAAAATGCTCATCGTCACTGGTCATCAGAGAGATGCAAATCCAAACCACATTGAGATACCATCTCACGCCATTTTTAATGATCGTTAGAATGGTGATCATTAAAAAATCTGGAGACAACAGATGCTGGAGAGGATGTGGAGAAAAAGGAACACTTTTACACTGTTGGTGGGAGTGTAAATTAGTTCAACCATTGTGGAAGACAGTGTGGCGATTCCTCAAGGCCTCAGCAATAGAAATTCCATTTGACCCAGCAATCCCATTACTGGGTATATATCCAAAAGACTATAAATCGTTCTACTATAAGGACACATGTACACGAATGTTCATTGCAGCACTGTTTACAATAGCAAAGACCTGGAATCAACCCAAATGCCCATTGATAATAGACTGGATTGGAAAAATGTGGCACATATACACCATGGAATATTATGCAGCAATCAGAAATGATGAGTTTGTGTCGTTTGTAGGGACATGGATGAATCTGGAGAACGTCATCCTCAGCAAACTGACACAAGAACAGAAAATGAAACACCGCATATTCTCACTCATAGGTGGGTGATGAAAAATGAGAACACATGGACACAGAAAGGGGAGTACTAAACACTGGGGTCTATTGGGGGGAAAAGGGGAGGGCGAGTGGGAGGGGGAGGTGGGGAAAGATAGCCTGGGGAGAAATGCCAAATGTGGGTGAAGGGGAGAAGGAAAGAAAAGCACACTGCCATGTGTGTTCCTACGCAACTGTCTTACATGCTCTGCTCATGTACCCCAAAACCTAAAATCCAATAAAAAATTAAAAAAAAAAATTAGATTCATTGAAGTAGAGAATAGAATGGCGGTTCCAAGAAGCTGGGAAGGATAGAGCTAGTGAGGGAATAACTAAGGGTTGGTTAATGGAGGCAAAAGAACAGCTAGAAAGGAGGAAGAAGTTCTAATGTTCTACAGCACTATCGGGGACTATAATCGAAGCAGGAGAGGCCACGAGAAACGGACCTCTCAGACAGGGAACTAGGAAGGAAAGAGTGATTTATTTCTGCCTAATAGCCAAGCTTGTCTAACAAGAGAAGCTCTGCCTTTATATAGGCTTACAACTCTAGATATCACACATGAAAGGGTCTTGGGTTTACAGCCTTAGAAATTACACGTGAAAGGATCTTGGGTTTATAGTTTTAGAAATTACATGTGAAAGGGTCTTGGTTTCATGCAGTAGGTGTGGGGTGGGGGTTTGATCTTGTTTAAGTAAAAACAGTGCCTTCTGGAAAGATTCCCTCTTTCTATGCCTGCTATCTATAGGAAGGCGATTTAGGAGGTGCCGGTTGGCCAGGCTTTTCTTTTATTGAAATGCATTGTGGAAGTCAAGGGGCAGGTGATCTTAGATGCTTGGGTCTCTTTCCTCATAATTAACAACAATTTTATTTATTTCTGTATTTATTTTATTACATAAATACACCCATTTATGATAGACTAGTGATGTCTCATATAGTGGAGCTTCTACTGATCTTTCAATTCCTTCAGTCTTCTGATGGCAACTTTACCAAGACAGTGGAAATGGTGTGATAGGTCCAGGCAGCACCAGCTACCATTTCCATGCAGGAACCACAGTGCCAGATCCCCACAGCTCATTTTTAATCTTGCTTTTGCAACAGAAGGAGCAAGTGTCCTTGGCATGCTGGCAAATTTAAATTTTCTTCGCCATTTTCTGGAGGGAGGCACCATATTGGGTCCCATAAATATTGATAATTCTGACTTTCTTGTTGGGTTTAACCATTTCACTACCAACTGGGTCCAAACCCAGACAGCAACAACAATTTATTGTATATTTTCAAATGGCTAGAAGAGCAAATTTTGAATATTTCCAAAACAACAACAAAGTTTGAGATGACAGATACGCTGATTACCCTGATTAGATCATTGCACGTTGTATACATATATTGAGATATCACCCCATACTCCATAAGTATGTTTAATTATTGTGTCAATTAAAATTAGTAATAAAAGGGAAAAAAGAAGTCACAGGTCAGCTAAGATTGGAGGTGAAAGAATAACCTCCACCTCTCAATGTACTTGCATGGTCAAAGACACAAGTAATTCATGATTTCACAGTGTGTTTCTATAATCTGGTTAGTTATGTGAAGAGAGACTGACGTCTATGTAACTGAGAAATCACGTTTGATCTGACCAGGTTTCTCCTAGGCAAGGGGAGCCAGAAGAATGGGAACAGAATCACAACTTTCTGTAGGAAAGAGCAAATCCCACATTTTAGTTGCTGTTCAGAGAGTGGGATGCTTCTAGCTCCGTTTTAAAAAAACGAAAAATGAACCCAGCATCAGGTTCTCTGGGGAGGCCCCCAGAGGTGTGTTCCAGCCTTGTGCCACTCTTGCTTGGTGCCTGTGCCCTGGGAGCGTCTGGCTTCGAGTTCCTTCTGTGTGCATTGTTCTGGCTCCCCAGCTCTGTTCTCATGCACCTGTGGCCGGTGTTTCCCCTCACTGGTTTAGGTGAATTTTTGGTCTCCACTGTTGTAGCCTCTAGCCATGCCCATCTGCCTGTCTGGAGCATTCAAGGTACCAGTGATTGTTTTTCTTAGTCTTCCGGTTACAAAGTTGACTACATTTCGAGTGGTTTCCCCACTTCATTTGCCCCATGAGCTCCGTGGCTTTTAGTTTTAATTTTGCAGAATGTGAGGCATTTCAGTAATGTAAATTTTACATGATAGCAGAAAAATCTGAACTATTTATTCTCCATTAATATAAAGCACCAGTCCTTAGAGAAACTGATTCTATTTTTGGGGTAATATCCTAGACTGGCTTGGAACATTTCTTGCCTCAAAGACATGATGCTTTAGAAATCCCAGAGAAAAATATTGAAACCAGCTTAAAGGAGGATCCTATTGGCCAAATTCTGATAATTTAAGTATAAAAAATACAATACAATAATTATGGTTAAAATAGATTGAGTCATAAAAAGCAAGAGTCAATGGTATTTAAAGAAAAATAGTGAGAGCTTTCTTTTAAAATAACACATGATATACTTAGATAGTATTCAAATGAGCAAAGATGTTATTCACTTTTAATTGTATGAGTAGTCGAGTATTACAAATACACATACACACACACACACACACACACGCACACACACACACACATACAGGTGGACAAAATATACGTCAGTCAAAGACTAAAACAATTTTATGCCCAGATACGGGACATCTTTGTTCACTATGGCAACTGAGGTACGTTCATTATATGCTAAATTATTAAGACAGTCTGCAAAGCCTTATAATTCACCAGCACTTTCTTTGGCCATATCATCTAGAATTTGCAGGTAGTAGTGAAACATTAAGGTGGGAATTTGGAAAAAAACAACAACTGGCTAAGGTTTTTGCAGATACTAGATTCAGATAGACAGAGGTTTTGTCTTCAAGCTGTCATGAACATGAGATTATCAGGCAACAGAAAGATGGGACCCTTACCCATACTCTTGAGTGGACAGGCTCATGAAAGCACTTGCTTTCTTAAGTCTGTGGCCTGCAACTTACATTTATTTGATGGCATATTAATCTTATGTAAAGCACAAATGAAATTCATCAAACCTTGTCACTCATAGGATGTAAGAACCCCTTCTCCCCATCTTACCTTTATCTCCCTTGGACCTGAAGTTCCTCAAAGAAAATGTGCATCTGTATGTGGAGTGTATTTTGTCTTTTTTTTTTTTTTTCTTGAGATGGAATCTTGCAGTGTTGTGCGGGCTGGAGGGCAGTGGTCTGATCTCGGCTCACTGCAACCTCCGCCTCCCAGGTTCAAGTGATTTTGCTGCCTCAGGCTCCCAAGTAGCTGGGATTACAGGTGCTCACCACCACGCCCAGCTAATTTGTTGTAGTTTTAGCAGAGATGGGATTTCATTATGTTGGCCGGGCTGGTCACAAACTCCTCACCTCGTGATCCACCCACATTGGCCTCCCAAAGTGTCTTTTAAACAGACTGAAATACATGGACATCTGCTTGCTGGCATTATTTTCTGTTTTGTGGTTTTAGCAGCTATTCCTGGTTACTCTTGGTCACTCCCACTTTTCCCCTTGCAGTGCATGGTCACCAAAAAGAACTGGACAAAGACTTCCCAAGAAGAAAGAGAGAATCTTAGGCCTCACACCCTGGACTACTGTAGAGAGATAGGGAAAAATTTTTGTCCATCTGATCCCAAAATGACTTTATGGAACCAGAAGGGGTTTTAGGAAGCAACATTAGAAAGACAATTCATGTAAGGCATTTGCTGCTCTTCAAGGAGAACAAGGTCTTATTGTTTCATATTTTGGATTTGTGGCCATAGGCCCCAGACTTATATAATGGTTTTAGGAAACTGTAAAGGTAAATTATACCAGAGATTTTCAAAATATGTTTCTTAGACTAAAATATGCTGATGCGGAATTGTTAGGTTGAAAAAAACATGTTTGAGTTACTCTGCTAAAGAAATACAAAGGGGGAATATGTTTTAATTTAAAAAATGAAATATGTTTTAAAAGTCATTTATGTAATAATGGGACTAGAGACATAACTGGAACAAGTGAAACTAAGAGGGAAAAACTGGGGTAAAAAGACTCCCCGGAACTCAGGTAGTTGAAAGTTTGAGGCAATTTGAGAACAGACTCCGAGGGTGAGACATTTTGCAAATCTGGTAGTGGAAGGCTTTAAATATCACTCGCATCAAGGCATTTTAGCCAAGCTTACGGCACGCATGTTGAGAAGGGTTTTTAAAATTTGTTTCTGCAAGAAACAAGGGGCTTGCTGAGAAATTTGCAACACCCACAATATAAACTGTGACATTTATGCCATGCTACCAAAAGCTTCTTGTGAAAGTTTAAACAAAACAAACAAAAATGGTGAATGCTGTATATTCCTTTTTTCTCTGTGCTGATGGAATAGGAGGCAATTTTTCACTTTATGAAATACTTGCCAGCCCTGAGATGACTTTATGGATTCCCAATCGGAGTGAACTCTTGGCAAAGCTGAATTTCACCTGAGTTGGAAGTTGGCCAATAGCAGAGTCTCTAGCAGATCTCAGTAAAGCCATGTGAAGCCTTGTTCCTTATACAATGCACAACACGGTAGAGTGGAGGCCCCAAGGAAGAAGGAATTGGTAGATTCTACTCGGGTGGAATAAGGGGAGAAAAGCTCATGGAGAATATAATCCATAAACAGCTTATTGAAAGTAGACACTTGACAGGTAGATGAGATGGGACTTGGTGGGGAGGCCAGAGGTGCCATCCAGAAAGCAGGCAGCAATATGGGCCAAGATATGGTGGAATAATATAGGCTGGTGAGTTTGTAACTGCAAGCAGTTTGGTGCACTGGCTTGAACTTTGGATGTTAGGATGGGGCAAAGCACCATGAAACATAAGCCTGGCGGTAAGCAGCGACAGATGTTAGATGTTCTTGTGAGCTGTACTAAAGTTTGCTCTTCCATTTATGCAATAAATGTATGTATTAAGAACCTACTCAGTGCCAAGTCTTGGAGAGACAGACACAATTTTTTTGTTTGTGTGCCACTTACAGTATTAAAGGGGCAGACAGACCCTAAACCAATAATCATAGAAATAATTATTTAATTTTACTTGTGATAAGCTCTCCTATGTGGAGGCCAATGCTGTTTAATGACAGAATTTGTAATAGGGACATCTAACTCACTCTGGAGTCCGAGATATCTTCCCTGAAGAGATGACAACACAGACGAGACCTAAGTAGGAGCTTATCAGCTACAGGAGGGCTCGTTTGTGAAAAAGCGCTTCAGGCAGGGGCAACATGGGCAAGGGCTGGGAGACAGGCAGACATGTGTGTAACCAAGTACCCCTGCTTTTCTAAGAGAAAGAGAATGAGTTGTGCTTTGTTTTTTCCTTCTTTTCTCTTTCCCCTTTTTCCCTTGTTCCTCACTTGTTACTTAGCTTGTTAGGAATGCAATTATAACCTTTACCTTCCCCTCACCATGTAGATGCTTCCTACACGGCAAGCTTACCTATTAGGTTGGTGCAAAAGTAATTTGGCAAAGTAATGGCAATAACCACAATTACTTTTCCACCAACATAACAACTATGTGCCAGAGACAGGAGACTGTCCCCCAGGTGATGGCCTCAACAGACAAGTCAATTCACAACCTGAAGTGTCCCTGCGACAGAGCTCTCTCACCTGGAGTGGATCTCAAGACAGTGGCCACCTTACAAGTTAGCTCTGCCCACGATGGTGCCAGCTCGGTAGATACAGCACCACAGCGAGTCATGCAGACCCTACATCTGCTTGCTCCCTCCCCTGCATGCCATTCATGCCAAATCCCCGCTTAAAAGTCTCTGCTTTCCGCCCCAAAAGTGAAGCGATGTCCTTAAAGGCAGGAGCCTGTACTTCTTCCCCTAAGCTATGCTTCGGAATAAAGTCACTTTCTTTATACCAGACTCAATCTTGTTAATTGGACTCTACAGGTGGTGAGTGACTGAGTCGGTGTTTTGGTTACATGCAGAGCTTTAGAGAAACAGAAAAATCTGTAGCCAATGGATGGGTTCTACTCAGGAAAGCCACATGTCATATTTGCATTTTAGAAACCACCTCCTGGCTGCAGTGTGGGGAATAGTAAAAGGAGGTGGGACGGGAGGTGTGATGGTTAATTTTATGTGCCTACTTAACGGGTAAGAGATTGCCCAGATGGCTGGTAAAGCATGGTTTCTGGGTGTGCTCTCACCTATGTGGGCAGACAGCACCCCATCCATTGAAGGCCTACATAGAACAAAATGGTGGAGAAAAGAGGGCTTTCATCTGTCTTCTTAAGCTGACACATTATCTTCTCCTGCTCTTAGATGTCAGCACTCTGGGTTCTCAGACATTTGGATTCAGACTGGGACTTACAACACTGGCTTTCCTGGTTCTCAAGTCTGGGCTTAAACTGGAACTCTACCACTGGCTTTCTTGGACCTTGATATTATAGACAACAGATTATGGAACCTCTCAGCCTCCATAATTACATGAGCCAATTCTTCATAATAAGTATTTTTCTATCTGTGTGTGTCCTATTGATTCTGTTTCTCTGGAGGATGATGACTAATACAGAAAACACAGAAAGCATTGTTACAATAGATCTCACAGTGTCAAGGTGAAAGCTGTAGCAGTGTGGACAGAGAGGATGGGATACGTTTAGAAGATACTTAGGAGCCAGAATTGGCTGTACTTAGTGACCAGTGAGTTAGATAAAAGAAGGGAAGAGAGAGACATCAACAAAATGACTCTTTTTTTTTTTTTTTTGAGACGGAGTTTCGCTCTTGTTACCCAGGCTGGAGTGCAATGGCGCAATCTCGGCTCACTGCAACCTCCGCCTCCTGGCTTCAGGCAATTCTCCTGCCTCAGCTTCCTGAATAGATGGGATTACAGGCACGCGCCACCATGCCCAGCTGACTTTTTGTATTTTTAGTAGAGACGGGGTTTCACCATGTTGACCAGGATGGTCTCAATCTCTTGACCTCATGATCCACCTGCCTTGGCCTCCCAAAGTGCTGGGATTAAAGGCTTGAGCCACCGTGCCTGGCCCAACAAAATGACTCTTAAATGTCTGGATGGAGCAGCCAGGTGGATAATGAGATAACACAGAGGATCGGATTCCCTGAGTGGAGAGGGTTAGGGAGAGCTGATGGGTTTCATTTTGTATACACTTAGCTTGAAGTGCCCATGGAGATATCTAGTAGGCAACTGGATGTGAGTGTAAAGTTCCAGAAGGATTTCAAAGCTAAGAGTTATAGAAAGGGGAAATATCAGCACTTAGCTAGTGGTTGAAGCCATGATGATTGATAGCTCACACGGAGAAAGAGAACTGAGTGAAAAGACCAAGCCCTGAGAAACATATGAGGTGAGTATAGAAAGAGGGGTCAGAAAAGGAGCTTGAGAAGATCAAAGAGAGCAAGAACAATTATGAGGAAATGTGTGCTGTATTCTGTTTGCCCTCCGAATCCACTTTCTATCCTTCATCCTGCTCTGTGGCCTGGTAGGCTGATTGTTGTGGATAACGTCAACTGCCTCTCCTGTTCTCTGGCTTCAAGAGTTCAGCCTCTGGGAGGCACTGCCAGGAGATTGGAGGGTGAGTAGAGAGAGGCTGGGGAGATCATCCCCTGGCTGCCTTCTGTTGTAAATGGACTGTTAGTGGTTATAGTCCCCCAAAGACCACGGCTCCTGCTGGGCAACCTCACAGCTGCAACCTGCCTTGTCTCTGCAGGTCTAAGGGTGTCAAGGCTTTCCCCTGTTGCTAGCCTATAGGTTTTTCACCTTCCCTTCCTAGTTTCCTTTAATCCTAGATCTTTGCAAATGATTCCTTCATTAAACTCTCTTCAGTCATTCCTGTGTCTTGCCATCTGTACACTCCTGGTATCTCATCTTTACAGAGGTATTTCACAAAAGCCACTGAAAATGAGTTTCAAGGTGGGAGTGGTCAACAGTGGTCAAAGATAGGAGCTGGTTCTTCTTCCTTCAGCTAAGCTTTGGGGAATGCTGCAGAGGTTTTCCTTGGTGAAGACTGAAATCTATTGTACTTGGCAACTGGAGGTTGTTGGTGACCTCTACTGGCACAGGTTAAAAGAAAGGTGAGCTGAAGCCAGGCTGCAGTGTGCCGAAGAGGCCATGGCGAGCCGCTGACCATCACTTGGAGGCACCTAGCTATGAGGGAAGAAGGTGGAATTTTGAGGGAGCTGCAGGGTGGCATTTTCTTTAATTTTAGTATTGTAGAGACTTGAGCGGGTTTATATGCTGTGGGAAGAACCTATTAGATAGGGGGAGGTTGGAAGAGCAAGAGAAACATGAATGGACCCATGGCCTTGGGTCATAGGAGGACAGGAATGAGGGTAGATGTGCACATGAGAATGTTTACAGCTAAGGAGTGGGTGAGTGAGGAGCTTCGTCCTCAATATTCTCGTGAAAGTTCAAAATCACCATTATAGCAATTGGGGAGAAATTGATGAGGGCCTAGAAAATGCCTAAAGGCTTTGCTGAAATAAATAAATGATTGATGTTACATGACATAAACCAGAATGTGGAGTGTGCAGTAGAGTGATAGTGTGATGAGATGAAATTGGGAAGGTAGTGTGGGTCTCGATTACAGAATTTGGTTTTTATACAGACAGTAGGAGTCATCAAAAGTTTTTGAGCAGGAGCGTGATGGGTTGGATATAAGATTATTTAGGGGTGAATGAGGGGCAAGAAGTACTAAAGGTCACAGTAATATAGGCAATAGACAAGGGAGGTGCTTTATTTGGGGATTGAGAACAGGTGTAATAAAGTTAAGAGTTAGATCCTGTTGGATTAGTGATAGTGCAAACAGGTGGACTAGGGGATCTTAAGGTCCTTCCACAGAACTCCAGCACCTTCCTCCTTAGTCTACCCTAAATAAATATACCTGTAAGTAAAAACAGTATGCTTTCTATGCAAACACTGGTTTAACACAAATTAGCTAGCCCCCTCTCCATATTGCCAGGCCTAAATGTCCCCCCGTATAAACATTCAGGATCTTCCACTGCCTAGAGCTTAGAGGCAGCTCAGCTATAGGAAATGAAAAGAAGGAGACAGATTAAGTCAGAAATTTTAACTGGGTTTACTGGGTGGATTTTGTGATACTGTTGACTAAATAAGGAAATATAAGAGATTATATTTGGGAAAGAAAATGATGAATTTGGCCAGGCACAGTGACTCAAGCCTGTAATCCCTGCACTTTGACAGGCTAAAGTGGGAGGACCTCAGCCTGTCAAAGTGCAGGGATTACAGGCATAAGCCCAAGAGTTCAAGACCAGTCTGGGTAATATAGGGAGACCCCGAGTCTCTTACTATTTTGTTAAAAGAAAACGGTGAATTTTAGGTGCTCAGATGAGCTACATGGGTTTGGGCAACTAGGGCTGAGAATGCAAGTCTGGAGTTTGGGATGGAGGTAGGACTTGCCATGCAGATCTGGAGTGTCTGTGTAGAGCTGGTTGTTGAGGCAGTGGGGCCCAAGGAGGGTGGGAAAAGAATCATAAAGAAAGACTAAGAAGAAACAAAAATGCTTGAAGAGTTCTGTCTTTAGGAGGGCAAGCAGGGGGGAGGGGGGTGGCATCAGGAAGGATGATGAGAAAACGTCGAGAAGCAGGAGGATGAACAGAAGGACACAGCTCATGATGCCCAGAGTGGGGTGAGTCACGCCAAGGAAGGGCTAGGCAAGGATATGCCAGAGAACCTTTTGCTTTTTTACAGGAATCATCAATTCTTTCCTTGAAAATGGATTTTTAATTTACACTTTGTTCTAAAAAGTGATCCCTCTTCTCTGTAACTTCTTTAAAAACATTTATAATTACTCAGAATTTTTCCAGTTTTGCAGTTTGCAGCCTCCAAAAAGTTGTGCTAGTGTGCATTCAGAATTCATTAAAATCTGTCCAGCATTTCCACTGAAGTGCTCAATATGCATGAAAAAGTGTCACTTAAATTCCCTCTGATGATCAAGTCGAACATCCTTGTCTTTGTCATGCTAAAGCTGTTCTTTACAGAGAGCCAACTCTCGTCAGATTGCTCCGGGTTTGTATTTGAAAAGGAAAGTGAAAATCATCTTTGTCTAACCACAACAGATTCGCCTCTGAATATTTACCCCAACCGATCGATGATGTGCTCCTGTGTTCTTGGTGAACTGGTTTTGTCTGGAAGCTCTTATTATAATGATGCATGGTTCTTGTTCTTGGAATGATCTCAAAAATTCCCCTCTATCTCTTTCACACTGAAGAGCAGGTTCATCCCCACAGGATGGTAACAAGTGTGTTTGGCTTCTAACCCTTCTAGAATCATCGTCCTCAAGTGCACACACATAACCCCCATTTGCATCAGTGTCTACCTGGTTGGAATTCATGTTGTCTCCTTCAAGATCTTGTTGTGAAGGTCTTAGTTTTCCCCTGCAGTGATCTTTAAAGGAATATTGTTTAGAGCGTGTCTATATCCTGAATGAAAGATTCTTATTTACAAATGTCCAAGTCTTTTTCATGGCAGGCAGCCTTATTAGGATCTGAGGGAACTTCAGCAGAACATGGTGGTGTTTGTGATGAAACATCCATATTTGAACATTCTAAGTCTCTAAGTGAGCAATGCCATTCTGCTGCCTTGGATTGAAGAGCTGTGTCATAATCATAGGTGGACATGCCCGGAATCTCATCCCCTAAGGGACTATTCCCCGGTGATCTGGGCCAGGGTGATGGGCCCTCAGATCTATCAGTGTCAGAGGCATTTTCCAGGTGACTCTTGTACAAGCCAGAGTCTGGAGAGGCAATGAGATGTTTTTCAAACGAATAGTCCTGATTCTCGAATTTCCCTGGAATTGTTTGGAAGGTGACATTGTCCTCAAGACTGTTTACTGCCATCATGTTTTCCTTGCTTGCCCTTGAGCTCTCGTTGTACAGAGGCTCCTCGTCCTGCAGGAGCTCCTCGTCATGCAGGGGCTCCTCGTCCTGTAGGAGCTCCTCGTCCTGTAGGAGCTCCTCGTCCTGTAGGGGCTCTTCGTCCTGCAAGAGCTCCTTGTCCTGCAAGGGCTCCTTATCCTGCAGGATCTCCTCGTCCTGCAAGAGCTCCTCGTCCTGTAGGGGCTCCTCGTCCTGCAAGAACTCCTCGTCCTGTAGGGGCTCCTCATCCTGCAGGGGCTCCTTGTCCTGCAAGAACTCCTCGTCCTGCAGGGGCTCCTTGTCCTTCAAGGGCTCCTCGTCCTGCAGGGGCTCCTTGTCCTGCAAGAACTCCTCGTCCTGCAGGGGCTCCTTGTCCTTCAAGGGCTCCTTGTCCTGCAAGAACTCCTCGTCCTGCAGGGGCTCCTTGTCCTTCAAGGGCTCCTTGTCCTGTAGGGGCTCCTCGTCCTGCAGGGGCTCCTTGTCCTGTAGGGGCTCCTCATCCTGCGAGGGCTCTGCCTCTTCAGGCACTGCCTCTTCAGTCTCGCTCCTTGCACCCTCTGAACTTACAGAGCTCAGAGTGAACAGAGACCCCTCATCAGAGTCACAGTCACTCTCCACCACACACCAAGTGTCAGAAGGAGTGGATTTCTGCACTGGTTCCTCGTTAGCAGGAGTGACATCCAGGCCACCGTCCCATCTTAGAGGAAAGACTGATGGGCCTGTGTCTCCTGGGTCACTGTGTGGGACCTTGCTGTAGTGGGCCAAAAGCTCTTTCTCAGCACTTGCTCCCGACAGCCTTGACTGCTGTATGCTCAGCAAATCAGTGGATGGTCTCACTTGCTTTTCCTTAGAAAATTCCATCTGTGAGTCCCAGAGTGACTGTTCAGTGCCCCCTCTTTCCTTACTCTCTCCAATCCTCTGTGCTTCTGCATGCCTTAGCATTTTACAGAGGGAAGTTGTCATTTCTCCAGGGTGGGACGGCTCTAATTCACTGGAATCATGACGGTTTGAGCTGGAGACAGCGTGTGACATGCCCACTACAGAAGAGATGCCCACTGAGTGTGCACTGAGAGGCTTTCCCTGAGCCACAGTTTCATGAGTGCATTCTCCAAGAACATCACTCCTATGGATGTGGTCCTGCGCTGTTGACATTAGTTCATGGTTTCTGGCATGTGGATGTCCCCGGAGAATGGAAAAGGCTGGACCGTTATTTCCACTTCCTGCTCCGGTGTTGTCCCCGCACTGTCCTGAGCTCTGCGGACTGCCAGGATCCTTGCTGCTCCTTCCCAGAGTTCTATCAGGAATTACAGTGGTGTGTGGCTGTGGCTGTGGCTGTGTCTCCCAGAAAGGTGTCTGGTTCTCATAGAGGCTTAGATCAGGAAGTGCTTGGCGCAGATGTGGTGTGTGTCCCGCAGCTTCGATGTCGTCGTAGAAGCCCTCGTTTGAATACCCATTGTTCCCGCCAGGGTTTTTGTTCCGGCACTTTCGTTGCCACAGTCTGTCAATATAAGGCCTCGTGAAAGCCCCCAGACAGAAGGCGACAAGGAATGTGCTGAACACTGACAGGCACACCGCCAGAGCCAGGTCCTGGGGAGCGTCCTCCTTTCTGCCGGCAGCCTGCACATCCCGGGCGCTTCTAACACTTCTTGGCAGCCGTCTCTGCTTCTCTCTGAGACCAGAGCTGGCCCTTGCCTTCTTTCGCAGACTGGAGACGCCTGTGTGCCTTCCTCCCCGGGGCCTCTCTGCTTTGCTCCTTATGAGGCTTTTCATGCTATACAGATGAATGGAAGGAAGGTGGGTTTCCCTGGAAATTCTGCTCTGGAGGGTTCCGCTATTGGCCTCCTCACTCCCTGCAAGTGGATAAAAAAAAAATACACATTGAGTGAACATTGAAATAAGATTCCAGGGGTTTTTCCTTTATTCAGGATTGGGGCCTCTCTCTGTCACCCAGGTTGGAGTGCAGTGGCACGATCATAACTCTCTGAAGCCTCAGACTCCTGTCTCAAGCGATCTTCCCACCCCAAGTCTCCAGAGTAACTGGACCTACAGGCGTGAGCCACCATACCCGGGCTGCTTTTTTTTTTCCACTTTATAGAGACAAGGGTTGTCACTGTGCTGCCCAGGCTAGTCTCAAACTCTTGGCCTCAAGCGATTCTCCTCCCTCGGCTTCCTGAACAGCTGGACTGTAGGTGTGAGCCACTGCCCCCATCTCCAGATTCTAGGGGTTTCAGAAGCTTCTGTGAGTCCTACTCAGTCCTTATCTAGCTATATATGTTAAAGTATACATTATGTGATAATAAGCAGTTTAAAAGTTTTCTTCATTCTTGTTTAATGCCAACAGTATGTCTGGCTTTCTGCATTCACACCTGGCTATCAGGCTGAGGTCTGTTGCTCAGAGGTCCAGGAGGTTGCATGTTCCTTAGGGTTCCTGCCTCACTGCTGCCCGTGGGAGGAAGAAGCCAGACTGGAGGAACAGCCACATGTACATGGCTTCTCCTTCCTCCATAGTCTTAACTACTCCATGTTTGCCAGAACATTCTACTAGCCTCCTGCAACACCTGTCTTGGCTCTACCCAGGTTTGCAATTTTATTTCCTTACCATTCTCCAGTGCTGGTAAACAGCAGAAATATTCAGTTTTTTTCTCCTGGTTTCTGATATTCTGCCCTCTACCCTCAGAATGCCAGTTGTGGAGTGAAACAATTGTGGCTGATGACATTAAGATTCTCTCTGATTTTCATGGATTTCCTCTAAACCTGGTCGGCATGGCCATGTTCCTACTTGAAAGGCAGTCCTGAATAGAACAGAATCTAGCACTCATTTTTTTTAATGGACTTTTTTTTTTTCTAGTTATAAGGTTGAGATTTAGCCAAGGTAGTTAATAGTGGAAAAAAAAAAACTTCCCAGAATATCCAACCCCAGGAACATATTCCAGCCCTTTGGAAGAGGGGTAAGGAACAAATCAAAGGAAAATATGCTTTTGTAATATGGTGTATGTGCATTTTGTGTATGTAGAGGATCACACTTTCAGAGTGTTAGCAAACATTTAAAATAATGATGTTTCTGATTTTAAAAGTTCTTTAACAGATTATTTGTTAAGAATTGGGATAAAACTGTGACATTAAATTTTATTCATGTGTGCATTCTTGTTTAACACCTACAGCATGTCTATGGTTCTTGAGAATAAAGTTTGGTGTGTCAGAACAGAACTCTCTTCTAGGGGAATTCCTCCTGTTGACCAAATCCAACTGATGCTGAGTGAGTTGAACTGTGTTTCTTTGACCGCATGAAGAAAATAATTGATGAACTGAGGAAAACAGTTGTTAGGCCCCAGTGATTCTTCTGTGGCACAGCCCAAGACTGACTAATGCCAGAGATCCGCATTTTTGCTTTCGGGGGACTGTCACTACTTCAAATGAGACTAAAATTTGTATGTGCATTTTTCAGTATAAATGGAGCTTTTTCAGAGAAACCTTATTGACTTACCTACAGACCTGTTGCAAATGACATTCCACTTTTTCCTCCAGGATTCAGAAATAAAATTTTGAAAGACTGCCACGCTATTGTCACACCGCCAGTGATTATCAGCCAAGTCAACCACCAGATGGGGAAGTTCTAGAGCCATGATCATCATTGGCAGGATGGTGGCCAGAGCATTGTTGCTGAGATCTAAGACCTGTTTGAGAAGAAACAAGTTTAGGATCATCTGTGGATAAAGACATTTAGAGATAAAATAAACGAGTTACAGAAAAATACTGTTTATGTCTCTATGGAGGCAATATGAATTTAATACTGGTTTACAAGTCAGGGAATAGCGGGTTTTACGTCTCTGTTCTACCTTTAAGAACTTCACGAGTCTTGACAAATGGTTTACTTTCGATAAGCCTCCTTCCCAGGGTTGCTGCGAGTATTGAAGGTATGTGAAAGCTTTAAGTATCATGCCTATGTTCAGTGCTTAATCATTTTCTCTTCCTTCTTTCCTGAGTGTAATTTGTACTGTTAAAGAAAACCTAGATGCTCATGTTTTCAAGATCTAGAATTGGATGCCAGATCAAGCATTTCTAAAAGTAGTATAGTCTTGAAAGTGGCAGAAAATACTGGATGATGAAGACACAGAACACAGAATTGTGGTTGACCAGAAATCTTATTTATGTATTTCTGGTGGAGATGAAATCTCACTATGTTGCTCAGTTGGTCTCAAATTCCTGGGCTCAAGTAATCCCCATGACTTGGCCTCCCAAAATGCTGGAATGACAGGCATGCACCTGGCCTCAAAGAGAGATCTTTTGCATCAAATATTATCTCAAGGGTAGTAGTACATTTCTCTGCATCCATGGCTTTCAGTATGTGCAGTATGACTAAATTTTTCTGGTCTGAACAGAAATGAAGGGGAAAGGGGAACAAGAAGGATCCAGTGTCTCTAGAAACGGAAAGCAGGATCTGCAGATGTCGGACACGGAAGGAGCATGACATAGCAGGGAAAGCACAGTTAGGAGAAGCTCTAGCTGCCATTTGCAGAGCCCTGCTGGGTCCCAGACATGCTACTGAGTGCTTTATGTACATGATCTCTGACCTTAACAATTTCCTCATTTTAACCTTTAACACAGAGGAAGAAACTGGGTTATGCCACACGGTACATCTCACATAGACCCTGGCACCTGGTACATAGCAGGTGCTCTGTGAACAATAGGAAGGAAGGAATGCAATGGTAGAGCTGAGGTCTCATCTGGCTTCACAGCTGTGTGTCTTCCACTGCAGAACATACCCTCCCAGAGCCTGAGCCCTGCTGCACTAGAGTGAAGGAAGGGCGGGGTTGAAGAGACCAGGGGCTGAGGCACCAAGATGGCTCACGAGGTTTGGGGAGGGGCAGGTAGTTACTAAGAGAAGATAAAATTATAAAAAAAGAAAATACAGTCCTTGCTTTTAAAAAAGAGGACAATGAATGAAAGCCAGAAAGGCTGAATGTTATCAAGGCCAATTGTTTTATAGACACCCGGGGGCAAAATCAGCATTTACATCTTGGGTTATATAAATTCCTAAAGGGCTTATTCGAGCAAAAAAATCAAACAGTGCCACAAACAAGACCATCACATATAGAATCAGAATTTTTTTGTGAACTTGGGTAGTAAGGGTGAATTTTCCACTGTTGAATAGCCAAGCAGTATGGACTTTCAAAGGAAGGTCGCCAAAAGTTGGAGGCAGGAGACTGCGGGATTGGAAAGAAAAACATACTTAGCTTGGCCTGTCTTGGTGGGGATCAGTAGCTTTCTTACGTATCCCTTGATGACAGATTGAAACATTCTGATGTTTTTCAGGGAATTATTTGCTTTTTAGTGCATGTCTGCATTTATTTTTTGTTCTAGCATCTTATTATATTACAAATCACGGAACTGAAAGCAAAACTGGAGGGAGGACAGAATATTAATAAAATGATTCAGGAGGAACAATTTCTGAGACAGGAGTAAAATAGAATGGTCCCATTTGGCTAAAGAAATACCCATCTACCAGCATTCGAAAGGAGTATATATTATGGAAAGATTGGGAGAAGCACATACAATATCGCTTCACAAATCACTGCATTTAAGAAGAATGGGATAAGATTAGGAAAAGAAATGCTAATTTGAAATGTCAGTGAAACTTATTTCATCCCATCAAAACATGGTGATGAATTTATGCTGTGAAGAATCTATCTGGCTTCTGAAAAGATTTCCACATGGGAAAACACATAGAATAGTGCAAGTATTAAATTCTTCACCCAGAAGAAAAACGATATCCATTTTGATATTCAGCCTTTTGGTACCGAATATGTTCATCATGTTCCAAAACCAGTTTTTAGAGTTATTGCCAAACATGCAGAAGGGATAATAGAGAAGAAATGGTCTGATTCTGGGGCAGTTCCAGTGCATTGAGAATTACTGCTGTTTTTAAAACATTCTCGGGGTTGATTTTTAGTCTACCTGTGGCATCTATCACCTGTGAGCTGCAGAAGACTAACAGAGCTCAATAAAAGGGCACAGGAAATACAACAGATGAAGGGCAAATTACATATACCAAGTATATAAAATACTAAGCGACGTGCCCAGGCAATCTGACTGCCTGTTTGTGGTAAACTGGGGAGCACTACCAAGTTAAGTGGATCTTCTCATCTGTCCTCATGACTACTGTAGCAGGCAGACTCCAGGATGGTCTCCAATGATCCCGCCTCCTCGGTGATCATGCCCTTGAGTACTCTCCTCCTCTTGGATGCAGGCAGCACCTGTGATTTGTTTCTAACCAACAGACTATGAGAAGCAATGGAATGTCACTTCCATGATGACATTACGAAGAATTGTAATGTTCTTGGTAGCAGACTCTATCCCTCGCTGACTCTGAAGCAAACTGCTATGTTGTGAACTGCCCTATGGAGAGGCCCACATGGCACAGAACTGAGGGCAGGCTTTGGCCAATAGCCAGCAAGGAACTCAGCTGTTCCTCCAGCAGCCCACTAGGAACTGAATCCTGCTGATGGCCACGTGAACTTGGAAGTGAATCCTTTTCTAGCTGGGCTTTTAGGTTAGACTCCAGCCTTGGCCAATATTTTGATTACAGCCTCTTGAGAGACCCTTAAGTGGAGGCCCCAGGTAAGCCTGGATTCCTGTCCCATAGAAGTTGTGAGATAATCTGTGTGTGTGGTTTTAAGGTGATAAATTGTCAGTAATGTATTACATAGCCATAGATAACTCATACGCCTACCTATGTCCATCACCCATTTATTCATTCCTTTGTTTATTCAACAAGTATTTTAAAATATGTGTCAAGTACCAGGCATATGCTAAACACTGGAAAAGAAAGAGCTTTAAAGCTTTTTGTGTCTTTAAAGCTTTCTGTCTAAAAAAGCTTTATGTCTTTAAAGAGCTTACCAATAGGGTAGAAGGGTTTGAGGGCACAGGCATTGACAATTAGCCATACCTAAAACCAAATAATTTCAGCTGGGATAAGCGCAATGAGGGGAAATGAGCAGCATGTCATAAGTGTTTATAAAAGGGGAGCTAATTTAATCTGGAGGCCCAGGGAAGGCTTCCCTGAGGAAATAATATTTTAGCAAAACTGACAGGTTTAACAGAGGTTGGCTCTTCCAGGCAAAGGACCAGCAAGTGGGGAGGGCTTGAGGTGAAAACAGAGGCAGGGGTGGAGGGAGCCAGGGAAGCGTGGCTTGAAAGAAGGCTGGAGAGACAGACAGGGTCAGGTCCTTGCAGTGAAATCTTAGAAGCATTTTCACCAAGAAGTGGTGTAATCAGATTTCTGTGTTAAAAGAGCAGGGGACACCTGCCACTTTAAAATTTCTATACACAGACTACATTTAGAAAGTGCTTACTGTATTCTAAGCACTGTGTATGTATTAAACACTTAATTCTCACAAAACTCTGAAATATCTCCATTTCTCAGAGGAGAAAGCTGAGACACAGAGATTTGATAACTTGCGTTAAGACAGTATGGCTGGAAAGTGGCAGAGGCTGGATTTAAGTTCAGGCAGCTGGCTTATGGCCACACTCCCCATCACTGACTGCTTCCCTAGTCTTCCTTCTCGAGGGACTCCAGGAGCCATTCTGGTTGGAAGTGGGGAGCTAGAGGCTTATCTTGCAGCTATGCCTGAATAGCACTTTGCAGAACACTGGGAAAATCTCAGTTGTCTATGTTGACATTGCTTAATATGATAGCCACTCCAATAGATAACTAATACACCTATCCACATCCATCATCCACTTATTCATTCCTCTGTTCATTTAACAAATATTTAAAAATATGTATCAGGTACTGGCATATGCTAAGCACTGGAAAACCAAACAGATGTGTTGTATGTCCTCAAAGAGCTTACACATGGCAATCGAGCAATTAAAACAGGGGTGGTCCAAATTGGGTTGTGTGGTAAGCATAGAAAAGCCCCTAGGTTTTGAAGCCTTACTATGAAAGGGGATATAAAATATCTCATTAATAATTTCTATATTAATGACATGTAAAAGATAATATTGGGTAAATAATACTTATTACTAAGATGAAATTCACTTGCTTATGTTTACTTTTTCACTCTAGCGACTGGAACATTTAAAATTGCATGCATGGCTCACGTTGTATGTTTCTATTGAATGATGCTGGCCTATGCAAAGAATGAGAGGTGTGGTGAGGTTATGGAGATGGAGGACTACAGACTCTTCCAAAACATCTCTTAGTGCCACACTGCAGGCCACTCTGGTGTTGCTAAAGGACTACAGAGACGAGATTTTACAACGTCCTCCCAAAGGGGAAGGTTGTGGAGGAAAGTGCTTGGAGGAGAAGAGGCTGAAGATGCCAGACCTAGAACAGGGCTCTGGGAGTTCTTCACCCTTATAGCTGTTGGCACCTTGAAAGATTAACTGCAGTGTTCCAGAGACAGGAACTATGGACCCAAAATGTAACATAAATCTCCCCAGTATGGGTTGGATGTTTAGAACTGCATGTGGCACATGGTACATGCTATACAAGTGTCAAAATATTATCGTTATAGTTTTTATTATTTCGTGTCCAATTTTGATATGGAAGCAACAGGGTCACTTGCTTTCAGAGGCCCACATAGTCCTGGATCATTGACATTTTAGCATCAGCCTCCTCAGGCATTCCAGATTGCATAAGATCCCTGAGACCTTTGACCAATCTTGTAGCTTAGGGAGATAGTCTCACTAATAACTAAGTTTTAATTTCTTGCCAACTGCTAAGTGGAAATTTGGAGTTGGATTTAATTTGATTTAGAAAAATAACATGTCAATTCTTGCTGTCGAGTATTATGTTGGAGTAAAATTCATGCCCCTTATTGTGGCCTTTCATTTCTGAGGCAAGAAAAAGATTTCAGCTCTTTTAAGGGATCTTAAAATAGACTAACAGTTTTTGATTAGTAGCCAGTACTACTGGACATGAAGAAACTCTTCAATGGAAATATGCTTCTAATATAATTGCCCGTGTATCTGCATATTCAAGTATTATAAGATGATTTTGGAACCTGTAATTGTTTGAGGTCCTTGAAGGCTTGTGGGTGAATTTTGAATATCTTGTTGCTCTTTAAATAGAGATTCTCCAGTTGCAGGCAATTCTGAAAATCAGACCACCCAATTTGCAATATCCCATTGAATGACAGATCCAAACTCTGCAATGACTTCAATTTCCACAGTCCTGTTAAAATGAAAAAGTAAGTTAAAATCTAAACTGGTGACATTTACTCAGCACTGTTTGTAATGGTAAAAAGTTGGAGACAACATTAAGAATTCTCAATTGAGGTACTGTTAAAACAAAGTATGGTATTATTAATGCTATAAAATAATACGTGGTCCCAAAGGAGATTGAGACAGATTAACATGTAAACTGAACAGGAAGAAAAAAGTTAAGATGCAGAATAGTATAGAGTATATGTCCAATGTCCTTGGGGAAAAACAGCCATATGCAAACATATATATAGATTTTGAGCGAGCAGAGAAAAGACCTGGCAGGAGACGCACTAAATTACTAACAGGAATTACACTTAGGAATATAATGGTTGAGGAAAGTGAAGAGGGACGAGAAAGGAAATGTTGAGGCCAGGCGCAGTGGCTCACGCCTGTAATTCCAGCACTTTGGGAGGCCAAGACAGGTGGATCACAAAGTCAGGAGTTCAAGACCAACCTGGCCAAGATGATGAAACTCGTCTCTATTAAAAATACAAAGTTAGCCGGGTGTGGTGGCAGGTGCTTGTAATCCCAGCTACTCAGGAGGCTGAGGCAGAAGATTCGCTTGAACCCAGAGGTCGGAGGTTTCAATGAACCAACATCACGCCACTGCACTCCAGCCTGGGCAACAGAGCGAGACTCCATCTCAAAAAAAATTAATAATAAAGAAAATGTTGTTTTGAGCACTTTTGAATTTTTTCTTTGAATGAGCATGTACTACTTTTAAAATAAGAGAATCAGTTAAAAATATAACCTTGATTGAAAGACATGATAAATATTTATTTGATTGAACTATATAGTAAAACGAATCTTGCCAAACAATAGAGGAAAAATGTTGTTTTGATGCTTTATTTACATGGATGAATTCTTCCAGTTCTAAGATTTTCTTGTTCTGTTTTTTTCTGAAACACAATCTTGCTCTGTCATCCAGGTTGGAGTGCAGTGGCACAATCCCCACTCACTGTAACCTCTACCTCCCAGGTTCAAGTGATTCTTCTGCCTCAGCCTTCTGAGTAGCTGGGATTTTAGGCACCTGCCTCCATGTCAGGCTAATTTTTTTTGTTTTTTTGTATTTTTAGTAGAGACGGGGTTTTGCCATGTTGGTCAGGTTGGTCTCGAACTGCTGACTTCAAGTAATTCACCCACCTCGGTCTCCCAAAGTGCTGGGACTACAGGGATGAGCCACCACCACACCCAGCTGTTTCATTTTATTTTATAGCCAAGTCCTTTCTTATAGCTACTTATTGTTGATACTATGACTATTTCCTAGGGATTCTTGTGTTTTCCAAAGGTAGTAAGTTATAGCTAGATTTTGTTTTCCAGCAAAATAATCAGATTGAATTTTGGTCTCTGCCTTGGTATTTCACTTGATTTCAGAGAGTAACCAGGAGGTCCATTTGGCACTGAAAATAAATAAAGGTTGAGAATGAGGTGCCAGTCGTAGCAGTCTCTCAAATTTCATTTCCCATATGGGTCTCAGAAGGAAGTGCCTGCATTTTTACATTTCCTTCTGCTCTGTTCTTGCATGTAGCCTGTGTCTTTAATCAACTACTACATAACAAGATGAGGTTGGTTCAATTCCAGGAGGCTTTATTCCTTGCCTACTGTCTGCAAGGTACTTATTGTAAGATTGATTATACAGGGATATGATAACTTAATTGAAATGGCTGCACCATCAAGGTTGTCATATGTTCATTTAATTATATACGGGCTGAGCAAGAGATCATGAGGACAACAAATCAATCAAAACCTTATGGGCAAGGTAGTCGGTGCTGAGAACAAGTATAGATAGCATAGAATCTTTACTCTAAAAAGAGTTGAATCTGGTCCAATGATAAGACATACTAAACTCAAGGTAAAGTTACTAGTTAAACAGAGTAGTTCATCGCATGCACCATCCAACCACAAAATTAACTTTTATTTGTTTGTTTGCCTGTCCATCAGATGACCAAGTCCCATCAGGGCAGAATTCACATCTTTGAACTTTTGCAATGTTTGGTGGAATATAGTATACATTCAATAGGCCAGAGGCCACCGTGTTTGGCCTGCACAGAGATTTAAAAATCATTATGCTGACACTAAAAATTCAATAAAAATTTGCATTTCTGGCCTCTCTTAAGAAAACTGGAAGTTCTAATTGACACAAGATGACATGTGGCTGGTGCTGAATGAAGGCTGCCTGCTGTTGATGGGGGAATGAGCTTATAGAAGATCATGATTTCGATCTACTCATTTCTCTATCAAAAACAGGAAAACAGACTGGGTGCAGTGGCTTTCGCCTATAATCCCCGCACTTTGGAGGCCGAGGCGGGTGAATCACTCGGGGTTAGGAGTTCAAGATGAGCCTGGGCAACACAGTGAAATCCTGTCTCAACTAAAAATACATAAATTAGCCGTTTTGGTGGTGTGTACCTGTAATTCTTCTACTCGGGAGGCTGAGACAGGAGAATTACTTGAGCCTGGGAGGCAGAGGTTGCAGTGAGCTGAGATCACAGCAGGCACTGTACTCCAGCTGGGACGACAGAGTGAGACTCAAAAAAGAAAGAAAGAAAAGAAAAAGAAAAACCCAGGAAAACAAAGGATAGGCCAAGAAGACTTTTCTGTTTGTTTGTGTTTTTGAACTAAGGCTTATATTCATCTGGCATATTGTGGTTAAAAAAAACTTCCATATTGGTTTGGAAATGACCATTGCCCAAGTCCCTGGGCACTGCCCTGCTGCCCTGAGCACTCACTTCTGTCTGTTCTCTCCCTGCCCCCAGTCCAGCAGCACCTGGCTCCAGCACTAGGGCCAGGAGGCATCTAACTGTGGAGCCCAGGCTGAAGACCAGTTGTTAAATATTTTGAATATAACCTCCGGAGAAAATGTTTCTTTGTGCAGAGAAGCATATTCCTACATCTTTTAATATGCAATGTATGGGTCTGTCAGAAAAATGCAAAATAAGGCAACCATATGAAAGAAGCTACAGCTTTCTTAACATTTTCATGATACCTGCCTGGCCTATATAAAGATGTGAATTCATGATTCCTAAAATATCTCAGTGCTTAATTGAATTGAGTAAGTGCCCTAGGAGCTCAGCGGAGGGAGCAATCATGCCTAGCTTTGAAGTGAGGGGAGAAATTATTTTTAAACTCCTAATTGTGTACTCTTTATGCTCTAAGCATTTCACAACCATCTTTTAATCTTCACAAATCCTGAGGAGTTATCAACATTTTACAAGTGAAAAAAACCTAGGTTCAGTGAAGGAGAGAATTTGCCCAACAACACCATGGTAGGTGGAGCTGGAATCAAAATCCAGCTCTCTTAATCATGACCCTTTAACAATATCCACCTTTTATTAACTAAAAACAAACAAAAAACCTTCCCCCAAAATCACAAAAGCGTTGTATTGCCCATGGAGTACATAATGAAATTGCCAGAGGTATTGGGGGTTGCTTAGTTAACCTGCTTATATCATGGAGTAATAGGGTCCTAGAGAGGAACTTGAGACTGAGGTTTATTCCACCTATATTTGTGACTTTTTGTTTCTGTTTTGTTTTGAGACAGGATCTTTCTGTGTCACAAGGCTAAAGTACAATGGTACAATCATAGATCACTGTAACCTCAAACTCCTGGGTTCAAGTAATTTTCTCGCCTCAGCCTTCAGAGTAGCTACAGGTGCATGCCACTATGTCTTGCTAATTTCTTTCTTTCTTTTTATTGGAGACAGAGTCTTGCTCTGTCACCAGGCTAGAGTGCAGTGGCTCGACCTTGGCTCACTGCAACCTCCGCCTCCTGGGTTCAAGCAATTCTCCTGCCTCAGCCTCCCAAGTAGCTGGGACTACAGGCGCGCGCCACCACGTCCAGCTAATTTTTGTATTTTTAGTAGAGACAGGGTTTCACCATGTTGGCCAGGATGGTCTTGATCTCTTTACCTCATGATCTGCCCGCCTTGGCCTCCCAAAGTGCTGGGATTACAGGCATAAACCACTGCTTCCAGTCCTGTTTGTGACTTTTGATGTGAACCAAAGAAAATCACTTACGGCTTCCATGCTTGTTACATTCCTTAAAAATTGTTTCTCATAGCTGGAATTGAGATATGTCTTTCATTACTATAATCGTCCAGCTCTTGGAGTACAGTGAAAGCTGGGTCCATTAGTTTGGATGATTGTTCATCAAATATTCTGTCCTGTGGGCAGAATACACTTTCCCATCCCACCAAGTTGAGTTTGGCCATGTGATTTGCCTTGGATGGCAGCAGAGGTGATGAGAGCAAAGATCTGAAACATGATTATGTGGTAGGGCTTGTTCTCTTGGCTTCTGCTAGTGTCATTAAAAGAACATGGCCTGGTGGCCTGCTGGTCCAAATGAGGGCCTTGTGGAACAGACTTAGACCCCTGTGTAACTTTCATGATAACAGGTATGAACCCTTGAGGAATGATAACTAACTATATTAGAGTAGGGTTAGAGCTCTTGACTGCCTTTTTTTTTTTTTTTTTAATAGAATCAAAGTTGTTTAATGAGATCTGGCAGGAGTTCCACTGGCCTCAGGTGACTGTGTGTGTATCATGCTGGACTAAGTTTTTTAAGTACTGACAGTATCTTGTGAATGGGCTGATGCTAGGATGGAGATGAAGACAGAAGCTCTTTGCTAGGCTAGTATCAAAGATGGCTTCCCAGCTCAGGTCGGCAGAAAATCCAGGTCATGAGACCCAGCGGGCCCTGACCAGTGGGGATGAGATGCTCTGAGATCAAGGTTTCGGGAAAAAAGCTCCTGATTAAACAGTTTGACCTGGGTGAATTCTGGAGATCCACGGCAGACATCATTCTGATCTCCACCCAACAAAGTAAATTGCAGTTGGATTATAAGCATAACATGCCTGAAAAATCTTCTCCTACAATTTTGCCATCCATGGAGTTAAGGCATATATATAAATAAAAGCTTGGTGTAGTTGCACACTGGGAAAGCTGTTTTTGAGATTAAAAAAAGAAATAATAAAGGAAAATATTAACACATTTGATTGCCAAAAATTTAAATTGAGTGTATGTCAGGAAACTATAAAAAGAATAAAGATGGCTGGGCGCAGTGGCTCAAGCCTGTAATCCCAGCACTTTGGGAGGCCAAGGTGGGTGGATCACGAGGTCAAGAGATCGAGACCATCCTGGTCAACATGGTGAAACCCCGTCTCTACTAAAAATACAAAAAATGAGCTGGGCATGGTGGTGCGTGCCTGTAATCCCAGATACTCAGGAGGCTGAGGTAGGAGAATTGCCTGAACCCAGGAGGCGGAGGTTGCAGTGAGCCGAGATTGTGCCATTGCACCCTAGCCTGGGTAACAAGAGCGAAACTCCATCTCATTAAAAAAAAAAAAAGGAATAAAGATAAGGATGAGAGCAGATTTCTTATTGGAAACAATGCAAATTCAAAATAATGGAGTAACATTTAAAGAAAACCTGAAAATCTTTAAAAAGATCAGCTTAGAATTCCTTAGTGAGTAAAAGCATATTTGAAAAAAAAAGGCAAGTAAAGACCTTTCCAATAAAGATTTGAAAGTATTCATCAGGAGTAGGCCCAGACTAGAAAAAATGTTCAAGGAAGTCTTTTAGAAGAAAAATAAAACTAGACAGAAGTCTGGATATAAGAAAGGAACAAAGAGCTCCAGAAATGTATGTAGGTTAATTTAAATATTTTTATTATATTTAAATCTATGTAAAAGCAACAGTGTGAAGCAAAGATAGTAAAAACATATTGTGGAATTTATAACGTATATAGGGGTAAAATGTAGGACAATACTTGCACAAAGGCCAGAAGGGGAAAAAAATGGAGAACACCATTGTACGGTTCTTATGTTACAGGAAAGTAGTATAATACCAAATAAAAATAGACCGTGATCTTAAGATACATGTTGGAAACCCCAAACTCTAGGAAATCCATAGATAATTGCAGATTCTTAGTACACTTCTAAATAACCCATGGGACAAAGAAAAATTAAAAGAGAAATAAAGTATTTTGACTAGACTAAAAATGAAAACATCACATATCAAAATTTGTGGGATGTAGCTAACGCCACTTTTAGAGGGAAATTTATTACTAATTTATTATTAAATTGCACTACATGCCTATTAAAGAGGAAATGCCTCAAGTCACTGACTTCAGCTTCCCCTTTAAGAAACTTGCAAGAATGAATGAAATTGAAAGTCAGAAGAAAGGAAATAATAAAGACCAGAGAAGAAATAAAGTAAAAAAATGTAAAAAAAAAAAAAATAAAGAGAAAAATCAATAAAACCAAAAGCTGGTTCTTTAACAACAATAAAATTGATTAAAAGAGATTTCAAGCTAGGCTGATCAGAAAAGAGAAGACATAAATTATTAGTATCAGTAATAAGAGAGGTGGCATTACTACAAGGTCTACAGATATTAAAAGGATAATGAAATATTGTGAACAGCTTTATGCTAATAAACTTGATAGCTCAGACAAAATGATCAAATTCCTTAAAAGGCATAAACTACCACTACTCACTCAAAAAGCAATAATGTGAATACCCCTGCCTCTATTAATAAAAGTAAACTTGAAGTTAAATACCTTCCCATGAAAAAACTCCAGTTCAGATAGCTTCTCTGGGGAATTCCATGAAACATTTATGGAAGAAATAAAGGCAATTCTAAACAAACAATTCCAGAAAATGGAAGAGAAATAGATATGTCCCAATTCATTTTATGAGGTCTGCATACTCTAATACCAAACCTAGACATCAACAATAAGCAAAATAAAATAATAACCCAATATTCCTCATGAACATAGATGTAAAATTTCTTTAAATTTTAGCAAATTCAATCCAAAATACATAAAAAGGATAATCAATTATGACAAAATGGAATTCACCCCAGGAATGCAACATTGATTTAATTTAATATTAGAATACTTGCATAATTCTCCAAATTAACAGACTGAAAAAAAAAAAGCCCCATATGGTGCTCTCAGTGGATCCAGAAAAGGTTTTGGGCAAACTAGGAATAGAGAGAATTTCATCAACCTAGCATAGAGCATATATGAAAGATCTAGCAGTTTTATTTTTAATAGCCAGAAAGACAACTTAAGTGTTCATCAACAGATAAATGAATCCACATGATGGAATTCTACACAGCAATGTAAAGGAATGAACTTTCCCCCACAGTTCACAGAACTTTTTCTTTTTGGCTTTTTAAAATAATGTCAACTTTTTTTTTTTTGAGGTGGAGTCTTGCTCTGTTGCCCAGGCTGGAGTGGGAGTGCACTGGTGCTATCTGGGCTCACTGCAACTTCTGCCTCCCATATTCAAGTGATTCTTCTGCCTCAGCCTCCTGAGTAGCTGGGACTACAGGTGCGCACCACCATACCTGGCTGATTTTTGTACTTATTAGTAAAGATGGGACTTCATCATATTGGCCAGGCTGGTCTCGAAATCTTGACCTCGTGATCTCCCTGCCTCAGCCTCCCAAAGTGCTGGGATTACAGGGATGAACAATAATGTCAACTTTTATTTGAGAGTACATGTGCAGGTTTGTGACATAGGTATATTGCCTGACGCTGAGGTTTGCAGTACAATGATCCCATCACCCAGGTAGTTAGCATAGTACCCAACAGGTAGTTTTTCAGCCTTAGTCTCCCTCCTCCCTCACCCCTCCTCCCTCTAATAGTCCCCAGTGTCTATTATTTCTATCTTTATGTCTGTTTGAACTCAAGATTTAATTCCCCCTTATAAGTGAGAATATGTGGTACTTGGCTTTCTGCTCATTCATTACTTTGCTTAGGAAAACGGCCTGCAGCTGCATTCATGTTGCTGCAAAGGACATGAATTCATTCTTCTTTTATAGCTATGTAGTAGTCCATGATGTATATGTACCACCCTTTCTTTATCCAATCCACTGTTGATGGGCACCTAGGTTGATTCCATGTATTTGCTATTGTGAATGGTGATGCGATGAACATGAGTGCATGTGTCTTTTTTGTAGAATGATGTATTTTTTCTTTGGATATACACACACTAATGAGATTGGTAGGTCGAATGGTAATTCTCTTTTTAGTAGGAATGAACTTTTAATATATACAACAACATGGACAAGTCTCAAAATAATTATGCTGAAAAAATAGACCAAAAATAAGAGTACATATTGTATGATCCCTTTTATATAAAATTAGGGTTAGAAATGCAAGTGAATCTTTAATGATGGAAAGGAGATCAGTGACTACCTGGGTTGGGGAGAAGGGATGGGTGGAGAAGATAGATACAAAGGGGCATGAGGAAGCTTTTGGGGGTGACAGGTAGTTCATTATCTTGACATGGTGATGGTTTTATGAGTCAGTGTGGTTCAGAAAGTCAGAGGACAGATCAGCCAGTGCTCAGAAAAAGGAAGAGCAGGGGCCTCCAACATTATGCAGACCTATATAAATATGAACAGAGGCAACAAGACTGTTGGTGAATACTCTAAACATTTGAAGGCAGAGAGTGAGAATCCCCTTTAATTATCTATTGTGCCTGGAATCAAGGAAGTTACCATTCTAGCAAAGACCACAACAGGAAACACAAAATTAAAGACTCAGGATGATCAAGTCACACTAAAGGGGAACTAAAGTTTTTTGAACACCTGCTGTGTGCCAGGCACTGTGAGAGATGTTTTACATATATCTTCACTCTATGATAGTCTTGATACACACTGTCTCTAACCCTCATACCAACCCTACACATATAATTATCCCCAGTAAAGGTAAGGATCAGGAAGCTTGTTTAGGTTAAGTGACTTGTTTAAGGTCAATAAACAAGTATATAGAGTCGTGTAAGATGTGTAAAAGAATTATAAGAATAAGTAGGTCAGGCATGGTGGCTCACGCCTGTAATCCCAGCACTTTGGGAGGCCGAGGCAGGTGGATTACTTGAGGTCAGGAGTTCAAAACGAGCCTAGCCAACATAGTGAAACCCCGTCTCTACTAAAAATTCAAAAAATTAGCTGGGTGTGGTGGCGGGGGCCTGTAATCCCAGCTACTTGGGAGGCTGAGGCAGGAGAATCTCTTGAACCCAGGAGGCTGACGTTGAAGTAGCTGAGATTGTGTTACTGTCCTCCAAATGAAAAGAATGGGACCCGAACATACCCAAGAATGCCGAGAGAGAGTGATTTTGAACGCAGTTATTAGGGCATCCTCTTATTTAACTCCCCCATAATATCAAGCTGCGATTTCCCAAGAAGAAGGTAAACGTCTTCCGGAGATGAGAATAAAGACCAAGAAGTTCAGTTACTCCTTGTGCATGCAAACTTTTCCTTTACTTTCAATTTTAGATAATGAATATTTTATATTTTTAAGGGAACTGGTTTGATCCTTACAAATAACCTGGTTTGTTTAGGGTCTCGCAAGATGGAGTTGGGAAATTTAAGAGAACTCGTGCACGGTATTTGGCTGCACTTCTCAATGGGGGAAAATGTGTTCTTTCAATATTCTTGCTTGGTGAGTCAATGTTTAGGAGGTAGTCAGATGAGTGAAAGAGGCTACATGGTGCATTCATCCCTGACATCAGGGGTAGATTTTATTTTTCAAGAGAGGAGAGCTGAATGCTGGGAGGAAAATATAGTGGTACCTAATTCTCTTTGTGGAAAGGGAATTATTAATTGAACTGCTTTCTAATGATTACATAGGCCATTGCAGGCAGGAATTTTATTACCCTTTGCATTTAAGTGGCTAGAGGCAGTTTTATTGTTTCCAAGAAATAATGTGTCTATCAGAAAAAAGGCAACAGAAAGGATACTCAGACATTGCACTATCTTAGTAAATACTCCCTCTGTACTATGAACTTCTTAAACGCTCTCCCAGTGTGACAACCTGATAACATAAAGCAAGAATATTCAGGATTATGGCTTTTAGTCTGAAGAGCAATAGGAATTGAAATAGAGTCTAGAATGGGCCTGGGTAAGATATTTGATTCATTAGGTCAGATCTTACTGTGGTCAAATTATGCAGGTGAACCAAAGGCGTTGCCTTCTTAGTTTAATGTCTTATATACTTTTTGTTTCTTTAGAACCTGAATTAGTTTTGAGAACATTGCATATTGATAATTCCATAATCCAGTAGCAATCAGGATGAAATCTTTAATTTTCTATGAATGGAACACAATATTGTTTTTTATAATACACTGTGTATTTTTATTTTAATTCCATCAGTTTCAAATGTCATTTCATCTTATTTCTGACACATTCATCTCTTGGATTCTGGAACTTAGTGGGTTAATGTGAGGTTGCTACATTTGGTGTATCAGCCCAACCAGAATCCCAACAAGACCTTGTTACGTTTCTAGGTACTCTGTGTGCACTTCAAAAATATTGCTTGATGAAGGTAAGACAGAGTAACCAGAGACTGATCCCATTGTTTTCATGTTTTTTACACTAGTTTTTCAGTTATTAATGCTGTACTCCAAAAATATGGGAGGAAGGTGGAAGCACCATTCTGATTAAATTCCTGGCTGGAGTCTGCTTTATCAATTTTATTGGCAGCACCTCTTCTGGGTGTTTTCCCAACATGAAGCTTACTGGTGACACCACAGCTGACTCTGAAGTCAGGGTTAGTCCATGTGATATCTCAATCTTTCAAAAGTGGGCTTTCCTAAGTGAAAGTAACTTTTCGTTGGTTCTAGAGACAGCCACCATTTAAAAATATGTGGTACATAGTTACGGAGCTTGCTTAACTGTTGCTTTCTGAAATCTCCCTAATTTATTATTATTATTTTAGATGACTGCAAGTGTCTATATAGTCAGACACAAATAATTATCTGCTCATGAATTATAGTGGGCTACTACTGCAATAGCTGTTTAACATTTAAAAAAATAACTTGAAGCTGAGTGCGGTGGTTCATGCCTGTAATCCCAGCACTTTGGGAGGCGGAGGTGGGCAGATCGCTTGAGGTCGGGAGTTTGAGACCAGCCTGACCAACATGGAGAAACCCTGTCTTTACTGAAAATACAAAATTAGCTAGGCGTGGTGGCACATTCCTATAATCCCAGCTACTCAGGAGGCTGAGGCAGGAGAATCGCTTGAACCCAGGAGGCACAGGTTGCAGTGAGCTGAGATGGCACCATTGCACGCCAGCCTGGGCAACAAGAGTGAAACTCCATCTCAAAACAAACAAACAAACAAACCTTTAGATTTAGACAAAAACATATAATTTATTTCTAAATATACTGTTATTCTCAATTTGTTCCAAGAGAATAAAAACTAGCATTTGCAAGGTAATTCACAAAATTTTGAAGTGCTTTTTACATATTTAAATTGCCACTATTTCTTATGCCAAACACCATGTTAGGTTAGGTCCTTGAGATACATATTTTCATTTAATCCTCAGAACGATCTGATGAGTAAATCTTATATTATCCAGATGTCACCTCTAGACAGACTTAGAGTGAAGAACTGAAGAACAAAGATAGGGTAGTGTCCTAGGCAGCATCTCTCTTACCAGCAATTTCCTTCAACATGGAATTTCGAAGTTAGAGTGACTCAGCCATAGTCACAGAACTATAAAATAGGAAAAGTTGTTAGAGGAGATTCAAACTAGTAAACACTAACATGATGATTATGGGAAAATAATTTAAATCACAAAATACTATGGATAAAAGAACCCTGAATTATATCCAATCAGATTCATGGCTTATACTGAACTTCCAACATCCAACTCTGTTGCTCATCTCTCTATGGTTTCATTTGCTAGAATTTTAATAGAATTTCAGATATAGAATTTGCTCACTTCACTTCTTTTTTTCTTTGCTCTTCAAGTTGAACATGTTTCTTGATCTTTTGGGAGGTAGAAGCTTAACTCAAAAAAGAACATGGATCGGTATCTGCATTTACAGGGGTATTTGGTCTTTAAGTGGAACTGTACTTGTCCCAACCCGCAGTTAGCTCAGGGGAATGCATCTGCCCTGAAGAGAGAAACTCAGCACTTCTCTATTCACTCTTGTGGTGGAGTAATATTTTGACACGTTAATCTCTTCCCTCCCTATATTTTCCACTTGCTCTTTCTCTCCAGTCACACAGAAAGTAGGCTCCATGTTCATTGTCCCAAGGAAGGCACATGGCAAGGCAGAAAGTAGGTAAGTCTACAAGTCTTTCTGGCTTTTGTTTTCCAAAACCGTAAACCTTTAGAAGAAAGTGTTTTCAAGACAGAAAAAAAAAAAAAAGGGGAGAAGAAATGTTCTCCAAACTGAAAAGACTGAAAAGTAATATTTTCTGGGTAGCAGGGGTAAGGAACATGCAGGCCTCGATGCTTTGTTAAGAGTATACGATTCTAGAACTGGGTACAAATCCCGGCAAAGGCAGAGGAAAGCTGATGAAAGACTGATGTTAGGCTGGGTGCGGTGGCTCAAGCCTGTAATCCCAGCACTTTGGGAGGCCAAGGCGGGTGGATCACGAGGTCAAGAGATCGAGATCATCCTGGTCAACATGGTGAAACCTCGTCTCTACTAAAAATACAAAAAATTAGCTGGGCATGGTGGCGTGTGCCTGTAATCCCAGATACTCAGGAGGCTGAGGCAGGAGAATTGCCTGAACCCAGGAGGCGGATGTTGCAATGAGCTAAGATTGCGCCATTGCACTCCAGCCTGGGTAACAAGAGTGAAACTCTGTCTCGGAAAAAAAAAAAAAAGACTGATGTTAATTAACTATCCCTATGACTCCCCTAATGGGGGCTCAGAATCAGAAATTATGTTGCTACAAACAATAGAAGGCTTTTTTTTTAAGATAATAATAAAAAAACCCCTTCACCTATATCTGGCATTTCTCCCCATGTTATCTCTTCCCAACTCCCCACCCTCCGCTGTCCCCCCACTATTTCTCCCCAACAGACCCCAGTGTGAAGTGCTCCCCTCCCTGTGTACATGTGTTCCCACCGTTCAACACCTGCCCATGAGTGAGAACACGCGGTGCCTGATCCTCTGCCCTCACGCCAGTCATCTGAGAAGGTTTTATCTCTAGTACACTTGAATTTGTGGATTAAGATTCACATCTACCAAACCAGTTAAAAAATTTTGTTTTATCATACGGATATATGTAGCTGTATGGACGTCCATCAAAAAACAAAACCTGGAAATAACCTAGTGCTTGATTAAACCAATTACAATATATGCATATATAAAAACTATTCAACTATTTAAAATATTTATGAGATTGCTTAATTATATAAAGACATTAAAATATTCTATGATATAAAAATACAAATTAGAAATATGGACAGAATGATCCAATTTTGAAATAAAAAGGCATAAATAGGAATAAAAAACTTGAAGAATATATATGAGTGACTTAAATTTTTCCCTTTAAATTTTTCTTCAGTTTTTAAATGTTCTATAAGTAATAGGTATTCTTTTTGTAATAAAAACAATACAATAAAAATCATAAAATAAAATGCAATTCATTTACACTGAAAATATGACACACTACTTTTATGGAGAAGGTCAGGGAGAGAAGACTCCCATGCTTCTCACACAATTCTGCTGACATAGTGACTGGATTAATTCCTATACCTGCTAGGCTATTATTGCCAAAATGAGGCTTATAACAAAGCTGGAGAAAGAGCATGAAAATAAAAACATGAAATATCAGAACTGGGTAATAAGAAAAATATGCACAACTTGGAATGGAGAAAGAGGACAATATCCTTATACTTTCTTTTTCTGCATAGTGTTATATAAAGTAGGTGCTTAGCAAAGAGTGAACAAGACTGAAAACAAACAAGGAAAGGATATTAATTGTCTAGCACTCTGGAATATAAAAAGGGCAAAGGAAGTTTTGCTTTATGAACTTGGTGCATTCTCTAAAGAAAACATTGGTGTATCCATTAAGAAACTCCAACATGTATAGACTATTGAATGTCAGATGAGAATTTATGATAATAAGAGGTGATTTGGAGTACCCTATTAGAAACTAGGATAAGGAATTCTGATTTTGACTTGATAATCAGAAGGTTTACATACCAATCTATCATATTAGGATACTTCTTCTGTATTTTGGAGGACAACTAGATAGAAAGAGGCAAAATGTACTCAAAAAAGAAAAATATTACTAATATGGCAACATTTAATTTGAATTGCCTTATACATTAAATGTATTTGAACTAGTTATTTCTCAGTGCTTTTCTATATTAACAAACATATGATGCTCAAAGTAGGTAACTTAAAATCACTCATTATTATTTAGCACTTAAATATTTCCTAGTGTCTCAATAAATGCATGTAACATTAATGTCAGATATATTAATGGAAAACTAAATTGCATTAACTGTAAATTTCGCATACTGTAACCTCCAGTGCCACAAGAAACTTTATTATATGTGCTCTGATCAAATTACTGTCCTTTCAGCTGTCTCCTTGAACCTGAAAACAAAGGTAGAATCCTTATGGACATGAAACAACTGCGTGCAAGCACTGTTTCTCTGTCTAGTCAAAATTGTACTCACCCTTGGGAGTGTCACTGAGTTTATTTCTTTGAAGAATGAGCACCTTCAGCAATGGAAACCTCTTTCTGAAACCGCTTCTGTGGCATTTCACCCATGAGGATTTAGGATTGAGTAGATCCAATGAGAGGGAGTGGATGGCGTTGTTGCTGAGGTTTAACACTTCCAAAGCATGTAAATATGCAAAAGGGCTTAAGGTTATTTTTGATATGAGATTGTTACTGAGGTCCAGATGTTTTATTTTCCATTCTTCTTTTTTCGTGTGACACTCTAAGAAAACTCTAAAGAAACCAAAACTTACATCCACGGTGGCTGCTGTCTGTGATGTGTCCACAGGTACATCATGCTTTCCGGTAAAAGAACAATTTGTCAGAACATATTCATTCCATTGGCATTCAGAATTCAATAAAATATTGCTTTTTCTTGATGCCTTTGTCATTATTCCAGTAAAATAAAGACCTATAACTATGGTAATGACTTTGAAATAGAGGTTTTTCATAATGCCTGGAAAAAGGAAAAAAAATGGACTTATTCACAATAATATATAAAAACTAACAGAAAATAAGAAGCAGAAAATTTAATTTTCAATTTAAGATTTAGGAAAGTTATCTTGCCTTGGTTGCCAATTTAAGAAAATGTTTGATTTATTAGATATTGGGGCATGAAAATGTAGCTACCAAAATGACATAACTATAGCATAAAATTACACTTATGTCGCATTTTAAAGAAAGGACATACATATTCACTTAGGCCTCACCTCTGCTTTTCCAGTATTGCTCACTCCACAGTGTGCTTTGGGATGAATAAAGCCTTACTAAGATTAGAGACTTCTCTGTTTCTTTGCAGGCCATGAATACAGAGCAAAGTCTATTATGCTTATCTGCAGCATTGTAATCAGCCATGTGGTTTATTACATGAATGACAACCAGTTACACTAAACCATGGACCTCTATAACTCTATGAGTAAAAAGTTCAACTCACAAAAGAGGCTCTTATTTTTCATAAATAGAAGAAACATAAGCTTTGCTGTGTGGCTTTTGCGACTTTTCAAATCATTATGAAATCATTTAGATATATGCAACATAATGTGTTATCAAATATATGTTCTGGCGCCAAACCATGAAGATGTAATAAGATACAGAAACATTAAGTATCTTTTGTACCAAAAATTCTTGAGAATGGAAAGTTTATAAAAAAAGAAGTATAAATTACAATGGCTGAATGTATCACAGAAATTATTTTAAAGATGGATAATTTTTGTGATTTTAAACTAAATTCCACTTAAAAACCACCGTGTGTACAAATAATCACATTATTCAGTATAAGAGTTTCCAACCGCCCATCCCTTCCTTTCTGTTCTAATAGCACTCAGTTTAGCTTTCATCACTGCAGTCTGAAATGCTAAAATGATTTAACTGATTTTCTTGTCTCTGCCTCTTCACTTCCCTTCTTCTTGATCCATCCTAGGTGATTCCAAAGGATTATTTTCCTACAATAATGTTTTTTCCTTTATTATTTCTTCATTTGAAATCCTCAAAGGGCTCCTTATTGCGTATAGTCCAAATCCCTCAGGTTGGTATTTAAAGCCCTGTGTTATCTAGCTACACTTATGACCTGGCTTGATAAGTGCCTGTGGAGCCTACAAGATGTGATTGTGCAAAGAACAATACATGCATATCTCATGCTGAAATTCACTTTCAGCTCATTCCCAGTTCCAAGTTCAATGCCTTCTCCTGTTAGCCGCAGTCTTACGTATCCTTCCACTCATCTCACATCCTATGGCCTGGTCCTTTTTCCTGATTTAGCCTCAGTATTTGTCGTAATGTTTACAGAAATCTTTCAGTGAATATTGAATGAATGAATACACGTTGGTAACATTCAGCATTGCTACTGCTTTGTTTTGTATGTGTTCTGAGATCCCTAAAAGAAGGAACATATCTATCTATCTATCTCTATCTATGTATCTATTTATCTATCTATCTAGTGTTTTATATTTTTAATAGCCTGAAGTCTGTCACTGGGTTATGCTATTTGTGTTTAAATAAATACATGAAGTGAATGAAATTTATAATGTCACTTTAAAACTTTTGTTTCATGCAATGTCAATCCTCCCTTATTTTCAAGGGCATCTAAATTCAGGTACACATGGCCATGAACTGCAAAGGTGCCCTACAGCATGGAGGAGTGATTTATTTTTGTAGTGTGCTTTTTATGTAATACCAGAAATTGAATTGATTTGCCCAGGAAGAAAGATATTTGTTTCTACATTCAAAGCTGAAATCATTATATATACAATTGTGTACCAAGCTAATCTAACAACATCAGCAACAAAAAAACATAGTCATCATTCACAGGTACATTATTCTGTAGTACTGAAGAGAAAGACATGGTTGAAAAATACTTTTTCTTAAGCTGACATGAATTAAAATTGCCCTGGTTCTTTCTAAGTTGCACAGATTTATACATGATAGGTTTAAGTTCAAATCAGCTAGACAAGGACAATCTTGTATCTTAAAGTGAAAGGTATTAATTTCTAAAAAAATTATACTATTTATAAATTTATATGTATTAGGTAAGGAACCACTGAGAACTCCAGAACAAGTTGCTGACGAAACTGGAAACAATTAGGTAAAATGTAAATTTCAGAATGGACATAGTCAAGCACAAGTATGAGGAAGCAGTTAGAAATACTGGGTGTGTATGTCAGTGAGTGAAACATAGGAAGAAGGCAGCAGAGTAAACAAAGTGTTATAGAAAGGAAGTGAAGAGTTCATTTGTACATAAAAGAAAGAAAGGTTTGCAAAACTGAAGGAAAAAAGCAACAGAGGCTATTTTGGCTGAGGACAAGATCTGGTAAGTAACATTGCTTCTAAGACATACCTTTGTATCCTAGGTGGTTTTCAAATGGGTGGATATCTGGATCAAGCCAGGTGGGGATTTAAGACCTGAGCCTTTGAGGCTCCACCCATCCTGCCATCAAGGCTGCCCAGTGGCCAGCCCTCACCCTTTCATCTCCGGATCTGGCCTCCTGCCATGGTGACAGTGTGCACCTTCCCCTGGGACACTAAGGAAGCAGTACTGGAGAGAGGCCTTTTGCAACGAACAGAGGGGAGGGCATTCAAAACTGGGAATGGACAGCTTTCTAACTTTGAGTTCTAGGAGTCCAGAGAGATTACATAAATACTGACAGTGTCCCATTTCAATCCATATTTAAATTTACCACATTTGCATGACTAAGCAGAAACCAGTTAATATATAACCATCAAAAAATTAACAGCAAACCATTTACAGAATTTTTATTGTAAACAGAAGTTCATTACTAGTTATTACAAACTGAATTAACTGAAACTCAAGTTAGCAACCTGAAACACATTTATAGGCTTATTTTTGTATGGCATAATTGGTCATCTTTGCCCCCTCAATACTTTTAAGAATACTGCTAACATTTTCAGCATTTCAATGGTCTCTTCTTTGTCAAGTTTAGCACCATGACATTCTCATTCCCTTAAAAAAAGCACGCATTCAAAACTAGGTAGATCTTCTACCTTTCATCATCAAAACTATCACACAAAATTTATTTTGTTTTTTTTTACAATGCAAAAAAACACAAATAAGTATATTTTAAAATACTATAGGCAGTCCCTGTTTTGTGTTGTTTTACATTTTTCCTGTCTGCCCATTAGTCTGTAAGAAATCTGGCATTGATTTCATTTGCCCCCTTGTCATTGCAGCCTGCCTCTAGAATACTGTGGTAATTGAAACTAGCGTGTACCTGCGCCCCCTCCTGGGGTCCTATCTTTGTCTCCCACCTCTCCCGTGGCTATTGCTTGTCATCTCTGTGCTCAGTGCAGGGATGAGTGTACAGCAGGAAGGGGCAAAGTCAGCATTTCAGTTTATAGAAAAATACCATCTGGTGGAGATGAAGAGTTGTTGAAGCTTTACTGTGAATAAAAACAAGCCATAAGTAAAATAAAGAATTTGTTCCTGTTCTGCTTTCCAGTAGATTTTCCAAGTCTACGTTTCAGGGAAAAAGCCAGGACTACCTGTAAAGTATCCTAAAATACTATTCCTGATAACAATCAGTTCTAGAAAAACATCAGAATAGCCTCTCGTGTCAAAAGCACTTAATGCGGATGTATCGAAAACACAAGTATTTCTCAAAAAAGAGTAAAAATAGATTATTTCATGAACTCCATTTAATAAATAATACTTTGTAATATAGTGTTTCTGGTTTTTGTAAAAATATTTACTTAAACTTTTAAAGCAAATCTAAATAGAGCAGACAAGTAATGAATATGCAATTTAATTTACTGAGCATCTGAAAGAAAATTCTGGCAATTGTTTTTCTGACTATAATTCTGATATTAAATGACATTGAATATATTCAAATGAGTTCAAATATCACTGCAACACCACTCAGAGGTTATAAATCTCAGTTAAAAACTGTGCTCAGTGTTAGGTAGTAAGTCAATCCAATTTCAGTATAATTTAATGACTTCATATCTCTAAGGTATTTGATTTTTCTACCAGAGAGAAATGTTACAATATTGAGTACTAATTGTTTTTTGTATTGGTTTTCTTATGTACACAATTCAAAGTGACCCTAACAGAATGCTGTTACACTTGAATGCAGGGATGGGCCGATGCCTCATCTCTACTGTCTATTGGACAGCAAACTCCTTTGAGGGCCCTGCCCCTGATTCTGTGTAAGTCTTAATAATACCAGAGAGTTCTTTTCCAATCAAATATATTAAAAAATCAACTGGTTTGAGGGTTATCAATAATTATAGTGGGATAGTAATATTAGGAGCAGAGATAAATTACTTTCCTTACCTAAAAATTATGTGTATTTTTTCCTGCATTTGCACTCTTTAGTCCAGTGCTTCCGGACTTATTTTCAAGGCATTGTATACTTAACCGGGCCATGCCTGGCCCGTAGGACTTGCTTGGGTCTACGGCCTCCCCACTTTCCACTGTGTCGCCCTGAGGGCTGAGGGTATAAATATCATGGCAACTCTGTCAAGCATTGTTACTCCAGTGTGCCAAGGCCCGTTGGTTGGGAAACTGAGGTAACTCACAAGTAGGTAAATTTGACCTCTCCATGGTATATTTTGGAATTGGCTCAACATAGTTTAAAATCTGACAGTGATTGATCCTTTTTGGGTCTGACATGAGACTTACTTTCTTTTTAAGTAGAGTAAACATCTGTTTTGTATGAGTCTCATTTTCTTGGGTAAGTTTAAATTAATCTTCATTCATCTTTCTGGAGTTTCAAATAATTAAAAAGTCAGTGCAGACAGTGAAAACAGCATGGCATTTGGAATCAAGCACATCCAGGTTTGAATCACGCCTGAATTCCAGTCCCAACTCTGCTACTCACTATGTGATGTTGGGCAAGTTTCTTAACTTCTCTGATCTTCAGTTTCTTAATAGGTAAAGCTTGGATAATACCCGCTACTTGCAGGGTTGGGGTGAGAATTAGGGATATTAAACATGCGATGCCTAGGATGTAGAATATGCCCAGTAAAGATGGCTATCATTATTATTTAAGAGTTAAAGCTGAGATGGTATTTTAATTTCTACCACATTGTGAACACTTGACGTTTATCATTATTTAAAATAAACATTCTATTACGAAATATTTTCTTCCTAGAGCAAAATTAAGGGACCCCTGTTTCTATCTTGCATATGTAAAGTTCTTCAATGACTTCACTTGCATGTGAGAATATGGCTCAAGCTTAATGCACTAGAAATCTGCATCTTTGCTTTCAGAAGCCAAAAGGCAGAGCATAAAATATCCAATACCTCACGTGGGTCTATCCCTATTAGAGTTAACAAAGTTTACTTACAGTGAGTCTAAACAGCTGCTTCAGCCCTTTGTCCATTAGAAAAGGGTTAGTGGAATTTTAAAAACACTTCTTTAAACATTAATTTTGATTATATTCACTTCTCATAATTATTTTAGAGAACAGTAAATATGAAAATTAGTGCAACTTAATAAAATGTATTAGAATGTCGGCTCTCAGAGATTTTAACGATGTAGACCGTATAGCAGATACAGTAGTGCTCTGTCGTTAAAATAATTATGAGTTATCACATACTCTGTAAAAACAATGATTTGCATGCATAAAACAGTCAAGTCAAGATATAAACATGTTGATGACCTCTGGGTTCTTCTAATGAGTATTTCCACAGGGGTTGTCTGAGATTTGGCAGCCCATGTTCTGGCTGGTTACTTGCACCTTGAAGAGTGTCCCGTCGGCACACATGCAGAGCTTGTAGCGCACCCAGTCACCACTACCCAACTGGTCTCCACTGGAGGAACTGGGTAGGCGGGTAGTGCTGACCATCACAGATCCATTTAGGATGATACTGTTTTCCTATTAGGAGAATAGTAATATATTTATTTACCTCCCAGAACGGTACAGAACAAAATCAATAAAATTTACTGAAATATCAATGAGAAAAGAAGGCAGTAAGAAAGAGTAAAGTCACGACCAAAACAACAGCAACAACAACAAAAACAAACTCAATATCAAGATTCAACGAGTGACTTCACTGCTTCATACATCCGTAATGTATGTTAGTAAACCTGCAACATAATTTATTAATTAAAATTAAATAGAAATTCCTAAGTGCATAATAAAATGGATGCTGATAAAGTTTCAGATCATTTTCATTTGTTAAGTCCTAAGAGAACTATAACAAAGTTACTGATTGGTAAGTTTGTGATCATGAGTACAAAGAGACTTTTCCCCATAGAGGGAATTAATTTTAATTTCCAATGTTTTGCAACACTGCGAATGGACCAGGCACTCAAAAGGAAACTGTCTGGAGGTTCTTCACGCCCAGTGTCCCAGAAACACTTTTGTATTGTAGTTCCTTAAAATCCTTTCTTTTTAGGGACTCTAAGGCCTCTCTTTTCCTTGCTTTCTCCCTTTCCTCCTTTCTTCCTTTTATTCACTCAACGAATAATTACTGAGTGCCTGCTATGTGCCAGACACTATTCTAGGTGCTGGGGAATACAACAGTAAATAAAATAGGCAAAGCCCAAGTTCTTATTGAGTTGATGCTTTAATGGGTAAGCGCAGACAATAAAAAAGAGCAGCAAATCACATATGACATCAGGTGGGATGAATGCTACGGGGGGGATATAAAGCAGGATAAGTAGACAGAGCATGAGCAGGTGGGGACTGCGTTTTACACAGGGAGCTCAGGAAGGACCACATGTAGTCTGATAAGGTCACATTCCAAGAGAAACTAGAGGAAGTGAGGGAGGAAGCTGCGTAGGTAACTGGGGAAGGGTACTCCAAGCAGAGGTAACAGTGCCTGCAAAGGCCCCGAGGTGAAGATGTGCCTGGGTTCCAGGGACAGCTACGAGGCCAGTATGCATGGAACACGGAGGGCAAGGGGAGCAGCTGATAGGAGATGAGTCGAAGAAATAACTGGGTATCAGACATGTAAGCAGGGAATGGACTTTAGATTTTATTCCATATTATACAGGAAGTCATTTGGAGGATTCTGAACAGAGAAATGACACGATCTTTTTAAAATGACCACTCTGGCTGCTGGGTAGAGAACAGATTATGGGGGTGAATGTTTGGAAGCAAGAAGGTCAGCCAGGAGGCTGCTCCAACCATCCAGGCAGGAAATGATGGCAGTTTACGCCAGGGTGGTGATGGTGGAGGTGGTGAGAAACAGCCAGACTCTGTATTTTCTGAAGGTGAGCCAGAAGGCTTTGCTATGGCCTGATGGGTGTCATTTAATGGTACAGGAGTACTGAGGAAAATGCATGCTGTGCTCGCTTCGGCAGCACATATACTAAAATTGGAAATGCATGCTTGTGAGGAAGAGAGGATATCAAGATTTTCAACTTGCTAAATTTGAGATGTCTACCAGATATCAAAATAGAGAAGGTAAGCAGGCAGCTGGATATGCAAGTCTTAATTCAGAGGCACAATTCCAAATTTGGAAGGCATCAGCTTACAGAGGGTATCTGAAGCAAAGAGAGAAAACTGGTTATAAATAATGGAAATGCTAATTGATTATGCAGTGTTAGTAGATGGAATAGACCTTAATTCGTGACTAGTTTTCCAATTTTGTTCCAATGCTGCCATCTTGTGGTCATTTAATTTTACTTTCTTTAAATTGTTAAACAGCTTTTTCAAAACAGCAGTTTAATAAAATTATTTCTAATGGTTGGCGTATACACTTTAGAACTAACCACTGATATTAACTAAGTTATAAAGATAATTATCATTTAAATACTAGGTTCTTTTCCATTAACAGTGGAGAAACTGATATGTGTATATGTCTATTTCAAAGTATTTAAATATTTGTCATATTTACTGCAAGGTAGAATGGGACCAGACATGGCAGGTAGAAAAAAATAAACGGTTTGGTAACTTGCTAATGGTCTCTATACAAATCTCTTGCTTCTGCAACTTTCCAGTGCTGAGAACAGCAGTTACAGTGGCTACCCTCTGACTGTTCTTAGAAGAATGGCTTCTTACACCACAATATATGTACACATTAACTCGGTAGGCAACTGAGTTCCTGGCAAGAATTACGTTTTATGTTCATCTTTATTTTTTAGAGATGGGATTATGTGTTGTAGGGGAAACTGCTTATAAAAGTGAAACAACTACTTTTAAAAAGCTTTTCCCCCCAAGAACTATGAAATTGAAATTTTTTAAATAAGAAAGAATGGTAAGTCCTTACGTTTAAGTTCACTTGTCATGTAACACTTGGTACGACAAATTTCATTACCTTTAGTAAAATAGCATATTGTAGGTACACAAAGGCATTTTGAATAAGTATATTTTGACCAGAATTGTGAGTCATTAAAAAGTTTTTGGAATTATGGCACATGAAATACCATGCTTGTTAAAGCTCAGATATCATCTGTTAAGCACAGAAAATTCACTTTCGACAGCCACAATAAAGAAAAACCTTTTTCCTTTATAATTAATAATAGATTAAAATACATTTTAATAAGAATGTCTAAATAAAATAATTTTATACATTTGCTAATTGCTTTTTTTCACATCACTTGATATAAAACCCAGGAAGGGATTAAAGATTTAATTAAAAAATCTTTAATTAAAAAAAAAACTTTAAGGCATGAATATTTACTTTGATCTTCCAGAATTCTCTTTTAGAAGGTTTTTTTTTGTGCCTTCTAAAGTAATCCAAGTGATCACTATACCAAAAAAAAAAAAAAAAAAAAAGAAAGAGAGAGAGAGAAAGAGAAAATACAGACTAATAGAAATAAAAATAGAACAAATCGTCTGTTATTTTGCTATCCATAGCTAAATATTGTTGACATTTTTGACATACCCTGCCAGGTTTTTATAAATATAAACATGCATACGTTCTGAAAGATAAAAAGAATGTATTTCACAAATTGTTTTGTAACTTTCTTTTACTTCACAACCCACTTTGACCATCTTTCCATGTCAAAAAAATAGACAATTATATCATCATCTTCAATAATTGTACAATATTCCACATATGGTTTTATGTATCCAAGAACCTAATAATTCTCTTATGCTCTTAAAGGAATACTCACAGCCTTTAACTCCATGTTACCACCCATGTGAAATTCAATAGTTTTGCCCATAATGAATACACCTTCATTTCCACGCACAATAGCACGCCCATCAACTTTTATATTTAAATCACTGGTAGCATTGCTGGTGATCTGAAAATTTAAAAAACAAGTACTAAAAAGAGTTTCTAAATTAATGTAAGAATTGTTATCAGAGATAGAGAAATAGTAGTTTCAGTCATGAGATATGAAACTCAAATGTTTATATTAATGTTTTAGAGATGTGGAAATTGAGATAAAGAAAGGTGACGTGATACTGATCACAGAAGCTAGTTAATGACAAATCTGGAATTAATCCTTTCCAGTGTTCTGGAATATATTCTTTCATACTACTTTAAAATGGTACAACTCTCCTCCCTCTTTGTAACTGTAGAGAATAACTCTCCCATTAGCAAAGCAAAGCCAATCAATCATACCCTTTCAGTAGATGCTTTTTGAACATTCAAACTTTTCACTCCGCTTGGCAAATGAAACTCATGAGTTTCATAGTCTGTGCTGAATAAGATATTTTGAGTCCTTGGGTCGAAAAACTGCATGCCGATGTCACTTGTAATAGAAGTTTTGTTGTTTTCTACACTGAGCTTTGTTGTCCCTTGCTGAAAAACAATCTTTTTAAAAAAAAAACAACAGTTTATTGTGAATATATTTTCAAGGAAGACTGCAAACAAAATTCTTGAACATTATATTTTAAAAATTACAAAAAATACATCAATTTAAAAACCACAATAATAGACTAACTTCAAATACTTTTAATTGGGTCTGTCCTCCCTCTACCCACTTGGAAGAAGGGTTCTTTAGAAAGAAGGCTTATCTGTTTATTGCTTACTTGCTCTGCACAAATACATGAGTCATGAGAAATATGGTCCAAGGCCTAAGATGGGCAGGGATGGTGGTAAGAATACCTCCTTGAGGTTTTATTCAGTTGAAAACATAGTTTTCAACTCTTGGCATGAGATGCCAAGATTGGCATATTCTCTTCCAGAGTTCCAAAACTACAGAGTATCCTCACCTGGGAAAGTGCTTTAATGGCTTCCTCGTATGGAGGAGAAAAGAGTAACCTGTATTCTCATACTAATTATATCTGTCATAGAAAATGCTACCATTGAACAAAATCTCAAATATGAAGAAAGCATCTAATTTCAACAGATTATAAAAGCAATAATATTACTAAATATTTATATTTATGGATATCTTCTAAACTGTATTCACTATATTCATACATTTATAGATATATTATAAATATACTAATTTTTCTAAGGAAAATATCTCTTTACAATAATAAACTCTAGGTTTTTGCAAAGAATTTTCCTCTATCTAATGCCCCTCTACTGTTTGCATTTCTTTCAGTGAATGTGGCAACTTACAGGCTGGTTGTTGCCAGTGATGACCAAATTTTCATTTCGCCTTCCTCCTACTGTGCTTTTATAAAGAGGATGGATAACTCCCATGTCAGATACTTGCTTAAATCGAAGCAGGCCACTTTCATGGAACTCCATGCTATCACAGCCATTTGGTCCAATGCGAATCACAGCCCAAATAACAAGTGTTATCTGAAAAAGAACACAGGTCCACTGTTGGTAGGAGCATATGTTTAGTGTAATTGGAAAACAAATAGAAAATATTATCACCAAAATGTTAAAGACCTCCTAAGTTTAATCAGTGACATAAATATCAATTTGTTTTCCACTTAGAAACAAAACCAACTTTAATTTTTATTAAAGTATTATATGCAAATAGCTGAAAGCCAAAATGTGCTAAAAGGTCCATAATTTAAATTATTTTTCTACCCTATCCACATCTCATTCCGAGGAACAACCACTTTCAACAAACTTAGCTATTTCATTTAGAATTTATCTCCGTATTTCTAAGTATATGTATGCTGTTATTTCTTCATTTATCAATTTTAGGCTTTATCTATCAATTTCCTATTTTGGCAGATGAGAAATTTAGCTCATTTATATCTCTTTTCTTTTCCAACTCCAATCTCAAGTTTTCGTTAGATCCAAGGTTCATTATTTTCAGTATTACAACCACGTAAATACTGTTCCTTACTAAACCAAATACTGTCCGATAGTGGCAGTTTCTTTCCTGTACCATGTCTCTCAGAGCTTAATCCTTTCATTTCCTTAGTTTCTTTAAAAATCTAATTAATCTCAAATCCTATAATATGTCTGTAAAATCTTTCAATACAATTTTCTGTAGGTCCAAGCCTCTGAGATAACATATTAGTTCTATTTTTCTCTCTCAGGAAATCTTTCTGGAACCCCTATCTTTCTGGACTGGTCTGTATGGACTCCCTGCACAGCTGTAATCATAAACTTTCCCTACTTTCATGCTGAACTTCCTTTTGTCTTTCTTCTGTGCTGGACACCCAGTTTCCTATATCCTCGTCTTTCTTTTGGTAGAGCACATCCTCCAGTGGCTTCCTTAGAAGCAATGGATGAGAAGTAAAATTTTTTGGAAAGTGTGCATGGGAAAAATATGTCTTTATAATGCTTCACATTTCATAGCTAGACTGCCTAGGTATACAGTTCTAGATTTAAAATTCTTTTCTTTCTGGATTTTGAAAGCCATTGCTTTATTGCCTTCCAGGTCGCGATGCTGCTTTTAGGAGATCCTATGCCATTCTGATTGTGTATTCTTTATAAAAGGAATAAACCTCATGTTTTGCTCCCCTCTGGAAGATATTAGGATCTTATCTTTATTACTGGTTTCCTAAATTTCATAATGGCCTCGGTGAGTCTTTTTTATGCATTACGTGGGATCCAGAATGGTAGTTTTCAATCTGTTCTAGAATATTTTTCTTATTTATGTGTTTGATCATGCCCCACCCCACCGGTGCTTTCTGTGCTCTTTCTGAAACTCCTTTAAACAGCGTGTCAGTCTCCTGCATTGATTTCTTAATTTTGTTAAACTTTGAGTTCTTTTTATCTTCTAATATCTTCTATCTGTTCTATCTATCTATCTACGTACCTACCTACCTATCCATCTACCACCCATCCATTCATCTGTGTGCACAGGTGCGTGCATTTCTATGAGTTCTTAATTGTTCCTTTTTTTTTTTTTTGGTAGAGACAGAGTCTCACTTTATCTGGCATGAGCCACTGTGTCTGGCTTGCTCCTTTTAAACGGCATATTATTCTTGTTTCATTGATGCAGTATATTCTTATTTCTCTGAAAATACTGAATTCAGTTTTTTGGGTCGTTTTTGTGGCATTTTCTCTATTCCATGAGTTTCTACTTTCTCCACGGTTTAGGTGGTTCAGACTCTATCATTTTTCAATTCTTGGCACTTTCCTCAAAAGTCTATTGATCCCTGGCTCAGTATTCATACTTAGCCATGAATACATAGAAAATTCTTTGAGGGGTGGGGCTTGTGACTGACAGGTGTCACAAGAGGGAGATAAGATGGCTTTTTCACTGGGACTTGCCAAATGACAGTATCTTCAGATCTTTTTTCTACATGCATCAGGAATCCCAGAGAAGGCTCTTCTGTCTCTGGCCTGGCTGCCAGGGAGCTGGAGGTGGAGGATGAGGATAAAAGAGCATGGGAAAGGGAGTCTCAGGACTGAGACTTCCCTGTTTCAGTATAGAAACCCAACCCCTACCCTCCAGTATCTTCAGGCAGAAAGAATCCTCTCTGGTCCAGTGTGTTCAGAGACTCACTAGTTTTGTATGGCGTTAGGAGGGGTAGCTGTCTAACTGCTGGCTGGAAGGGAGAGTAGGCCTAGGGATCTCACTGCCTCTTATACAGATTTTTTAAACGACTTCTCTGTTTTCAGTTGCTGCCTTACTCCTCTTTTCAAGGTACTGGAGTTTTTAATTCCCAAGGCCTTTTAGGGTTCTATAAGGTGTACTTCCACCAACATACCCTCCCCAACAAGCAGGTTGTCTTCTCTGAGAGTCAATCAACAATCTGCCATTGTTCTTCCTACTTTGTGTCTTCATATATTATGCTTGAGGATTCCAGTTGCTTCCCACTTTCTTCAAAGATATTTCTGTTTCTTAACATTTCTTTGGAACAAAGTTTTTAGAGAAGAAGATAAAATGTCTTTATGCTGCCATCTTGACCAGAAGTCTCCAATAAAATAAATTTATAAAATAAAATCCATTCAGAATTTGTGCTCCTAGTAAAAATCTGTAGTACCTACAATGAGGTATGTAGGAACAGGTCTTTCTGATTTGAGTGAAGAATTAGACAGAAGTGCTTTTGACATACATAAATACAAAAAGACTGCCTTGCATGCATTACAAGTAGGAAACATCACAAAATAATCACTTTAAAACTGCTGCAGACCATGTTCATGATCAGTCTTAGGTATACCAATAATCATTCCCTCTGAAAATGTCTGTCCACACACATGCCAAAGAGTATCAGATAGTCACAAATTCAGATTAAAAGAATTTCATCATTAAAAAAGCAACTATCTTTGGAAAAGGCATCCTATCAGGTCCTCAGTACCTTAGTGTGAATCAGCCTACCAGATCCTTGCATCCTTTGACAGCAGGGATTTAGGACTATACGATATAACCCTTTACTGCCATCAAAGGGTTTGCAATTTTGCAATCCAGCTGAGGAGGAAACATTAAATGTAGGAAAAGCTAAATGAAAACATAAAGGATTATATTTTTAAGGAGACGTTAAAGCAATAAAATTGTCTTGGCAAAGTTCTTGTCTATAGAGTGAATCCTATCCTTGTTAAAAGTCTCATGCTGTACCACCTGAGCTAGCTGGGAGCCTCACAGTTCCACCCTTGTTAAAAATTAAGTCCCTTAAAGGGATAAATCCATGCACATTTTTTTTCTAAATGAAATTAATATATGAAAATATTTGCATGCTAAGCTTTTATATGGAAAGTATTCATTAAAATTCAATAAGAGACAAAACATGTATAGAAAAGTAGAAAATAAAGTCTATGATTTCACTATAAAGCAGATGAAAAATTCCCCAGGGAAATTAAAAGGAGTATTCCGTACAATATACTCACAATTAAATTGATGACAGCCAGGATAAACAGGAGGATAATCACACAGATGGCTAAATTGCCCTTTCGTCCTCTCAACCCTGTTTTGTGGAGACGATCTTCATCAATCGGAATGTATCCAGCTTTAAAGTTACTATTGTGCTCCTTATTGACATTCCTTCTCTCAACAGCCTTCTCACGCATGGACTTCTTTACAGGACCATTGGAACTTTGCTAAACATGACATACAACATCATGGTACAGTTATACCCTCTTTTTGATGCATGTATCTATTAGGTGCAAATTCATACCTAGAGCAAGCTGAATTGGTTACTAGCAGTTTCCACGAATAAACTGCAAGTCACATTGAGTTGCAGTTCCAAGTAAGGGCATAACTGTGTAGAGGGAGAATACAGAAGAAACTTCAAGGTGACTCTTTGATATTTTTCCTCTCTGCTTTCAATAGTCCCCCCGTCAAAGTACACAGCTCGTTTCTGAGCAGAGCTGTCATACATATCCTAAGGAGGTAACTCTGTTTTTATTAATAATGTATTATTTTTTACATATACAATTGGCCCTCCATATCTGTGGGATCCATATCCATGGATTTAACCACTGTGGATCAAAAATATTTGGAAAAAAGGTGAATGGCTCCATCTGTACTGATCATGTACAGACTTTTTTCTTGTCATTGTTTCCTAAACAATACAGTATAACAACTGTTTACATAGCATTTACATTATGTTTAGTGTTACAAGTAATCTGGAGATGAATTTAAAGTACACAGGAAGATGTGCAGAGGTTACATGCAAAGACTATACCACTTTATATAAGAGACTTGAGCATCAGTGGATTTGGCTATCCTTTGGGGGTCCTGAGATCAATCCCCCACAGACACTGAGGGACAACTGTATATATTTTCATTTATATGAAAATAAGTCTGGAAAGGCTGACACAGTTTGCTATTTATAATTTCACTGACTAGAGCTTACATTACCCTAGATCAGCAGTTTTCAAACGCAGGGTGGGGAGTCCTGGAAGTGTTCCACGAACCCTTTCTGGGATCTGTATTTTCAAAATAACACTGAGATATTGTTTGCTATTTTAACTTTCCAAGGCCCATGAATGTATAGGCTACATGACCAATGTGATGACATCATCATTTAATGGAATGTATATTTGTTTCGCCCTGTGTCTTAAAATTTTCTCCGTTTTAACTTCTCCTATAGTAAATTTCAATGAATATAATCCACATAAACCAAAGCTTTTTGGAATCCTCCATAATTTTTAAGAGTGTAAAGAAAACCTGAGACCAAAATGATTTGAGAACCTCTGACCTAGACTATAGTTGAATAACATTTTGAGTAATAATCCTGAATATCAAGAGCACAAAAGAAATAGGCAGAAATGGATACTGTCCTACTTATTGCTTAGAGCTCTGAGAAAATTCAGTTGTTGAATGGGTATGGATTAAGCACTTTTTGCTTAAACACGAACTCCATAGACAGGAATACAAAAGAACTATAGGAAAGGATCCTTATCTTCTATGTATTAACAGAAATGATTTGTGTACATGTTAACATAAAATAGTTAACAATGCAATAAATCACTCTGTGTGTTGGGGTGCCAAAATAAATAGGCAATACACACTGCAGAGTTCAAAGGAAGGAGAGACAGGATGACCTGGAGTTGTTAGGGAAATGAGGAGGAGTAGACGGGTCAGATATGGCAAGGCAGGGAAGAGGAAGTTGGAAAAGTAGGGCCACATTGTGAAAGTTCTTGGACAGCATGGTACAAATTCTAGTCTTTACGCTGTGTTTAATTAGGAGTCACTGGAGGTCTTTGAGCAGAAATGACCAATATTTCAGAATGTTAAATGTGTGGGCACTTGGGAGAGAGAGGAAAGAAGAGCACCAGTAAGTAAGCTGCTGGGGATGTTGTAGTAATGGACATTTGAGGTAAGAGGACCTAAACTAAGGTGGAATTAAAAAGGACAGATTAATACTTTAAGAGAAGACTTAACTGAATTTGTAGTCAGGTTCCAAAAAAGAACCTCAGCATGGGCTTCTGACAACCCTAACAAATGGGCGACTTAAAAGTCTTAGCCAGAGTTTGAATATAGGTCCACAAAAAAAAGAGAAAGGACAAAATTGACACCTGCTGAGATGTATTCTTTACTCTTCTCTGCCAATCCATGCAAATTACTGTCTTCATCTTGATGCACTTAACACTTACTAGTTACTATAAGCCAGGTGCTCCAAACTACCAGGATGAACATAGTGTCCACTCTCAAGAAACTTAATTATAGGCCAGGCAGGTAGACAGACAAGGTCACTAACAGTTTATACAGCATGGCAAGTGCTGCAGTGGAGCAATGCATACCATGTGGAAAGGGTACAGAAGAGGAATGCATCTTCACCTAGCAGGCAAGGGCATCAGGGAAGGTTTCTAAGAAGAGCTTAGTTGACTTGAGTTGACTCTTGAAGGATGGACAGGAGTTAACCAGGCAAAAGAGCCGAGAAGGCCATTCTAGGCAGAGGAAAAAGCATGGAGACTTTGAGAGCAAATCATCTCTGGGAGAACTAATTTTGGTCACTTTATGTGGATGGTGAGAAGGCTGGGAATAGGGATGAAGCAAGAAATATAGTGAGAGATGTGCTTAGGGGCCAGTCAGTGACATAAATACCACGACAAGAACAATGGACTTTATCCTGAAGTCAAAGGGGAATGCTGAACAGTTAAAGTAGGTTTCTAATACAATCAGACTTGCACTGCAGCAAAATCACTCCAAAAAGACATGAACTGGAACTGAAGAGGCTAGAGATGAAGATTCCAGAGTGGGCTTCTCTAAGAGTCCCAGTGTGGTATTTGGTTTTCTGCTCTTGTGTCAGTCTGTTGAGAATGATGGTTTCCAGCTTCATCCATGTCCCTGCAAAGGACATGAACTCATCCTTTTTTAATGGCTGCATAGTATTCCATGGTGTATATGTGCCACATTTTCTTTATCCAGTCTATCATAACAATCCTGCATGATCTGCACATGTACCCAAGAACTTAAAAGTATAATAATATAAAAAATAATAAAAATACATACATACAAAAAAAAAAAAAGAGTCCCAGTGAGGTTTGACTTTGAAGCTGAAGACTGGGGAGAGGTGTTAAAGAGGTAGAACTTTTAGGATCTGGTGATTATTTGGATATGAGTGTGGCACAAAGGGGTCAAAGATCACTCCCAAATAGGACTGAGTATATAATTTGTGGGGCCCAGGGGAAAAAGAAAATTTGGGTCTCACTGTTTAAATATCAAGCCCACAAAAGCAGAACATTAAACCAAGTGCAGGTCCTTCTCAGCTCCCTTACACTAGCCTTGGTTCTAAGTTTCTGGCTAGGTTAACCAAGTGAATAGATGGTTGTAGCCTTTTTAACAGGAAATATGACGGAGTCCAGTTTTGAACATTTTTGAGTTTGAGATACCTATGGATAATTCAGTAAAGTTCAGGGCTGAGGCATAATGCACAAATTGGAATGGCTCAGACTGCCCCACTTATGCGTAAAGCAAAAATAGAACCAGATGGAAAAAGAATCATCTGAAACAGAAGCTGATAATTTAGGTGGGAAATGAGAAAAGCCAAGGAACAATCTAAATCTCAACAACTCCAAGAAGTTTTGCCTCCTTCCAGTTTCACTCATTTCTCTACGTTTTATTTAACTGTTACGAATCTGCAGTTTGTCTATTGTATTTAGCTGATTTACCTGCATGTATTTGGCTGTTCGACTTTAAGCCACTTGAAGGCAGATTTTACACCTTTTATTTTTAGAATGAGCCCTCCAGTCACATATACCCATTAGGTCTCTAAAAAGTTAATTATCTAAGAAATGGCTGCATAGTATTTCCAAAGGTCAAATAATGTTAAAAACGTGACTCCTTTTTTTTCCAACAATGTTTTAGAATGAGACTTTGTCAAGAGAAACTACTCTAATTGTTTAAAGGAAAACAATAGTTAAGGGGGAAAGTGACTGAAAAATTATCTGTATTATAATAAATCACCCTAGCGATTACGTGTATGTATATATTAATACATAGATACATGTGTACACAGCCATATTCATGTTCATGTATGTATACGTATAGCTAGATTTTGGGGGGAATAGGGAGCCTTTTAAACCATCCTAAGTTACAAGTTTACAATGCAGGCCAGGAAATCTTGGATAAATCATTTTTAAAAGTGGACAGGAGATAGTTTTAGACTGATGACTAAATCTTCAAAAACCAAAGCGGGAAGGGATATCTGGGATGTCTGCGTATTGGAGATGGCAGAAACAAAAAGTGGCTGCAAGCTGACACCCGGGCAACAGCTGACCGTTTCTTGGCTGGTGTCAGGGGAGCCTGCTGGCTACGGCTGAGGTTATTTTTATCTCAATCTCTGCTGGATGCTGCACAGGGTCCGTCCCTGACATGGCCCAGCGCAGGCTCCAGGCTGGCTCGACCACCTCCCAGGCTCTCTGGACTGAGATACCTCCTCACCTTCGCTAAGGGTCAGTCAGTCATGCCAGGCCGGGCCGAGGCCGCCGCAGGCTCCGGGTCCCCAGCCTGTGCCAGCATCCTCGGCGGCGGACAGCTCCTCCCGCCCCGCCCCGCCCCGATCAGCCACGACGAGCCCAGACCCTGCCGCCCGCGCGGCCCGCACCCCCCGCGGGCGCTCCCGCGGGCCCAGCCAGCAGGACCCGGCCCCCCGCGCTCCTCCAGCCCGCGGCCGCGGCGGGGCTCACAGACCTGCTCGGCCGCCGCCGCCGCCGCCGCTGCCGCCATCTTCCCGCGCCCGCCGCCGCCGCTGCGCTCCCCGCCCGGCCGTGCCCGCCCCGCCGCGACCGCACCCCGCTCGCCTGCGCCTGCGCCCTGGCGGAGACTGGGGGGACCCGCCGTGCACACCCTCCCCTTCCCAGCCTGCACCCCAGACGACCCGCACCCTAGACGACCCGCATCCCGGGCCTGAGGGCTCAGGCTTCGCCGCGGCTCCTGAACCTAGGACCGTGGCCTCAGGCGCGTGGTATCGCGCAGGGGCCAGAAGGGGCCTATGGGGATTCCACGCCGCCTCGCGCCGCCTGTAGATTCCTCGGAAAGGGCACCCTCAAAAACCGAGGACGCTTCTCCCCTTCCATTCCGTTCCCCATCGCCGAAAGGTCGGTGCCATCTCGTGCTGTGACGCCCTCCTTGCTTTTCGGGCCAAGGTCTCCGTGGCTAGGGTGGGAGCGGCCGATATCAAGACCACACGTGGACGTTGACCGGCGTGGTGACTGCGTGGGCAGAAGTGAACAAATGGTCACTTAGGCGGCTGGAGGCTTGCAGACTGAGAGTCTTCAAAGAGGACGTTGAATCACTTCAGGCTGCTTAAATTTGGAGGACTATGAAGTCTAATGTTTTTTTCCTGTGATACTGGGTTTTTCCATTAAGTATTGGAGATAGCGTTACCATGTATATCCTTGGGAACCTAACTGAACGGACATTTACTGCACACCGGGAAGCCACTCAAATCTGCGAGTTGAGTACACATTCATTGTTCCCTGTTGTAGATATAATCCAATAATCATTTTAGCTGGAAAAAAAAAGTGCAGTGAAGTCAGTAACAACCAAGGTGCAGAAACTGCCCCTCATGTAGCTGAATGACCTCTAGTAAGCACCTTTAGGCCCTAGTACTGTCTAACTCAGCAGGAAGCACCAAAGAGACCAGCTGGTGACGGCTTCCTTTCTCTTGGAATTAGGTCAGTTTTGCTTTTTGATAATCTGAGCTGTTATTTCGCTGCTCTACTTTTACATCAGAGGATTGCTGTGAAGTTTAAATGAGATAATCTGTCACATAGTAAATTCTGTAATCTTTTCCCCTTTTTCCCTAACTTTGGCTAATGTCAGCACCTAGCTGGTCATCAGTCTGTCTGCATTTCTTTTTTCCCAAACGCTGGAACCACTTGACTCATATCTCTAGACTCACTCCTCTCTGAGTCTCTGGGACAAACCTGCATTTTAGGTAGGAAAGCTGTAAGTTAACGCCCAATGATGCAGGAGTCAGCAGTAAGGCTCTGTGTTAATATTCTTCCTGTGACTTCATTGATCAATTTGCACATGGGCTTTTGACTGATCTGAGTTCTTGTCTACTAGTTCTTAATTCCTAAGCTTTGCCTTTTTCTCTCTGCTGGGAAAGTTTTCTTCCCTGGTGCACACACTCTTATTTGTCCTTCAAGAATCTGTTCAAACATATTTTCTCTAAAGGCTTCAGAGGCTCCCACAGATCTCTTCCCTAACTCTGTATCTAGCCTTTTGTAGCACTTCACATTGCATTGTATTTTTATCTTGTCTACCTGCTGACTTCAAAAGATGGTGTGTTCTATCTGGAAAGTAGGTGTCTTACTCATCGTTTTATCTCCAATGTCTAGCACAGTAATTAAACTTAATAAATATCTTTGACATCTGCCCAGTATCCCAGTTTCTAACCCCCGACTTGCTTTGCCAACTACCCTCCCACTTAGGTGGTGAGATACCTGATAGCTAATCTTCCTGAAACCAAATGCCCCTTTGGCTATTTGAACATCACCTTCTCTTAGATTCCCTCCTCATCACTAATGTCCATCTCTGACAGGACATCCCACTATTCTTAATGCCAATTTCTATTCTCTCTCTCTCTCTCTCTCTCTCTCTCTCTCTCTCTCTCTCTCTCTCTTTTTGAGATGTAGTCTTGCTCTGTCACCAGTCTGGAGTGCAGTGGTGTGATCTTGGCTCACTGCAACCTCCACATTCCCAGGTTTAAGTGATTCTCCTGCCTCAGCCTCCTCAGTAGCTGGGACTACAGCCATGCACCACCATGCTATATTTTTAGTAGAGATGGGCTTTTACCATGTTGGCCAGAATGGTCTCCATCTCTTGACCTCGTGATCCGCCTGCCTCGGCCTCCCAAAGTGTTGGGATTACAGGTGTGAGCCACTGTGCCCGGCCTCTATTCTCTTTTAAAGAGATCCAATTTACTCACATGACCACATTTTAATGTGGATCATTTTCAAATGTACTATCGTCACCTTTTTTTTCCCCCCTGAAATAATGATTTTTAAAGTCAACTACATGCCTGGCAATTCCTCTTTTACAAATGAAGAAATCAAGGCTTGTAGAGGTTAAATGGCTGACCATATTTTCAACTATTCAAGTGCCAGTATTGAATCTAAGTCCATAAGTGCCCTTTCTGCCATACACCACAGCCTTTAATTTTGTACTTTCTTTTGCCTGTTGCATGATATTAGCATTTGGAAGCACAAAACAGAGCTCCCCAGGGCTGTAGTACAAGTCAGATTGTGAAGACACTTATCCCTTTGTTCACTTTGCAGTGGTTTGAATAGTGCCCTGCAAAAAGGCATATCCCTAACCTCCAATATCTGTGAATGTGGTGTTACTTTGAAACAGGCTCTTTGCAGATTGTTATAGACTGAATGTTTGTGTCTCCCTTGAATATTTCTTATTAATATTCCCTGAAATATTCATATTTCATATGAATATTTCAATTTTTTCTGTTGGGTTAAAAAATATTACTAGCATCTAAGTATCTCTGACATTGGTATCTAATGCTCACCATACAGTACCCCATAGAAGGGTACTAGACTAACCCTCATCTCTGTGTCTTCTAAGTGCTCTTTCTGGGTCCAGTTCTGCCCCTTCCATACACACAAAGATGATATGAACATAGAAGCAGAGATTGTAGTGATCACTCTACGAGGCAAGGAATACCAATAATTGCCAACTGCTACCAGAAGCTAAGAAAGAGGGATGGAGCAGATATACCCCTATAGCCTCCGAAGGAACCAAGCCTGCTGGTTTTTGGCTTCTAACCTCCGGAACTCTTGGACATCCAATTTCTGTCGTTTGAAGCCATCAAGTTTGTGTGTTAACAAATACACACTTTAAGCTCAACACGTGAAAAATTTGAACTCAAAATCTTTCTTCCCAGTCTGCTCCTCCTATGTTTCCTTAGTGAATGATATCACCTTCTAGTCAGACACTCAAAGTAGTTCTATACTATTTCTAGAATGATCTTCCTAAAATACAAATTGGATCATGTCACTGTTCACCCTCAAGCTGACAATCCTCCAATACCTTTCGTGATCAAATTTAAGCTTCTTATATTAGTACACAAGGTCCTTCGCCAAAAGGTTAGGACCTTTTGGTCCATCTGCTCCTTTTTAGCCTTGTTTCCTGTCCCTCCTACAAACACATCCAATGTGACTACACTGGAGTGAGGGAATCAGAGACAAACTAATCTATCCTGTTACCCGTGTGCAGTATTTGCAGTCCCCATCTAGTTGCTTGAACTCATCAAATTCTTAATGTCTCTGTTCCTTTGCATGTGTGCCTCTTTCTCCTTTTAATATAGCTGTTCTCTACTTGTCCACTAAAACTCAGCTCAAAGGACATCTCTTCTGAAAACTAAACCTTCTGCCCATCATACATTTCTGATTTCTGTGCTCCTCTCTGTGATCCCCAAGCATGCTGCTATTGTCACATCACACTATGCTGACATTTATTTACTTGTCCATCTGTTTTACTTATCTGTGAATTCATGCCTCTCCAGATTCTTCCTATTTTTCAGGACCAACCTCAGTCCTACCGCCTCCTGACTATCACAGCCAGTCCTTATTGCTCTTTCCTTTTAACTGTTATTGCACCAAATTGTTGTGACACCCATTTGATACTTAACTATCCTGTTATTTTACTTCTCATGCATATACAGTTTGCTTCTGATTAGACTGAGTTCCTTACAAAGCAGAGGCAATGTGTTATTAATTCCACATTGCTCTAGGTCCTGAACACATTAAGAACCAAGTACATAATACATACTTAATAACTCTGATGAATGAATATTAAGTTAATTTTTTCTATTGGGTAAAAAATATTGCTAGCATCTAAGTAAGTATCTCTGACATCGGTATCTAGTGCTCACCATACAAGTACCCCAGAGAAGGGCACGAGACTAATCATCTCTGTGTCTCCTAAGTGCTCTTTCTGGGTCCAGTTCTGCCCCTTCCATATTTAACCTCTTGTGACCTCCAATATGATATAAAAGAGACCCAATCATACAGTTTTTCTGTTTACAGCCTTTTGCTGCTTCCCCACTGCTTATGAAATAAAGATCAATTCCTTTTTAGCCTGATATATAAGACTCATCATAGTTGAAACCGGGACTGTCTTTGCAGTCTTGTCTCTGATTCCCCGACTACTCTGTAGTCACATTGGACTACTATTTGTCATTTTCTGCCCCTCCATTCAATTTCATACCTCTGCTATGATTCCTCCTGTTTCCATTTGTTATTCTCTTCATGGTAAACATCCATCCTTCCAAAAGAGCCTCTAAACATCACCTTATTCTATGACTTTCCCCGATCCTTTTTCAGAAGGATGGGAAATGAGGCAAAGGAGGAGTCATTGCTTCGGCAGAACTTTATATCTACTCTAACTGATCACATTGAACCATGGTTGATGTTTCTCTCATTTAAATAGACTATGAGATCCTAGGGAGAAGACACTGAGCTTAATTTTGCCCATGCTTAAGGCAGATGGTGTCTCACGCTAGAAATTCAGTAAATGTTTATTAAAAGTGCTGAAAAGGCTCTATTTCAACATCACTCATCCTAGGGACTGTCTCATGCTATTCCATATCCCTCTCCTGACATGCTTAAGGACATCTTGCAAGATAGACCATTCTCACTGTGCCTCTGCAATAGCTTAATGTGTCCTGAGCTTACTCCTCCCATGGGGGTTTTCACAGAACCTGACGTTGCCATTGAATTTAGCTAGCAGAGCTGCAAAGATGGAGGGTGAGGATGGTCTCTTCTGGGTCCAGTTCTGCCCCTTCCATATTTCAAAAACCTATGATGGAAACCTGGGTTGCGATAGGAAGAATATTTTGCGGCTCTCCAAAATCACACTACATTTACCTTGTTTTTTTTTTCTCCTAATCTGTATTTGTTGCAAATGTTCTATAGTTTATTTAGGTTCTAGGTGATACATTTGTGATATATTTAAAATATCCTTTTTTTTTTATAGTTTAATCAATAGTGCATGTGAAATAATTGTACAAAAAATTTCTGAACTGTTGCTCTGAGTGGGGAGTGCTCCTTGGCATGACACAGGAAACAGCATTCTTGCTTCTGTCAGTGGGGAAACCTGCCTCCAGCTGAGCTCCCGGTAAATTTATTTGTTCTCCATTGGGTGATTTTTAGAAAATTATTTCCCTTTCCCTTAATGTGGCAGAGAAAGGGACAAAACGAAACTCTTGAAAGGAGAACACAGAGCACTCAGGTTAGAAAACACTTAAGTGGACAAAGAAGTGTTTTGCTACCTACAAGAACAAAGTGCCTCTGAGCACGAAGAGCCTAAGCAATACATCAGATGAACATTGTATTTAAACTCAACTTTATGCAAGTGGGTCAGCAAAGACTAAAAGATTTTCCACAAGTAGTAATACAGGCCCTGATCCAAAGACACAAGATCCAGACACAGACAGCAGAAAGACAAGAATAGCATGGGTCAGCTGGGAAAGGATGAGGAGTGCTTAAAAGAGCATCCAGGCCAAAAACAGTTGTTCTTATAGGCCCCTTGGCTAAGGGTTAGCAACTGTCCTTAGTGAGGAAGACTTGAAATTAAGATGAGAATCACACTGCATAATATAATCCCCTGTAATTTATTGCATGTATTTATGTTTGGTGTAGTGTGAACTAAATATACATAGCTCTCACTTCAGGCAGTGGATTCAGTTAATCTTTTGTTGGAGTCTTAAAATCCCCAATTAAAAATCTTTCCAGCTGACTGACGTAGGTAAAAATCCAGAGTAGAAAAAATTAAAACTTATTCCAAGGCCAGGCACATTGGCTTACACCTGTAATCCCAGCACTTTGGGAGGCCGAGGCGGGCAGATCACCTGAGGTTGGAAGTTTGAGACCAGCCTGACCAACATGGAGAAACCCCATCTCTACTAAAACTACACTTAGTTGGGCGTGGTGGCGCATGCCTGTAGTCCCAGCTACTTGGGAGGCTGAGGCAGGAGAATCGCTTGAACCTGGGAGGTGGACGTTACAGTGAGCTGAGATCATGCCATTGTACTCCAGCCTGGGCAACAAGAGTGAAACTCTGTCTCCGCCCACCGAAAAATAAACAAAAACAAAAAACCTATTCCATCTAGATGTTTGACACATTACCCTTTCTAGAACAAATCACTCCTGTCTGGGTGGTAGAATTATGACACCATGAGAACCACCCATTGGCTGTTAAAATTGCCTTGTATCTCAATGGATTATGACATCAGATATGAAGCAGCAAATCATGTCCTTTCCTTTCCTATTCTGTTTCCTATTCCTTCCTCTCTTCCTCCTCCTGGTTCCCAACTTGTTTCTTCTTTCTTATGTGCCAGTTGCTGTGCTGAGGATATGAAACTAAATAAGCCTCTCTCTTTTTCTTCATGAAGCTCACAAGCTTATATAGGAAGCAAATAAATATAATACAGTGTGATAATTGTGAGAATACTAACACATCCAAAAGTTAAAGAGAGAAAGCATAAAGAAGAAAGTGATGAGCTCTGAGAGGTTGAAGTAATTAGGAAAAGTTTATCAGTTTGAGCTGGGTTTAATGTGTTAAAAGTGCAGCTGTAGAGAAATTCCTTGTTTATTGACTGGAGGTTAGAAATAGTAGTTATTCTAGCAAGCTTGCAGAATAAATTGTACTAAAAAATGGTGCCCAACTTTTGATGATTGGCTAATGTGCTCAGAATTAACGCTTGACCTAAAGTGAACTGTGAACCAAAAATTGAAACAAAGGGCAAGATTTGCTCAACCCTGAACCTAGTCAGTATGGTAAAACAGTATTAAAGAATGTCAGAACTGCAGGAGATCTTGAAGCTCATCTAGTCCCTATTACTCATTTTATAGATGAAAAAAATACCTGAGTGATTTAAGATTTATATAGTCACAAGACTTCACTAACTGGCAGAGTGCGAGATAAAGCAACAGTGGTCGTGTTTTTGAGTTTACTGTTCTTTCAGCTTCTCCCAAAATTGCTTAATTGGTAATGTCCTAAAATAATCAAATGGGGGCAAAATTTGAGCATCAAAATATTCCCCAAAAAGAATCATTACATATCTGGTATTTTCTTTCATATGTGAAAAAAAGATGGCTTATCAACTTTTACTTATTTATTTATTTAAGATGGAGTCTCACTCTGTTGCCCAGGCCGGAGTGTAGTGGTGCCATCTTGGCTTACTGCAACCTCTGCCTCTTGAGTTCAAGTGATTCTCATACCTCAGCCTCTTGAGTATCTGGGACTACCGATATGCACCACCAAATTTTTGTATTTTTAGTAGAGATGGTTTTTTGCTATGTTGGCCAGGCTGGTCTCAAACTCCTGGCTTCAAGTGATCTGCCCACATTGGCTTCTCAAAGTGCTGAGATTACAGGTGTGAGCCACCATTCCAGGCCAAGGCTTATCAACTTTTAAAATAGAATCTCAACCAGTTGAGTGCATGCTTATAATTTAAAACACATGGACTCTGTAATCAGCAGTATAAACTATTTGCACTCGCTTTTGCTCTCTCTTAAATTGATTTTTAAGAGAGCTCTACAGAGGGGACCATCATTAAGGGCCCTTATGAAGACATCCACTTATTCCAACAGATATGCAAGTTCTAAGCTTCTATCAAATAACATCACCTGAGAACTAGAAATGGGGTGTCAGTTACTTGGCCTGCTCTTTGAAGAGCTGTTCTAGCATTACTCCTTCAGTATTGATCAAAGGTGGCTTCACAAAACAATAATATCAATATTTTTTTCTATATATTTTTTAAAAAGGTTTATTAAGACATCGTTCATCTACATTGTCCAATACTCTTTGGAAATGAGCAAACACATTTTAGATTGGTACCAAGAAAACGTGTTTTGATTGAAAGAGCTAGTATGTGTACTTTAAACATCAAATAATCATTATCATAAAACTCATTTTCCTTTCTGCTTTGGCTTCCACTAAGCCCAGAAAGAAACGTAAAATGAGGTTGTTAGTTAGTACATGGGCATACATTTTGGGCATATTTGCTTTTTCCTCTAAAAAATATTACTAATCTGACAGTATTTTTATGTCTCTTACTATAAGCCATCTCAGATACTTTTTTGGAAGTAATGGGGTAGGAAGGGTAAATAATGAATAAACATGTGAAACGTTTTCTTGATTTTGATCATCAAGAAGAAGATCTATGCTTCTTACAATGAACACATGTTCCTGCTATATACAACACATCTCTTGAATTCTAGAGAAGCCAAGATGTACGTGAAATAACTGCAGGTCCTAAAGGTCTTGAATCTAATCATGGAGCTGGGGCATATGTAGAGATAAATAATATCAGGTAGCATATGCTAAAGTGATTTTAAAGATCCATTCCATCTTAAGACACTATAAGTCTATTAAATGAGCAATACGGACATTTAGTCAAAGCATGTTATGTTTTGAGGGAGCTGCTTAAATATTGGTATTTTGGCTAACATTTTTCTTTCTGAGGGTGGTAAAATTTTTGGGTAACTATTAGTCCATTTTCATGCTGCTGATACAGACATACCTGAGACTGGGCAATTTACAAAAGTGAGAGGTTTAATGGACTTGCAGTTCCACATGGCTGGGGAGGCTTCATAATCCTGGCAGAAGGTAAGGAGGAGCAAGGCACATCTTACATAGATGGCAGCAGGCAAAGAGAGAGCTTGTGCAGGAAAACTTCCCTTTCTTTTATGAAACCACCAGCTCTAGCTCTTGGGAGACTTATTCACTATCATGAGAACAGCATGGAAAAACCTGCCTCCATGATTCAATTGGGTCCCTCCCACAACATGTGGGAATACAAGATGAGGTTTTGGTGAGAATACAGCCAAACCATATCATTCCACCCCTGACCCCTCCCAAATCACATGTCCTCACATTTCAAAACCAATGATGCCTTTGCAATAGTCCCCCAAAGTCTTAACACATTCCAGCATTAACTCAAAAGTCCACAGTCCAAAGTCCAGTCATCCTAGAGAAGGCAAGTCCCTTTCACCTGTGACCCTTTAAAATCAAAAGCAAGTTAGTTACTTCCTAGATATTAGGGGGTACAGGCATTGGGTAAATACAGCCATTCCAAATGGGAAAAATTGACCAAAACAAAGGGGCTACAGGCCTCATTCAAGTCTGAAATCCAGTGGGACAGTCAAATCTTATTAAAAAAATTTTTTTTTGAGACAGAGTCTTGGTCTGTTGCCTAGGCTGGAGAACAGTGGTATGGTCTTGGCTCACTGGATCCTCCAACTCCCAGGTTCAAGTGATTCTGCTGCCTCAGCCTCCTGAGTAGCTGAGATTACAGATGCCTGCCACCAAGCCCAGCTAATTTTTGCATTTTTAGTAGAGATGGGGTTTTGCCATGTTGGCCAAGCTGGTCTTGAACTCCTGACCTCTGGTAATCTGCCTGCCTTAGCCTCCCAAAGTGCAGGGATGATAGGCATGAGCCACTGCACCTGGCCAGTCAAATCTTAAAGCCCCGAAATGATCTCCTTTGACTTCATGTCTCATATCCAGGTCATGCTGATGCAAGAGGTGGGTTCCCATGGTCCTGGGCAGCTCTGCCTCTGTGGTTTGCAGAGTATAGCCTCCCTCCTGACTGCCTTCACAGGCGAGTGTTGAGTGTCTGCAGCTTTTCCAGGCACATAGTGCAGGTTGTCAGTGGATCTACCATTTTGAGGTCTGGAGGACAGAGGCTTCCTACAACTCTGCTAGGCAGCACCCCAGTAGGGACTCTGTGTGGGGATTCCCACCCCACATTTCTCTTCTGCACTGCCTTAGCAGAGGTTCTCCATGAGGGCCCCATCCCTGCAGCAAACTTTTGCCTGGGCATCCAGGTGTTTCCATACATCTTCTGAAATCTAGGCAGAGTTTCCCAAATCTCAATTCTTGACTTCTGTGCATTTGCAGTCTCAATACCACATGAAAGCTGCCAAAGCTTGAGGCTTGCACCCTTTAAAGCCATGGCCAGAGCTCTACATTGGCCCTTTTCAGACATGCCTGGAGTGGCTGGGACACAGTCACCAAGTCCCTAGGCTGCACAAAGCACAGAGACCCTGGGACTGGCCCTTGAAACCACTGTTTCCTCCTAGGCCTCCAGACCTGTGATGGGAAGGTCTGCCATGAAGACCTCTGACACACCCTGGAAATATTGTCCCCATTTTCTTGGGGATTATATTTGGCTCCTTGTTACTTATGCAAATTTCTGTAGCCACTTGAATTTCTCCTCAGAAAATGGGATTTTCTTTTCTATCGCATTGTCAGGCTGCATATTTTCTGAACCTTTATGCTCTGCTTACCTTATAAAACACAATGGCTTTAATGGTACCCAAGTCACCTCTTGAATGTTTTGCTACTTAGAAATTTCTGCCAGATACCCTAAATCATCTCTTTTAAGTTCAAAGTTTCACAAATCTCTAGGGCAGGGGCAAAATGCTACCAGTCTCTTTGCTCCATTTCCCAACAAGTTGGTCATGTCCATCTGAGACCACCTCAGCCTGGATTTTATTGTCCATATCATTATCAGCATTTTGGTCAAAGCTATTTGACAAGACTCTAGGGAGTTCCAAACTTTCCCACATGTTCCTGTCTTCCTTTGAGCCATCCAAACTGTTCTAACCTCTGCCTGTTACTCAGTTCCAGAAAGTTACTCAGTTTCTAAAGCACTTTCACATTTTTGGGTATCTTTTCAGTAGCACCCCACTCCTGGTACCAGTTTACTGTATTCATCAGTTTACATGCTGCTGATAAAGACATACCTGAGACTGGGCAATTTACAAAAGAAAGAGGTTTAATGGACTTATAGTTCCACATGGCTGGGGAGACCTCACAATCATGATGGAAGGCAGGGAGGAGCAAGTCACATCTTATGTGGATATCAGCAGGCAAAGAGGAGCTTGTTCAGGGAAAATCCCCTTTTTAAAAAACCGTCAGATCTTGTGAGACTTAATATCATGAGAACAGCAAGGGAATGACCTGACTCCATGATTCAGTTACCTCTCACTGGATCCTTCCCACAACACGTAGGAATCCAAGATGAGATTTGGGCAGGGACTCAGCCAAACCATATTAGTAACTGTTTTTGGTAACTTTTTCTGAATAAGTTTTCATAGAAACAATTCATGGTCATGGTAGAAATTTGAAAAAATTAGAAAAATATAAAAGAGCAATTAAAATAACCCATAATTATACCTTGGATTCACATTGTATAATTTAACACAGTATATACAATTTAGTGTTCTGCCTTTTTCATTTAACATTATATAGTGAAAATTACTAGATAGTAGATACTCTACAATCACAAGCTTTTTATTGTGCAACATTTCATTGAATGGTTTGCTCAACTATTACCCTATTGTTGGAGATTTCGATTGTTTACAACTAGTTTTCTTTATTAAATATAAACTAATACTAATCTACATTCCTAATAATAGTGGATGTAGGTCATTAGTTTATATTTAATAAACAGCAATTACTGGAGCAATTACTACAGCATATGCCAAACATTGTGCTAAATACTTTACATGAATTATCTTAAGTTTCATCATAATCCTATGAAAGAAGAATTATTTTCCTTTTACAAATGATGAAACCAAGGATTAGAGGCTAATTAACATTCTCACAGCAAGGAAAAATAGTTTACCTCTAATTTATCTGACAGAAACAAATGTTCCAATTTGTTTTTTTATGAAAAAGTAAATGACACTGTTCAAAGATTCCCATTGCCTATTGAAATATGTAATTATTAGGTCCAAATTGAGAAATTTGAGGTTTTTCTCAATTCAATATATATATCTATATGAAGTTGTCTAATGAATAGTTGTTTTTTGAGGGAGTATTTTTAACACTAGTAATTATTATTCTACTCTGATCAAATAATATGTTATACCCTTATAAGTCCTTATTTTGTGGTCTACAGAGAATAATAGGAACACAGGCTCCAAAAATGAGCCTTTCATTTTCATTAGCAGGTAGTAAAGCCACTGTAATTAAAATAAATAAAAAAGAGCTGGTGAAAATTATTGATTTTACAATACTTGAATATATACAGTGTTCAAAGATTTTCAAGTCCCTACAGAGATGAAACTAAGTTAAACTAGCTTGCCAACCAGCTGAGGTTCTGCTCCACCACCGCTGTTTTAATGAACACAAAGGGATGATTTATAATCAGCCCATTGTTTTTGATGGTATATAAAAGGGCTTGCTTTGAAAGTGCTTAATGATGGTCGAAATGGTTCATTTCCTAAGTAGTTGAATCTATTCCTGTAGCAGAATGTACACTTTTAAAATAGTGCCAAACCAGATCACAAAGTCCCAATTAGAGAATTCAGAATTCAATGAAGCTTTAGAGCTTCAATGACTCTAAAAAAAATACTAAAATATATACTGCCAAATCTTATCCAACCTGAGGGATTAACTTTAATTTGTGAACATCCTGGAACATCTATTGACTCGGGTACGCTCCCAGTGGGTCAGGGAACAAAGCAAAAACTAGAAGCAGGAAGTATTGAAATTTTAGATACAAGTTGCATACAGGTAAACCCTAGACGCTACAAATGAAGAATTTAAGGAATGAAAGGCGGAAGAATAAAGACGCCAGAGTTGTGCTTCTGAAAGCCTAGCCCCAAACTTCTATGGAGACTTAACTTCTGCTTTTCTGAACACGCGTTGGCACCCAGAGCCCTGGCTAGGGAAGAATGCTGTAGGCTCCCTGCTGCCCTCCAGCCCGCGCGACGGCGTGTCTCAGCCCACCCAGGGGGCGCGCAGCTGTCATCTGAAGTCTCGGCGCTCTCCAGCCCCTGACCCAGCGCCGAGTCTCAGTGACTTTGGCGCCCTCGCCCTCGGCCAGCAGCAGCAGCAGCAGTAGGAGGAGGAAGAGCAGCAGCAGCAGCAGGAGCAGCGTCATGGCGCGCTCAAGCAGGGAGGGCGGCCTGGCGGCGGGGGCTTGGGGGAGCAGTGAGGGCGGGGCGGCGCGGGCGTTGCCACGACGCGGGCCGAGCGCGTCCCTGGCAGCCAACCCATCCACGTCAAGGTTTGTTTAATAATCGCCAGGGTATTTATGGCCCGGCTGGGGCGGCGGCTAGGGAGCCAGGAGACCGGGCGGGTCGGCCCGGCTTCCCGAATCGGCCAGGTCCGACCCAAGGGGGAAGATGGAAACACCTGCCACGCTCTGAGCCCCTGCGGAAGAGAACACCCTTCCCGTCATATCATCCCACCGTCCTGCGGAGGCCACCGCCTGGTCCCCCCAAGTCTCCTTTTCCTAGGGGTCGAGCGGAACAGTGAGCGATGGCGGAAAACCTGAAGAGACTGGTCTCGAACGAAGCTTTACGAACATTGCAGGAAAAGGTAGACTGCTGGCTGAAGGAGTACAACGTGAGTCTGGGTGAAAAACCCCCGGGGCTCGCCCTCCGGTAGGTTCCCGCACAGCCCTCGGAGGTGATTTCTTAGGGCTGGAGTCGCTGGCCGCTTTGCAAAGCCGCGGTTGTGATTCCTAATCCGGTCCTCAGCCTTTGACCGGGATCGCGGGGCAAAGAAGGACACGTGTGCAGGTGCCCTGGTCTCCGAGCTGCGCCGGGCGACGCGGGGGTGGGGCGGCAGGCGAAGCGCAACACTAGGCGGCGGATACTAGAGAGTGCTTCTAATTAGTGGTAACTAAGGACGCCGGCGCCCTAGCAACAGGTCAGCGGTGCAGTAGCGGCTGGTCTGGTGGCGCAGGCCCCTCTTTCCCATAGTCCTCACCAGCGCAGTCCACACCACCTCCTTCTCCAACCCCGAATTATTTTTTTTTACTACAACCCTCTCCTGCCCACGGTTGTACCAGAATGGATTTGTATAAAGTCACACCCAGGGGTTATTTACCCGGAAGTCAGCGAAACGGACACTTGTTAAAGTTGAGGTTTTCAGTTGTGTGCTGGGGGGGCCTGGCAATTGAGGCACAGTTCCAACACCAGGGCGGATTCAGGCCTTTTGCCCAGGCATTTGTGAGAAACCAATATTCTGTCACCAAACCCATGAGCACTTTTCAAATCTCATTAATCCCTACCCCCACCCCGGCTCCCCAAAAATTCCCCCCTCCCCAAAATAGAACTCTGAGTGTTGAATTTGCTTTACATTCGTTCAGTACGTCTTAAATAGGGATTTCCCTTCTCATATAGTAAGGAGCTGTCAGGCAAAAAGAACTGTGGACCGGGAATTATCCCCCCTTGTTTCTACTTTTAGATCTGCATAGAACTAGCTGAATGACAGGGTCAAATTATTTTACTTCTCTGGGTCTCAATACTTCATCTGTGAAACAGCAGAGATTGGTCTAGATGATATGTAAATTTCCTGTTCAGATTTCAAGTTTTTGAGTCTAGATTGCTTGTTTCTGAGATCCTACCTGTCATGAGGTCCTTGGGTTTCCCTATTCACCCTTTATCCAGGGCTGCTGAAGAGGTGGGGAGCTCAAAGAACGGCTACAGCTTTCTCCTTAGCCTTCCTTTCTAGTGCTTCCTGTTCAATCTCTTTGCTTCCTTTTGAAGAACCAGCACGGACTATTCCTTCTCCATTAGAATTCTGGAGAGTTAAAATGACATCTTTATCACAAAAGACTTGGGTTCTTCCCGTTAATTTAAAAAGTATCCGTTATCTAGTCTCAGGAGATTGAGCATAAGAAATCCTAACACATATACAGTATCACTTCCCCCCCAGTGGCCTAACGTCTGAATTAAAAAAAAAACCACCTTGTTGTTTGTCACAATGTTTACAAATAACACTAGTATTCCTCTGGAACTAATAAAGTATAATTTTAGAACCCCCCTGTAAATGACGAAAAGTGCCTTAGTTTATTACATTTTTCTGTCTTGAGAACATCCCATTCTCTACTCTTGTTAAAACCATTTTCATCCAGCAGCTCCCTTCATCTCTCTACAATAGAGGCTTCACTCACAACCACCAGTGTTTTTCATACCTTGTGGCCATTCCCCAGGCTCCATCATTTCTCTTGAGTTGGCTGGCATCTTTATCACACTGGAATGTTGACACCTGTATTCTTCTCCTCTACTCCTGCTTCATCTCTTACATGTATGTTGATGAATCTTATTTCTATGAGACGTGTTCTCATCTGAGCTCTCACTTTTCCAACTACACATTGGACATCTTTCAATAGTGAATGCTATTGTCATCTCAAAGTCAAATCTGTACAAAATGGAATTGAGCCTCTCTCATGCCCCAACCACAGGCCTCTTTTCTAACTAATCTTCATTGTTCTATACTATACTCCCTTTCACCATCATAATCTGTTGGTTCTAACTTCAAAGTTCATACAGAATCTGAACATTTTTCACCACCCCCACTGCCACCTTTCTCCATCCTTGATCTTCTTTCACCTGGATCATTACAAAAATAACAACCTAAAGAGACTTTTCTAAATGTCAAGTCATATCAAGTTATCAAGTTACTCTTTTTGCAAGACACTCCAAACTTCAGAAAAAGCCAAAGCTCTTACAGTGACCTTCAAAGTCCTACACAATTGTGCCCCTTTAACTTTATCTGTTACTCTCTCTCTTGCTTAGCCCTCTCCAGCAGTATCAGCCTTCTTGCTCTTCTTAGAGCCTGCTGACCAATATAACTTTATATGATTATGGACAGGTTCTATATTTGCATTGTCCAATGTGGTGACTATTGACTTGAAATATGGCGAGTGCACACTGAACAATGGAATTTTAAATTTGACTTAAGTCCAACATAAATTCAGATAGCCACATGTGGCTCATGGCTACTATCTCAGACAGCACAGTTCCATAGATGCCAGACAAGCTTTTGCTTCAAAGCATTTTGCACTGTTTTCTCTGCCTGGAAACCTTTTCACCTGTTGATATTTGAGTGCGGTAGTAACATCCTCTCTTTCTTCCTAAAAGGCGTTGCTTAACTGTCACCTTCTCAGAGAGGCTCACCTGACCATCATATTTACAACTGCAATCTCCTCTTCTCTTAGCACGTACTATCTTCTCTGCTTTAGTTCTTCCATAGTAACTGCATCTTCTAATTTTTACTTATCTACTCATTTATTTTGGTGATCACCAGTCCCCTCTCCCCCTCCACTGGAATGTAAACTCCAGGGATTTCTGCTGTATTCCTGGCACTTAGAACAATGCTTAGCACCTAGCAGCTACTCAACAAATACTTAATGATTTAATTAATGCCAGACACTAAGTTTCTTCAACTAATTTCTTTTCTTAAAACCTTATATCAGGTGTAGAATTAAAAATGATCCCCACATATCTTTAATTTGACCTTTATTAAAATTGAATTGAAACTGGAAGCCACAATGTCCAATTTGGAGCACAAGTGAGAAAATGCAGGTATTCCCAACAATAAGTGTTTGTGTAGCTAAAGAGAGAATGAGAAAAATCTCTAAACCACTTATCATAAAATGTGAGTTAAACCTAAACTTATTCTGTATCTTGCCATCTATATTTTTGGTTCTGGTCAATTGCTAAGTGTTTCCCTGTAATACTGCAAGGTTATCTTATTAGTCCAGGGACTTTTGACTTGATACTTTAAGATGAATATTCATAGTAGCAAACTACAATTGTTAAAACGTTGGTTGTAGAAAACTACATTTGTTTATTAAAACCTAGACATTACGTTTGCTATCAAAGGTAGATTTTGCCGACCATGACCACATTGGTTTAGTTCTAATGAACACAAGTCAAATAAAAGGCCACATGTACTCTTTCAGAATTAGGAAACTGATTAAAGCAATGCCCATGGGAAAAAGTTGTTTTCAAGGAAAATAAATGAATGACTTAGATAATTCTAAAACACAATACAAAATTTTGATTTTATTTTCTTTCTTTCTTTCTTTCTTTTTTGAGACGGAGTTTCGCTCTTGTTACCCAGGCTGGAGTGCAGTGGCGCAATCTCAGCTCACGGCAACCTCCGCCTCCTGGGTTCAGGCAATTCTCCTCCCTCAGCCTCCTGAGTAGCTGGGATTACAGGCACGCGCCATCATGCCCAGCTCATTTTTTGTTTATTTTTTAGTAGAGATGGGGTTTCACCATGTTGACCAGGATGGTCTCGATCTCTTGACCTTGTGATCCACCCGCCTCGGCCTCCCAAAGTGCTGGGATTACAGGCTTGAGCCACCGCGCCCAGCCGATTTTATTTTCAATAGCCATTATTTGGACTAACTGTTAGAACTAAAAACATAGTTTTGCTTCTCAGTTTTTCTCACATGATTTTCTTCTTCTTCCTTCCCATCACCTCCACCTTCATCTGACCATCGCCAGGATTTCATGTATAACATTTTAGCTGTGCTTCATGATCTGTTTCATTGTATCCTCTATATGATATCAAAGAGACAGTACATTTTCAAAAAACATAATCTTCTGCCCCAAAGCCGTTGTTATTTACTTGCTGGCATTTTTTTTTTTTTAATCCTAGCATTCTTTTTTTTCTTTTTTGAGATGGAGTTTCCTTCTTGTTACCCAGGCTGGAGTGCAATGGCACGATCTCGGCTCACCGCAACCTCTGCCTCCTGGGTTCAGGCAATTCTCCTGCCTCAGCCTCCTGAGTAGCTGGGATTACAGGCACGTGCCACCATGCCCAGCTAATTTTTGTATTTTTAGTAGAGACGGGGTTTCACCATGTTGACCAGGATGGTCTCGATCTCTTGACCTTGTGATCCACCCACCTCGGCCTCTCAAAGTGCTGGGATTACAGGAGTGAGCCACTGTGCCCGGCCCTATCCTAGCATTCTTTTGTGTCATAGGAAAAACCATGTATCAATTGATAAAAACTTCAAGAATGGATATTTTTCAAACACCTTAGAGAAAAAAAAAATTACTAAAAACAACAAACCTTGCCAACTAATTTTCTTTTAGTCGTTAAAGTGATGCTGAATGAATCCCAAGAGTTGATGAGGACTTTGCCTTTAGAACTTTGATTCAACTGGAAGTTCAGGGACAGCTTGGTGTGAACACATGACTTTCAGAAAGTTTTCCTCCTCTGTGGTTGTTAAGAATGTTGGTGAGAGAGCCATCAAGAATCCCTTCTTCTGCCAGTGTGGTGGTTTACCCCTGTAATCCCAGCACTTTGGGAGGCCAAGGCAGGCAGATCACTTGAGGTTAGGAGTTTGAGACCAGCCTGGCCAACATGGGGAAGTCCTATCTTTACTAAAAAATACAAAAATTAGCCGGGTGTGGTGTAAATTGCCTGTAATCCCAGATACTTGGGAGGCTGAGGCAGGAGAATCGCTTGAGCCCAGGAGGCAGAGGTTGCAGTGAGCCAAGATTGCACCACTGCATTCCAGCCTGGGTGAAAAAAAATTGTTCAACCAAGAACGAAGTCAATTATCAAAAGCTTAATAATTCATTCAACACATGGTTACAGAGCTTTTTTTGTAGTGTCCATTCATTCATTCATTCATTCAACATTTTTCAGAGCTTATGGTGTGCCTGTTTATGCTAGGTACTGGGAATAGGCATGTGAACTGCATCTTAATGATGAACGTCTAACTAGAGAAGAGGAGAAAGGATAGAGAGAATGGCAGCAGGGAGGCATGAAAAAGCCGGCAGATTTTGAGGGGGGGCTATGAATAGTTCAAGGCAGGGAGTGGAAGTGAGATGAGGCTGAGCAGGTAGGGTGGTTGGGGCCAGATGGTGAAGAACCTTGGTGTTGTGACAGGGAGTTCAGACTTTATCTTGAGGGAAATGGGGAGAAACTGAAAGCATTATGCATCAAGGAGGCATGTTTGGATTGTGTTTTAGAAAGGTTGTTCTAGTTGTCCCATGATGGGGAAATTGGAAACTCTAGGAATAATATATGGGGCTGGGTGACACTTTAGGCAAGAAATAATATGACCCGACATTTCATAAACTAGACTAGCACGTTTAGTAAACAAAGTCAAAGATTCTAAGAATGGCCTTTAAGTGAACATAAGAGTATGCTGTCCCAAATGCCCCAAATTTATCATGCAGTGTTGGTGTGGTTTTCTCAATCATCTCTTCAAAAGGCTGAAATAACCTTATGTACAGAACTGAATTCTGGCTACCTAATTACTCTATAGAGATGTTATCCATTCTCATCACCTCTACCTTAATCTGGCCATCACCACCATTTCATGTGTAACATTTTAGCAGTGCTAAAAAATTACCATTCCTGTTGGTTTATAGTGACATTAATATAAATCATAATTTCAAAGTCAACATTCCTTTCACTGTGAACATAAGTGAAGAGAAATTGACCTTACATCATTAACTATACCTGGAGGAGGTCGACTCTGAGCGGAATCCCTCCTTCTTGAGATGCTTTTGTTTTCCCTGAGTCCTGTTGATTACGGAGTTGATCTGGGATAGATACTTGGAGATTTGATGTTTTCTAAATATAATCTACATACTTACAGTAGCAAGTGGTAAAAACTCACTATACTGTGATAACCCATCCCCAAGATAGGATGAGATTATATATATTTTAAGTAAAATAGTGGACATCAGAACATTACATTCTATTCATAGAAGCTTTTGATTATTTAATATGTGAGTGGGATGGTGGAGGGGGCTGGTAATGCAATAAGACTTCCTCAGACATTAGTCTTCTCGTGTTCTAGAAATCTGAACTAGCAAGTGAAAACAGTATATTAAGTATCAACACATAGAAAGGGGATCTTAAAGAGGTGTCTCATCTGTTTGTTTTAGAATCATCTTTGTGAGTGAGGGATTATAGACTGCCTCCATGCTGAAATATGCCTGATTCCTAACTCAAAAGGTTGTTGTAGTTGCTATGGTGAGTTCAAACAGACTCCCTGCCCTCCTTCACACCTCCTCCTTAGTCAACATACTTCTACATTCTTGAGGATTCAATCTGATTGGTAACTTTATAGAGAACATATTTCTTCCCTTTAGGACCTTCGTCTCTTTACTTGCCAGACCAAGATGCAGTAATGAATAAAACCCTGCACCTTGGTGTCTCAACAGAATGGAGATTTCTCTCTTATTCACCTGAAGTCTGATGGCAGCTCTCCACCACCACTAACTCAGTTTCAGTCTCTCTATCTTGTAGAGCTGCCATCCTGGAAGGTCTCCGGGGGAGAGAGAGCGAAAAGCTTGCGCTGCCCTTAAATCCCACACACTACTCAGACTCATCGTTCCTTGGTCAGAATTAATTGTAACTGGCTCCAATCTAATCGTAAGAGAGCCTGAGAAATGGGGCAGAGCGGGGGACTGTGGAATTTTATCTGGTGCTACCCCTTTCACCACCGTTACCAATAATGAAGTTATAACTCCAAAAGAAATTGCCAAGTGATGAATGCAGGGGGTATTTTTAACAGAGAGACTGTCATCTTTTTAAACTTGACTTTTCTTATTTTCATTTTCGACACATTTGTTAATGTAAATATTATCATTGCTTAATACTTAAAACGATTAAATAATTAAAGAAATCCAATAGGATTATTAACTGTGGGTCCTGACACTATAAAATCTAGCGGAAAAGCCTGAATAGAAGCTTTGCTAAGTTGTTGGGGATTCATAAGCCTACCTTTTCTGATGTCTAAAATTCAGTATTTCGGTTAGAAAACTTTGTGGTTTAGGTAGTGGTGTTGTGATAAGGTCAGCCACAGTGTAGAAGAGAGGACCAGTTTTACGAACTAGGCCTGCTGAAAAAGCTGCCCACATATGGGACTGCTGCCTTCCTGGAGGAACTATTGTAGCCTGTTATAACCAGCATACAAAGAGCCCTTGAAAGCTTTCAAAGTACAGTACTCTTCATCCTTTATTGCCTTTAAACTTTGTTTTAAAAACCCCTGTGAATTAAGCATGTTTTATTTTATTTTCTGCATTATATGGATGAAAAAACCAAACCTCAGGAGAGCAGCTTACCTGTCCAAGGTGTCTTTTGGTTAGAAGGGGTGGAACTTAGATTTGAAACTAGGTCTTTTGGATGCCAGTTTATTCTCTCAGCTCCTACAGAGGAAAGGAGGGTACAAAAAAATCCCATTTATCTGTAGTGTCCATTTCCTGCCATCCTCTTCCAAACCCCCCATCCCAACCATGCATACAGATCCTGAACAGTAAAAAAATATGGTCAAAATTAGACCTTTGTTTTCCATGTGTTAATTTTCATGGCCAGTTAGAAAAGGCTGAAAATTCCTTCTCTTCTGTCTAGTGTCAAGATACTTATTAGCTGATTCATCTTTTTTCCTTACTCATTTATGAATTCTCTACTTGGCAGAATAGGAATGACATTTTTTTGGGGGGATGTAAAATGAGTCTTTTTAGAAATAAAAAAGTCAGTTAAACCATTTAATATTGTAATAGCATTTATATTTTAAAGGAATATTGATGGATTTTTAAAAAATAAGACTAATAAATCCTTTCATATTCTTTTTTTTTCTTTTAGAGAGAAAAAAATAATGAATGAATTTAATGATCAATTCCAAATATACAGTACAGGGAAGGTAGAATGAGTAAGAAAAAAATCATATTTTCTTTCCCCTTTAACGCTAAACCATATTATTCAAAATGTGTTTCAAAATACTTAGATCATCAAATCCCAGTAACTACCTTAAATATTCGCTAAGAAAATATTCAAGCAGCAGAAATCCATTGTGAGACACCATCTAGGGAGAATAGCTACACTGCTATATGTATTAACTTAGTCTCCAATATTTAGCAAGTTTGTTTAAAAATTACTATTCCTGTAGGTTTATAGTGACATTAATATAAATCTATAATTTCAAAGTCAACATTCCTTTCTCTGTGAACCTAAGACTTCTTAAAAAATAGTTGTGGGTTGGGGTACAATAATGACAATGACTGTGGCTGCTGGGCATGTTCAAAGCCTAAAAGACTGGCAGGCTTAGAAAGGAATAAACTATATATTAAATATATACATGCTCAGCCTACTACTGTTCCCCACATTTTTGCTGTACATTCTTGTCTCAAAGTCTGGTATAAATTATTCCCTTAAATTTGAAAAAAGGATGAACACATTTTCATCTTCATTTCAAAACAGCCCTTTTAAATAAAAAAGAAGTTACTCATGTTTGTTAAATTTGTTCAAAAGATGGATTTAAATACCTTCTTCACGACATGTACAAATTTTTTACCCTTAGTGCCTCATTACCATCAGTTTGGCAATAAGACCTCCAGTGTTTTATCAAAAACAGCATTCGATAGATTATACGATTGTTAAATCTGCATTTGAATCATTCTTAACATACTGAATTATAACAAAGTCCAAAAAATGTATGACTACTCATCATCACCCTTGGAACTTATGAATTATTGCACATCATCTTACATGTGTATATAATTAAACACATTTATGGGGAGGGGGTGTAAAATAAATACTATCCATATTTCTTCAATTCTATGTAATGCTGCCTAGATGGACATGCCATCTGAAGGTCCTACAGGCCCCTTCACTTGTTCAAACCCAAACTCAGGATCATCCCTCTCATACTTCTTGCTCCTTTCTAAACTCCCTGAACTTCTTAGGTAATGCTGGAATCAGTGGGACCTTGACTGGCACAGATGTAATTTGGGGCTGGGAAAGACCTTTGGGGGACCGTTGGTGTGTCATGTCTACAGCCTCCAGCATCTCTCAGCCAGATGGTTATACCCATCTACCTCCCTACCAGACTCACTCTGTAACCCAAATTCTATCTGGACTGCTTTTGTCAGAGAGATTTTCATAACATGCGAAGCAAATGTGAACGTATCATACCCACCTTTCTCTATTGCATCCTTAGACATTTTGATGATGGAATAAAGCCTAAGACCCTTAATGTGGCAAGTCGAGTCTTCCAAACTTGGTCTCTTGACCCTGTACTCACTTCCCCCTACTATGTCTTGGTACTTTCTGTTCTTTTGAAATGCCCTTCTCTCTTACCCTTCACCCTTCACCAGAGCTTATTTTGCTGCTCCTCTAGCTTGTTATCCACACAGGACACTTAACATAAACTCTACCGTAATTATTTATCCCCTATGTGCCTCTTGTTCTCCATCTTACTTCCCCATCTAATTAGTTCATTGACTGCAGTCAACTTTTTTTTTCTTTTAAGTATAGCTTTGTTTCCTGAGCTTTGTTTCCAAGGCCTTCCATATAATAGGAGCTCAACGATTTATGAATGAATAAATCTGGAGAGTCTGTGCTCTGGAGACAGTATAATTAGTCCATATCTTTGCTCTGTTTGTCTTGTGTGGGTATGTGGGTATGTGTTTACTAGAATAATGTGACCCTATTGCAACTTGACTATTGTGCAATGCTTTGTGTTTAGAAGTTGCAACGTGTTGTAACATGTCTTGAGAAGGGGAACTGTGTGATACAGGCTATTCTCTCCTGTTATTTAAGTTGTGTTTAAAAACTCATTTGACCAGTGTTCCTCTGGGTACCCACTATGTACCAGGCACTGGGCATGGCATAGTAACAGATAGGAATGATACCGTAATAATGCTTCTAATTATTGTGTACCTCTTTTATGCTAGGCTATGCTCATGAGATCAACTACCTCCTAAACAGGAGGAAACAGAGCCTCATATTTAAATGTCTTTTCTAAGGGAATGCAGCTGATAAGTTGAGAACCAGATTTGGAACAAAGGTTATTCCTAAACCACTGGCACCTTTCAGTACTGCATGCTACCTCATAGGTGCCAACTGATGGACACTGTCTGTGTCTCAGGTGTTGGACATGTATTATTTTGATTTAATTCTAATGCTAGGCAAGGCATTGCTATCCCCATTCTATGGGAAAGGAATGGTCTCAGAAAGGTTAAGTAACTTGTGCAGGGTCACACAGAATTGTGGCAAGTGACAGGGCTGAGATACTTAGGTTTGCTTGACTCCCAAGCTCATTCTCACTTAGCACATGGACTGATCTAGTCAGAAGGCGAAAGGCTTGTAAGCGGGTAATTGAAGTTCAGTGTTATAAGTGCAGATATAAAATGGCCAGGGCAAGGAGCCGCTGGATTAGTCAGGAAGGAATGGAGATAGCTGTTCAGGCTCTGGGTTTTAAATGCTCTATCATGTTAACATTAGGTTGTTAAACCATTCATTCATCAACTGCTGTTTGGACCCTTCAATTTGCTAGGATACTAGTGGCAATAGATACAAACATGAGAAAAGCAAGGTCATTTTAAAAAAGAATTCATGATCTTTTTGGGAGGAGAGGTTAGAAGGACAAGATGGAGAAAAAATGGCTACAGGAGAAATCAATGCTACAACAAAATTAGTCATCAGGTAGCATTTACCGAGCATGGAAAGTAAACCAGCGGCCCTCTCAGTTACAAGCCCATCCCATCCAAACTCCATGCCACGCCTGAAAGGCTCTCCAGGTCAACCTGCTCTGCCAACCTGCCCTGACCTTCTTTGCCTCTGCCACATTGACAAATGTTTTGTCATCAAGGTTGCCAAACTTGTTCCTGCCTCAGCACCTTTGTCCTTGATATTCCCACTGCCTGGCATACCCTTTCCCTACTGCTGTGCTTTCCTGAATCTTATAATCCAGGAATGCTCAAGGGTCCCCTCCACAGAGCGGCCTTCCCTGGATGCCCTCCCCATTCACTCGTGGTTGCATTGGAAGCCAGGCTGCTGGGGTTCCAATCTCAGCACTGACAATTTACTAGCTGGGTAGCCATGAGCCAGTTACTTAACCTTTCTGTGCCTCAGCTGTCTCATCTAAAATGGAAATGCTAGTTCTTCTATCTCCTAGCGTAGCAGTGCGAGGATTAATTGAGTTATATATGTAAAGCACTCATAGAGCCTGGCATGTAGGAGAGAGAGAATCAATCCAAAGTGAGTGAATCATCTCACTGACATGCTTCCATCCAACACATAATGAGTCTGAATAAGGGTGCTGTAGAATGCAGGGTTGGGAATACAACTAACAGGACAGGCCCAGTCTCTGTCCTCAAGGAGCTTCCTGCCTGTCTGAACTGTTTCCTTGGTTGATGCAGATGTGCATTTGACTTGCAAACTTTTGCCTAGAGATCATCTCAACTTTTCCTCTTCCTTCTAGTTTCTATCCTTTTTGTACCCTGTTTTCTGTTCTGGGATTTGTGTGTCCAGGAGGCACCGAGGACCTTATTGCACCCTTAGGTGACACAAAAATTGATGCATTTTTACACCCACGTGATGTTTGCTACGTAGTTGTTTCCCTTCTTCTAGTGTTGGAGTCAGCTAGAGGTTTGGCTAATGCTGAAATGGTAGAATCTTTAAAAGGAATGATGAAAGCAGAATAATAGCTGTAAGGTTCACTTCTTGGACTCCTCCTGTTCTGTTCTCATTGCTTAGAGTATGGAACAACTGGAGCCACCTCTTTTTCCAAGTCTGGCTAATTTCGTCTTGGCCTAGATTTCACTTCCTCTTGGAAGCCTTCTCAGACTTTCCAATGGACTCTTGGGTAGAGCTTGCACTCATTTGTGTAGGTAAGACTTATTCCACTGCAGGGTAACTGGCTGTTCATCTGTCTGCCCCACGAGTCTGCAAATGCCAAGTCCCTTATATCCTCAACCCAGCAATACCTTCTTGCTGTTAAGAAGTAATGTTCTCGATGCACATATAATAGATACATATTGAATGTATACAGAGGACAGCAACCAATAAAGCAGATAAATTCGGCAGTGATTTGTATTGTCTTACCACAGGTCTCTTTACTTTTTAAATGTATTTTTGTATGGTTTTACTGAGTAGGATTATTGCTATAAAAAACCACATGCAAGTCTCAGTGGCTTAACACACACAAACCAACTTTCTCAACCATGTGACAATTCAATGCAAGCATTCAGTCAGCAGCCTTGCAAATCTTGTGGCTCCTCCATCCCTTATGCCCCCAGCATCCTCTCTTGGCTCTTCTGCATTCAGCTGGCAGATGGGAAAAGAAAAAAAGTTGTTCAAGAGGTTTCCGTCTGGGCCAGGCCCCAGGCATGTATCATTTCCCATCCAGTTAGCCAGAACTCAGTTACACAGCCATACAAACTGCTAGGGAAACTGAGGAAAGTGGTCTAGTTGTGTGTTCGGGAGGAAAGGGAAATAGGTTTTGATGACTATACAGAGCATACGAGAGCTAGGCAGCTTTTGGGTCAAGAGAGGCCCTGGTGTTCCTGCAGTGGTCCCCAGAGTGAAGGAATTGCCCTGTTGATGTACTCTTTTGCTCTTGCAGACAAACACCTGTGATCAAAATCTAAACCACTGCCTTGAACTCATTGAGCAAGTTGCCAAGGTGCAGGGACAACTCTTTGGGATCCTCACAACAGCAGCCCAAGAAGGTGAGAATGGCCTGTACTTTCCCTCCCAGCTCTCCTTTCCTTTCTCTTCCTGGTGCTCTTTGACTGTGGGTGCGGTTGGGTTTCTCTTGCTGACCTGCTGTGTGTATTCTTTTAGGAGGACATAATGATGGCGTGGAAACAATCAAGTCACGGCTTTTGCCTTGGCTGGAGGCTTCCTTTACAGCTGCTTCCCTGGGAAAACCTGTTGACAGCAAGGTCCCCTCTCTGCAGGTGGGAGTGCTGAGAGATAATCCTTGACTTCATTAAGAGTGAGATAAAATGAATCAGAAACCTCTAAGAGAAGAGAAGGACTTAACTCTGGTAGACTGACAAAAGAGTGTCACAATTTGTGATGGATATTGGTGGTTTCCATAGATGGTGTTAGTTTTTGAACAGGTGGAAATTAGATCGGAAAGAGGGAGCCCATACCTTGCTAAAGGCATCTGCATCATTACATCTGGGCAACCAAAACATCTGTTACTTTACTTTTAAACATTTATGTGGATTCACCTATAATCATTTCTAAAATGGAAGCATTTAGAAAGCATTTATTCTGTTCTGAGAAAACCAAACATCGCATGTTCTCACTCATAAGTGGGAGTTGAACAATGAGAACACATGGACACAGGGAGGGGGACAACACACACCAGGGCCTGCTGGGGGGTTGTGGGGTGGGGGTGATGAGGGGAGGGAGAGCCTTAGGACAAATAGCTAATGCATGCCAGGCTTAAAACCTAGGTGACAGGTGGATAGGTGCAGCAAACCACCATGGCACACATACACCTATGTGACAAACCTGCAAGTTTTGCATGTGTATCCCAGAACCTAAAGTAAAAAATAATAATAATAAAAAGAAAACATTTAGTGTGTTCTGAGCAAGAGCCTTATAATATAGGGGCTGAAGGATCCCTGCTTGGAGATCACTGAGCAGAAAACCAGTTCCTCTTTTATGGCTCTGGGTAGGTATCTAAGTGTTTCTGCCTCAATTTCCTTATTTGCTGAATGGGGCCGATGGTTTTGCTGACCTAATAGGGTCATTTGTGAGAATTAAATGTGATAAGCACCCTAAACAAGTTGCACAGGGCCTGGCATATGTTAAGTACTTTATAGACTTAAGTTGTTGTTATGTAAATTCTTTTTTCCCTGAGAATTTTTGGATGCTCCTCAGATTTTTACCCTCTGTGGGTGTTATTCTAGGTATAGAGATGTAGAATGATGTTTCAAAATCTTTTTGGATATTGAGGTATAAATTATATTCAGTGAAATCCATAGATTGCTGTTTTGACAAATGCATATACCTGTGTAAACTCACATCCCTGTCGGAATATCAGACATCTCCATCACTCCAGAGCTTTTCTTACACCTTCCCCAGAGCAACCATCCCCTGATTTTTATCACTCTAAATTAATTTTGTCTGCACAAGAACTTCATGTGCTTGGAGCTGGACATTATGTGTTCTTTTGAGTTGGACTGTTTTTTTCCCCGAATTCCTCTATGCTATTTCATGTATTCAGACTGTGTTTTTTTTGGTGTGTGTGTGTGTCTATCTTTCCAGGACACGTTTGACAGGGAGAGACGTAAAGATCCCAGTCGTCAGGATTGGGATGCACAACAATTAGATGCTAATTTGAACTCAACCTGGAGTCAACTCAGCCAGGTTCAAGACAAGTAAGAGGAATGCAAGTTATCTTTTTCCAAAAAGAATTGTTTTCAATTTAATTAAGTTTTAAATTTTAAAGGAGAATAATGGCTCATGTGAAATGTGGGCATTTGCAAATAAGTAATATGATTGTGTGTGTGTCTGTGTATGACAGAGAGAGAGAGAGAGGGTTTAGAGTCTGCGGATTTGGGGACAGTATATCTGTATTATGATACCTGGTCCAGGAGACCTGTCCATTACACTCATTTAGGGGAGTATGTGTGCCTCTCTGAATCTGAGAGAGTCAGTTCTTTTAAGAAAGGAAGAATTCAAGACTTTGGAATAGCTATTAGGTAGAAAAATATATTTTTAAAAAGTTAAATGCCAGGCAACAACAGATATCAGATGCATGTTAAGGGCAGGGCCAGGTAGCAAGCTTAGGGAATCACTGCAAAGAAAATTGCAGACTTTGGGTTTGTCCCTGAGGAAGGTAACAAAAACGTATGAAACTGTGTTTGACATACCTAACAAAAATCCATCAATGGGAGTTCGTCCTACCCCAGCACTGCTTCATTGCTGACATAGTGGGACAGAAAGGAAGCTGTTTTTTAAAAAATTAATAGCTAGTTAAGGCTTGGGCTGGAATAATGTGTGGTGCTCTGCCTTGTTCTCTGACATTTCCTTTTATCTAAGGAAAAAAATTTTTATTGATTTAATTTTGCCTGATTATAAAACTAATACCCATTTATTTCTCAAAATGCAAACAATAAAAATATGATGCAAATCACCTGTTTTCTTGTCCCCATTAACATTTTAGTATATTTTGCTCCAGACATTTTTTTGTGCCTGCACCTCTACACACACCCATTCATTTTTCCAATTGGAGTCATAATCAATGAGCTGTTATATACCTGAAGCACTCAAAATTTATAAATGTAATATGCAAAAAGCATAAAATCTTCTACGGTTTATTTCAAGTAATGTCAGCTCATTTTGGAGGATCCTTCAATATGCCACTTCAAGGTCACACAGTCATTTCTGGTTTATCGTAGTCCATTTTCTCTAAACATTCAGTTCATTCCAAGTACAAACATGCATTAAGAGCCTGTTTTTGGCCCCTCATGGGGTCTCCTTTCCCCTCATCCTTCCTAGGGAAGGGATGCTTGCATATTCTCCTGGTGATGGACGTGAGGAGTTTTCGTTCTTGTACTGCCCTCTGGGTTCTTGCTGGCCTTGGTTTCATCTAGGCACTAGTGTCTTGTGCTGATGGGTCCTGAGTTGTGCATGTCTGGTCTGGTTAGGTTTCCTGGGACATTAGCTAGCAACTGCTGCAGATGACCCTCCACTTTCCTCTAGCTGTGAGGAAGTGCATCAAGACTTCACTGGTTCTTGATGGCTGTTGGCACCAATAAGGGCCAGGGTTTCCCACTTCTCTGTCTGTTTCAGTGACACTGTTGTTACCTGTAAGGGGCACCATGGGTCAAGAAACTTAATGCATGCTTAAAAAAAACTTTTCATTTGAAAAAAATGTCAAACACAGCAAATCTTCTAGAATAGCACTAAAAGTATCCAATACCCTTTCATATAACTTTGGCCCTATTTGCTTTATCATTTATGGGTGCCTTCGCTCTCTGTATGTATTCTCTCCCTCAACCATTTGAAAGTTGCATCCATGAAGGTGCTTGACACTTTCCCCTGGATTTCTTAGTTTAGTTTTTTATTTTTATTTTTATGTTATTTCACTAGATTTTGGGGAACAAGTGGTATTTGGTTACATGGATAAATTCTTTAGTGGTGATTTCTGAGATTTTGGTGCACCTGTCACCTGAGTGGTGTACACTATAGTCAACGTGCAGTCTTTTATGCCTCACCCTCTTCCACACCTTTCCCTCCAAGTCCCCAAAGTCGATTATATTATTCTTATGCCCTTGCATCCTCATAGCTTAGCTCTCACTTTTAAGTAAGGACATATGATATTTGGTTTTCCATTCCTGAGTTACTTCACTTAGAATAATGGCTGCCAGCTCCATCCAGGTTGCTGCAAAGGCCATCATTTCATTTCGTTTTATGGCTGAATAGTATTTCATGGTGTATATATACCACATTTTCTTTATCCACTAATTAGCTGATGTGCATTTAGGTTGGTTCCATATCTCTGCAATTGCGAATTGTGCTGCTATAGACATGCATGTGCATGCGTCTTTTCCATATAATGGCTTCTTTTTCATTGGGTAGGTACACAGTAGTGGGATTACTGAATCAAATGGTAGTTCTACTTTTAGTTCTCTCAGGAATCTCCATACTGTTTTCAATAGTGGTTGTACATTCCCACCAGCAGTATAAAAGTGTTCCCTTTTTCTCCACATCCATGCCAACATCTATTATTTTTTGATTTTTTAATTATGACAATTCTTGCAGGAGTAAGATGGTATTGCATTGTGATTTAAATTTGTATTTTCCTGATAATTAGTGATTTTAAGCATTTTTAAAATATGTGTATTGGTGTATTGGCTGTTTGTATATCTTCTTTTGAGGGTTGTCTATTCATGTCTTTTGCCCACTTTTTAATGGGATTAATTGTTTTTTCTTGCTGATTTTTTTTGAGTTCCTTGTAGATTTCAGATATTAGTCCTTTGTCAGATGCATAGTTTGCAAATATTTTCTCCCATTCTGTGGGTTCTCTGTTTACTCTGCTGAGCAGAAATTTTCGTTTCTTCGTTTCTTGTGCTGTGCAGAAGCTTTTTAATTAGGTTCCATTTATTTATTTTGGTTTTTGTTGGATTTGCTTTTGGGTTCTTAGGCATGAATTCTTTGCCTAAACCACTATCTAACAGAGTTTCCAATGTTATCTTCTAGAATTTTTATGGTTTCAGCTCTTAGATGTAAGTCTTTGATCCATATTGAGTTGATTTTTTGCATAAGGTGAGAGGTTTCAGTTTCATTCTTTCATATGTGGCTTCCCAGTTTTCCTAGGACCATTTGTTGAATAGGGTGTCCTTTCTCCACTTTGTTTAGTTTTAACCCACCTGTGGTTCTTATTCTATTTTTAAATTTAAGGTACGACTAAAAGAATTTGTTCTCCACATTCTGTGGTAACCAACTCTCTCTTCCTTCCCTTACATTGCCTCCTTGTCTCTTAAGCTGGGGTGCTGCTGACTATGGAATGAATGGCCCACCCAAGGAGGTTCCCTTTGTCTAATCTTGTGGAGACTGGTTTGGTTCTGACTTGGTTCCAAAAAGCAAATTCCAATAACTATGGCCTAATGGCCACAACTCTGCACAGGTTTGATGAAACCCCAGGCAAGGGAAGACTTCTAGATTTTATACCTGGATTCTGGTTATGAATCTTGCTTTTCCTTCTCTCCTATATACAATCTATCAGATTGTCCAACTGAAACTGCCCCCTAAACTTTCACACTTGCCCCTTTCTTTCTATTCTGCCACAGCTGCCCTGGTTCAAGCCTCTGATATCTCTTTCTTGAACCAATTGCCTTCCTTCTAACTGGCTTCCCCACTTCAATTTTTGCTCAACCACCATCCATTTTTCACTTAGCAAATATATATATATTTTTATTGTATTAAGTCATCCTTCTGATTGAAAGCAGTTTCCTCCTTTTAAAAATATTACATCATATTTTATTTTAAGTTCTGGGATACACGTGCAGGATGTGCAGGTTTGTTACACAGGTAAACATGTGCCATGGTGGTTTGCTGCACAGATTATCCCATCACCTAGGTATTAAGCCCCACATACATTAGCTATTTTTCTGATGCTCTCCTTCCTCCCAACTCCCAACATGCCCCAGTGTATATTGTTTTCCTCCCTGTGTTCTCATTGTCAGCTCCCACTTATGAGTGAGAACATGCAGTGTTTGGTTTTTTGTTCCTGTGTTAGTTTGCTGAGGATAATGGCTTCCAGCTTCATCCATTTCCCTGAAAAGGACATGAACTCATTCTTTTTTTGGCTGCAGAGTATTCCATGGTGCATATATACCACATTTTCTTTATCCAGTCTATCACTGATGGCATTTGGATTGATTCCATGTCTTTGCTATTGTGAAGAGTGCCGCAGTAAACATACATGTATCTATAATAGAATTATTTATATTCCTTTGGGTATATCAAATGATATTTTTGGTTATAGATCCTTGAGGAATCACCACACTGTCTTCCACAATGGTTGAACTGATTTACATTCCCACTCACAGTGTGAAAAAGTTCCTATTTCTCTGCAGCCTTGCCAGCATCTGTTGTTTCTTGACTTTTTAATAATCACCATTCTGACTGGCATGAGATGGTGTCTCTCTGTAGTTTTGATTTGCATTTCTCTAATAATTAGTGATATTGAGCTTGTTTTTATATGTTTATTGGCCGCATAAATGTCTTCTCTTGAGAAGCATCTCTTCATGTCCTTTGCCCACTTTTTGATGGAGTTGTTTGGTGTTTTTTCTTATAAGCTTGTTTAAGTGGTCTCTTCCTTTTATACTTAGAAAAAAATTCTAAATTTCTCCTGCGGGCTCTCATAGCACCCCTCTTGTTTTTCTGCTCCAGTGTCATTTCATGTCACTTTCCCCCGGCCCAGTCTACTCTCTACTTCCTAACCTTGAGGACTTTGCCTGTGCTCTTCCACTACCTGAAAGAACTTTCCAGTCTTCCACTGGCTCTTTGCCTGCCTGGCTCTTTATTATCCTCCAAGTCTCAGCTTAAATGTGACTTTCTCAGAGTCCTTCTGTGGCTACCATACGTTAAAAGGTCTCTCTTCTCACCTTTAATTCTCTTTCATGGTGATCTACTTTTCTCATAATAGCACTCATGAGAAAAGTTAGAGAGTGAAGTCACAACTGGGGACTTAAAAAATAAACTTGCTTGCGTATTTATGATCTATCACCCTGACTAGCCTGAAGATCCAAAGGGCTACTGTCTTGCATTGCTGTCTGACACTGTTGTATCTCTAGTACTGAGCATCATGCCTGGCTCAGAGTAAGTCCTCGATAATCTGCTCAATGAATGAACAGATATGCAGCAAAACATTTCAATAGAATTCCAGCCTGATTAAAACAATTCTTGGCATATGAATGTACTTTTCTTTCTTCTCTCTGTATGTCATCCACACATGTGAAGTCAGCATGTGTGTTTGCTTGTATGTGCATGCGCTAGAATGTGTTAGGAGAAAAATACCCAAGTTCTTCATTCCTGCTTGTATTTTCCTTCTTTTCTTGGCCCGTTTTCTACAGTTCATTTTCTCTTGATATAAATGTTCATTTTCCCATATTTACTTTAAAAAACCCATTACATCTTTATATTTGAATTAAATCATACTAGTTTCCTTTCAATCTCCAATAGCCATATTATGAAGTTAATGCTACTGTGGCCTTCTTTTCATCTTTAGACATTTCATTCATTCATTCATTTCTCATAAAAAAAATATACTGTGTGCCAGGCACTGTTTAGGTGTCGGGGGTAGAGATGAATAAAATAAAATCATTCTCCTCAAATAGTTTAGAGTGTGAATGCAATGACGCAAATGTGAATGGAGCTCAGAGAATGGGAGACAAGCTTCGTTTCGGAGAGTTGGGGATAGTGTGTGGAAGGCCCTTGCTGAGTGGGCATTTATTAGGGGAGGAAGCAGGTGGGGGATAGGATCTCTGGGATTGACAGTGCTGTTAGCACATTATTTCTCAGTCTGCTTCACTCTCTAAGTGAAAATCCCAGTGTTTTGCCTTCCACTGTTCTTCCATCCAGAGGGAAGGAGAAAGGCTGGTGTGAGTTTGATAGGCAGTTGCACTCTCTTAGCCTCAGGAAAAGTGCTGTGATCTCTCGCAGGGTCAGAGAAGTCAAGAAGACTTTGTCAACTCAAGTCTCACTGTTCTGGGGCAACTTTATTGAGGACCATTGGTCTTCATTCAATATCATCCATCTCACTTCCTTTTTTCTATTTGAGACATGCTCTCACTCTTGTCACCCAGGCTGGAGTGCAGAGGCACAATCATAGCTCACTGCAGCTTCAAACTCCTAGTCTGAAGAGATTCTCCCACCTCAGCCTCCTAAGTAGCTGGGACTACAGGTACACATCACCATGCCTGACTAATTTTATTTTTATTTTTATAGAGACAAGGTCTCACTATATTGCATAGGCTGGTCTTGAACTCCTGAGCTCAAGAGATCCTCCTGCCTTGGCTTCCCAAAGTGTTGGAATTACAGACGTGAGCCACTGCACCCAGCTTCACTTATTTTAAATTAGATAGACTTAAATAATAAGATTTATAATGATTTGTCTACCATGAAGGAGATTTGAAACTAACTATGACAGAGATACAGAGAAAACTCAGAGAATTTGTGCTCAATAAGAGGTAAAGCCAGAGGCAGGAAGACGTGAGTAGCTGATAGTCAAGGGTGATTGTGAGGACTTTATAGGTGAGGATGTTATTATTATGATTATTTTTAATATTTAGGAAGTCTGCAGCTCCACAGTGCAAAGTAATGAATATCAATGTTTGGTATATTGTAGAAAAATGGAGATTTTGTAGAGAGAAGCAACCTGGGGCTTTGCTGCAATGAGAGCAAATGAATTAGGAGGTTGAGAAGGAGAAATTGAACAGGTTTCTTTGTCCTTTATTTTCTAATACTAATAGTCTTTTGGGGGCAGTAGCTCTATAGTTTCCTAGTGTTTGACATTTGAGCAAAGGATGTTAGCATGTTTTTGCATACAAGTCCACCACAATATTTCCAACATAACCTGATTGAATGCAGATGTCTTTTAACTTGATCTTACTTATGTTGAATTTATGTCATAGACCAAAATTTCCTAAGTGAGCCTCTGCCTTGATTTAGAAAGTCTGCCAATTTTGAAAAATCTGTCTTTAGTTACTGATTTCTCTTACAGTCTGGCTGAAACGGAAAAGAATCTTGAAGAAACCAAGAACAGATCGGCCATATCCCTTTTGGCTGCAGAGGAGGAAATAAATCAGCTAAAAAAGCAGTAAGAAAAAAATTTACAGGATTATTGCAGCCTAAATCATTGAACTTAGGTTTTTTGTGCTCCATTACAACATGAAAGAATCTGTTCACCATCAGAGAGAAAAGGCAGAAGTATTTTTATTAATTATATTTATATTTAGTACAAAAATATTGCTTATCTACTATGGAAAACTTCCAAAGTACAACATGGTATAAAGGAATATAAAAACCCTTTCATAATTCCAGAACCAGTGATTGTTACTATATTACATTCTCTCCAATCAATGTATTAAAAATAGAGCTGAGACTACAGAATAAAGTATGTAAGTATATAATTCTGGATCCTAACTTTTCACCTGACATTGTTTTCCTCTATCACTAAGAAAAACATACTGCAGAAGTTAGTTTTAAATAGGTTCATCATGTTCCATCATCTGGGTATTTCCCTCATATTGAATATTTACTTGTATACTAATTTTTAACATTGGAAATAATATTGGGATAACTTTTGTAGAAAATCTCAGTTGAATTATGAGATTATTCCTTAAAGATGAACTTCTAGAAGGGGAAAATAAACATTGATCTTTTAAGGTTATGCCTTTCTGGATTTTAATTTTGATCCCCCTCCCAAAAGAGTAAGTGGGAGGTGTATTTTACACACACACACACACACACACACACGCCTTTTGATTATCCTTAGAGGTGTTCCAGTTCTGATTTTGTTAGGAACACCCATAGATCTTACCTAGGAACACTGTTCTGTTTTCTACTTCTGTCTTCCCCCTCCCCATCATTTTAATCTTGAATTTCCTATTTGTTGTCCTTTCTCAAATCCATCAATCATATTACTCATCAATTTCCTATAGCTCCGATTTTGTTCCTATTTGTAGTGCAGCTTTTCCTTCCATTACATCTTCAGCTTCTTTGCATCTTCTTAATCTCATTAACTTCCTTATCTTATTAATCTTACCTTTTCAGCTTACACCCTTGTCATTTTCATCACAGCATATTCTCTTCTTATGGCTTTTGCTCTTGTTTTATGGTGGCCATGCCTCTTTGTATCTTAATGAGGATGCCAATTTTATTTCTAAAGACTTTTTTTGTGTGTTTTTTCTACATTATTTTCATAGGTTCACACTTTCAGCTAGTGTTTTGGATGTTATTCAATTTCCATTATAGTTTTCTCTCATATTCCAACTCTTCAGAGAATCAAAGATTCTAATTAATATTAAATATTCCAAGTAATATATTAAAAATAGAGTTGAGACTATTCAGAGAATTAAAGAACTAGTGAGGGTAGGAGATTATATTTTAGACCAGCTTCCTGAATAGCTTTTGGAGGGCAAATGTTTTCAGAGTTTTGTGCAGTTAAGATCTGTCCAACGTGGGACAGTATGACTCTGGGCCCACTGTTCTGCATGAGTGTCCTTTCTTTAGGAACTTTTCCCTATGCAATCTGCAGACATGGAGTGGCACCCTGACCCTGTCTGTTCTGCTCCTTGCTAATTTGTTTTCCATCAGAGTTTCCCAAAGCAATAATGGCAGGCTGAGTAGAGTAGCGTCTGTGGTTAAGCATCCCAATTGCTGCTTATTGCCTTTTCCTTCCCTCACTCTCTTCTCTCTTCCCTTTCTCTGCCTTCTCTCTTTGCTGTTCAGGCTTAAATCTCTTCAAGCCCAGGAGGAGGCTCGCCACAGAAACACAGATCACAGGAGCTCAGAGAGGAAGCCAGGGGAGCCTCGGAGCTCAGAGCAGCAGAGGTCTGAACAGAGGAGCTCAGTCAAGCGGAACGCAGAGCGGCGGGACACAGAAGCCACATCCGATTATGAGAAACCGCTCCAAAACCTGAAGGAGGAGAGAGCTGTTCTGTCTGCTGAGAAATCTGGACTCCAGGGAAGGTCAGACAAACTCGAAGTTCTTCTCATTTAAGCTTTTTTTTTTTTTTGATGAGTTAAGGGGCTGGGGGGAATAAGTAAAATGATACCCTGAACCAAAACCTCACCAATCTGGCAAGGGATTGTTTTCTTAACTGCCCCCCTTCCAGAGAGAAAATACTTCCTGGCTTGCCAGGACTGGGACACTAATTTAACTTTGGGCTGTGAGATATGTGGAAGGAAAGTTCTTTTCTTTTTTTTTTTTTTAGACGGAATGCTGCTCTGTCGCCCAGGCTGGAGTGCAGTGGCACGATCTCCACTCACTGCAACCTCCGCCTCCTGGGTTCAAGCAATTCTCTCCGCCTCAGCCTCCGAGTAGCTGGGATTACAGGCGCACACCACTATGTCCAGCTAATTTTGTTTGTATTTTTAGTAGAGATGGGGTTTTGCCATGTTGGCCAGGCTGGTCTCGAATCCCCCTGCATTGGCCTCCCAAAACTAGGATTATAGGCATGAGCCACCATGCCCGACCATAAGGAAAGTTTTTTGGCTTGAAACCAGATTTGTGTGGGCCTGTGGTACAAGAGGTAGTACCCACGTGGAAAGAATACTCTGTAATATGAGGGTTATTTTCTCTAAGGCCTGGGAGGCCTCTCCCTAGGGATGCTGTCCATTTTACTGCAGGGATGCTGTCTCTCTCTCTCCAGGGATACTGTCCATTTTATTGCAGGGATGCTGTCTCTCTCTCTCCAGGGATGCTGTCCATTTTATTGCAGGGATGCTGTCCATTTTACTGCAGGGATGCTGTCTCTCTCTCTCCAGGGATACTGTCCATTTTATTGCAGGGATGCTGTCTCTCTCTCCAGGGATGCTGTCCATTTTACTACCGGGATGCTGTCTCTCTCTCCAGGGATGCTGTCCATTTTACTGCAGGGATGCTGTCTCTCTCTCTCCAGGGATGCTGTCCATTTTACTGCAGGGATGCTGTCTCTCTCTCTCTCCAGGGATACTGTCCATTTTACTGCAGGGATGCCGTCTCTCTCTCCAGGGATGCTGTCCATTTTACTGCAGGGCATTTCCTTTTTATATCTGACTTTGATGGCATGTGTAAGTGAAGTGTTCTTTTGAAATCCCTTTGTACTGATGCACAGATGTTAAGACAAGTCATCAAGTAAGGACAAAGTAGATGTTTCTCTGGAGTCTCTGCATTACCCTTGTTTTTAACAACCCCCCTGAAGCCCCTAACGTGTCCTGCTGCAGGCTATGAGAGCCCCCCATTCCCATTGTCTAAATGTCATAATCTTTAATTTTGGGGAATCATTCTGTTAGTGTTGTGTTTGTGCCAACTTATACTGGCTCCCAAGAACCAATTCTGTGCCTGTCAGACATGGTGGTAGTATTTACACAAAGGAAATTGGCAAACACCATAAATGCATCTCCCCACACCCAACCCAACCCCCTGGCTGTTGTACTCAGTTTTGCATTACCTTTCGTCAGATAGTTTCTTCTGTAAAACCTCCCTTTTTGGAGACCCATTTACTTTGGGCTAGCTAGTCTGAGAACTTGCTTCATACTTGAGAGCAACATACTTTTTACTGACACAGTAGTTTATAATACACTCAGTACTTCCACATGTGTTTGCTTATCTGACCTTCCAATCCCCACCTCCACCCTAAAATAGGGCAAAAGTTATATATGTGAAAACTGGGAATTCCAGCTACTTAGGAGATTGTGGCAGGGAAGATTGCTTGAGTCCAGGAGTTCTAGACCAGCCTGGGCATCATGGCTGAACTAATCTCTAAAAAAACGTTAAAAAAATAAATAAATTAGCTGGGTATACCTGTGGTCCTATATCCTCTGGAGGTTGAGGCAGGAGGAACTCTTTAGCCCAGGAGTTTGAAGCTGCAGTGAGCTATGATTGAGCCAAGGAATTTTTGGAAACCAATCAGTAAAGGTTTTGACTCAGTTTTGGTTACTTTGGGAGAGTGTGTTTAGCCATTTGGCTTCTTTGAAAATTTCTCGGACATGAGTTTCCACTTTTCCTGACACATTAGTGTAGATCAAGACGTTTAACTGATGACAGCACAGTTGCCTCCTTGTCAGCTAGGAGATAATATAGAGCTGTTTCAAAAACCATTCCTGCTAGTGAGCCTAAGACTTTTCTAGCAATGATAGACTTGCACCAGTATTTGCTAAGGCCAGGATTTGCCAGTATTTCAAGGGAGGTGAAAAGTTTTCATCGTGTGATTTTACGGTAAGTAAAACCTCCCCAAGGGGCAAGAGTTGCAATAATTCCCACAGCTCTGGCTACAATAAGTCCTGGGGCCCTTTTTCTTCTAGAATGGGATTCTAGATTGGAAGTTATGTTCAAGACAGTGATTTGGGTGGGAGCTATTGTACCCGGAGCACAAACACCATAATAAAGAGAATTTTGAAGGTGAAATAAAGCCAAAGCTTGAAAAGGGTTTAAATAATTTTTAGCAGTACTGCAAAGCCATAAGAGCTCAGGATGGGACGGGCAGGTAATAGAGTATTATTGGTTTGATTACAATGTCTAAAACAAAAGAAAGGGGACTTTGACAGTTTTTGAGAGGCCCCATACCAGAGGAGAAGTCATGTTAATGTCCCAATTGGTTGGGGGATGGGGGACATGGCGATGGTGTTTAAAACCAGGGAAGTGTATGTGCAATGGATAGGATATAAGTGGCATGATGGTTATTTACCACATTGTTTATATCATTATAGTAACATACATGAATGGTATTAGGAGTGCAAGAGGTGGTGTATACTGGAGGCCTTACTAGATTAGTTCATTTAAAAGGCTTAAAAATCAGCAGTGATGAGATAGATTCAGAGTTTTGTTGTAAGAGGCTAAGCCCTTAAATGGGTTAATGTCACCCACAGGAGTATCATTATAACAGTTATACATCCCAAAGTAACATTACAAATTTTAAAAATTACAATGATACTATGAGTATGGATGGTGGGGGAAGTAATAAGATCACATAAAGGTGGAGACGTTTCCATTTTACCAGCATGGAGAGAAATGACTGGAGTAGGAAGGTGTGGTGAGAAGACTTGCTCAGCTGCAATTAGATTTACCCAAGGCTCATCCATAGAAATGGAAAAGACAAGGGCCTGGAAGGACCCAAGGCCTCATCAGTCAACCAGAGGATGACTTTCAGAGGCTTGGTTATAATCCAGGAATAGAGTTAGAGGTGTTTGTCCTTCCTCGTGTCCTCGTTCTACAGTACCCCCTTGTCAGGTATGTTGGTGAGGTTGTGGCTGTGATCTTAGGAGAAAGAAGTGCCTCTCCATCTCGAGGGAGGGAGGGACACTCACTTTTCCATTGATGCTCTGTTTGCAATGAGGACAGGGTCCTGGGGCAGTTTGTAGCCTGGAGGTTTTGGTCATTTTCTACTCTAGTGTCCTGGATTTCTGCAGCGATACAGGCCCCTGTTCTGTTAGTGTTATGGGGATGAGCCTTGGGGTTATTGGCTAATGAAAAAGAATGTGCCATTGCTGTCACCATGCAATTATTGTGGCGCCGGCATTTTTCCTCTTTGAACACTTTTTATTTTTGATATTTCCTCCTGATTATTGAAAACCTTAAAGGCTACATTTAATAAAGTAAGAAAGGGAATTTGTGGGCCTAGCTCTAATTTTTGGAGTTTTTGTCTGAGGTCTGGGGAAACCTGACTTATAAAATGTATTGCCAGAATGGGTATGCCCTTAGGGATTTTGGGGTCAAAACTTGCACCAACGTAGCTTAGAAAAGGATGAGGTTCTCAGATGGCTCCTGAGTGATTTCTCATAATTTAAAAAAAATTAAAAGTTTATTACTGCCTTTTTCATTCCTTCCAACAAAAAAGAGATCATGTAATCTCGTTTGCTCCTGCCTCTGTTTGGGCTGGCATCAGTGTCCTGGTATTGCCAATTGGGTTCTGTGTCGGGGACATCTTCTGCCCTGGCTTTATCATTGTGATGATTAAGAACATGAGCTTCATCTGCCCGAACTTGGCCGTATGTGTGATTTGTCTTCATGGGAACAGCAAGTAGTTAATACCACAAATATTTCTTGCTAGGTTAAATCAAAGGCAATAGTTAAAGCCTGAAATTCTTGAATGAACTTAGAGGGATTCTAACTAAATGAACTCAGACTTGGTTGAATTTGCGAAAGATCAGACATTAGAAAAGGGATCTGAACTTGGATTGCCCCTAAATCTCAAGTAGCCACCTCGCAGAGAGGCAAAACATTTTGGGATTTTCCGAGGACTCTGCACTAGTGGCATATGTGACTCCTGTGCGAGCATCTGAGAGGGATAAAGTATTTGGATATGGGGGTGGTTGATTAGGGGATGGAGCAGATGGAGAGAGTGTAGGTGAAGGAGGAGCAGGCAGAGGACAGTGTGATAGGCAAAAGGATCATCTAAGACACCAGAATCGGGAAGGAGGAAATTCCTTGGAAGGATAGATGAAAATTTTTATGTAACTCTGGGTTTTGAGATAAAGCTAAAAAGACCTGAATATATGGGACCTATGAATCCTTTTCGAGGTTATGGTAAATGCATCGTCTAGTTGTAAAATAATATTGTGATCCAAAGTTCCATTAATAGGCCAATTTGATTTATTAGGGATTACAAAAGAAAATGATATCCTTCTTTTTGAGAGTGTATGGGTTAAAATGGACTGATTTTTTCATGAATGCAACCCAAGGGTGAGTTGGATGGAACTGAAGAATAAAGAGAACCTATGTTGGGTTTAGATAAAGGACTACAAGGTCCCCAAATTCCTGAGGGATCTGGACCTTCCTTTTCCCTTTGGTTCACTCTGTTTGGGGGATAGAGGGCCTGCCCCTGCCTGGATGACCGGTCTGGCTGTGCCGTTGTTTGAGTGGTCAGCTTAAACCTATTTGTGAAAGGGAACTCACCTGTAACTTGGGATGCGATGTCTGCACCAAAGTTGAATCCAAAATTGAGTCAACAATGGTAGAGAGTGTCTGTGCAGAATTGAGAACTCCACTGCTCATTTCCAAGGTGTGGTTCACACAATGTTAAGTGAAAGTGGACTTACCACCCTGATGGGCAATAGCAAATCAACTCTTTTGTCTTGGCCTTTGGGTAACACTGGGGAGTGTCCTTGGCAGGAAACCATCAGTCACTAAAGAGTATTCAAGCTAGTTCACTGGCAATCCAAAAGCAGAAAAGAGCCCTGGCTAGTCCCTCACCCTTAAGAGCACTGATAGACAGGTATTCCGTCTCTAGGGCTTTGGGATCCCACCAAAGACTGAACTCACCAGGGAGTGTCAGTTTCCAAGGGTAAAGAACCACACCATCAAGGGAAATGGAGAAAAAGGAAGGGGAAATTCCAGTAAAGTCCGCGTATGGCCACCAAGATGCGAGGCATAGTATCAGAGCCCTGGTAGCAGAGAGTGGTTGGCTTGCAGATGGTAAAAACAATTCACCAGCAACAATAGGTTTGAATAGGAAAGTTTTATTAGAAAGAAGGCTGCAACAGAGTGCAGTGGGGACTTCAGCTAGAGAGGACTGAGCACTGCGGTGGATTTTCCTTAGGGTTCTTTATGGAGCTTAAAGTGGAAGCTTAAGGTAATTTGGGCCACATTTATCACATGGGCCATGATAAATGATTGCATTTGTAGACATTTTGGTGCCTTGATGTCAGCAAAGATTGTACAATGGGTTTTGAACATGCATGCATTCTGGAGATTTATAGAAATTCTAGTTACTTATAAATTTTTGGTAAAGGAAGTTGATACCAGATTCTGGCTTTAGATAACAGGGAAGTCTTATCACGTCTGAATTCCTCAGATGAGGGGTTTTGCCTCTGGATGGTCGGATTGATGGCCACCAGGTGATCTTTGCTCTACTCAAGAAGCAAATCAAAGGGTTTCCCTGGCTGATTCTTGCTCATCAACAGGTGCTCCAGGAGCCGGTCTCCTAGCCCTGCCTCTCGCAGCCACAGTGGATCTGCCAGCCCCTCCACCACTGTCAAGGTCAGGAGTCCGTCCCCAAACCGCTCCAAGCTGTCCAGTGTGGGGCGCAAGGCTGCTCTCTTGTCCCGGTTCAGCGACTCCTATTCCCAGGCCCGCCTGGATGCTCAGTGCCTGCTGCGGCGCTGCATTGACAAGGCTGAGACCGTGCAGCAGATCATCTACATAGCCACAGTGGTATGTGACACCTGCGGGACTCCCGGCTCCTTGGGGCAGCCAGGAGACATATTTGGGTAACATGACTCGAACAACTTGCAAAGACTAGTGGATCCTGAGGTCACTGAAGTGGGAGAGATTTCAGTCTCTCCATCTGTCTCCTTCCTTCTCTTCTTTCTTCCTTCCTCCCTCACTCCCTTTCTTATTCCTTTCCCCTTCCTTCCTTTTTTCCTCTCTCCCCTCTCCCTCCTCCCTCCCTGCTTTCTTTCCTTCTTCTCTTTCTGTCTTTCCCTCTCCCTCTCACCTTCCCTCTCTCTCTCTCTCCATCCCTTCCTCCTTACTTCCTTCATTTCTCCCTTCTTCCTTCATTCTTCCTTCCTCTCTTCCTTCCCTTTCTTTGCCTTCCCTTTCATTACAAATATTTAGGAGGGGTGAATCATTTTCACAGTCAATAACTATTTACATATATAGAATGGTTCTATAATATTTATTTATTTATTTAGTTAGTTACATTGACCAGGTGTTTAAGAAGTAGCCACAAATGCCATAAATGCAGGACTATCTTGAATGGGTTTATACAAAGTTGATTTGCACTGTACCTTTTTTCTAATATGGACATATGTACACACAGTGGATGTGGTATTGTCAATGTCTGTCATTTGGTTTCCTTCAGTTCTAAAAGAAAATCAGAAGGTTGTGATTGTGTTAATTCTTCTGTTTATTTAATTAAGAATAGTTAGTAAAACTGCTAACATATCAGCTATTTGAGTATGGCAAATTAAAAAATTTAAAAAGTGCACATATGTATCCTTAATTTCCAAAGCAAATATGTTTGTATTATGGGTTGGTACCATACTAAGATCCTGAGAGTTCATAAGGAGAATTGTTGAATATTAAGAAACAGAACAAAACATTGGTATGAGAGCAGAATTATCAGAAACATTGAACTTTATCCTATATTTATTTAAATCAGGGGTTAGCAAACCATGACCTGGCTCATATTTCTTTTCTTTTTCTTTTTCTTTTTTTTTTTTTTTTTTTTGAGATGGAGTCTTACTCTGTTGCCCCGGCTGGAGTGCAGTGGTGCCATCTTGCCATCTTGACTCCTGGCAACCTCTGCCTCCTGGGTTCAAGTGATTCTCCTTCCTTAGCCTTCTGAGTAGCTGGGATTATAGATGTGCGCCACCACACCCAGAGAATTTTTGTATTTTTAGTAGAGATAGAGTTTCACCATGTTGATCAAGCTGGTCTTGAACTCCTGATCTCGTGATTCACCTGCCTTGGCCTCCCAAAGTACTGGGATTACAGGCATGAGCCACCACATTCAGCCCTGACTCGTATTTCTAAGAGAAATACTACTGCCTGAAAGCTAAGAATGTAAGAATGTATTTAGATTTTTAAAGGGTTGTTAACAACAACAACAACAACAAAAAAGACAGAAACTCTATGTAGCCCAACATGCCTAAATATCTGCTGTCTGGCTCCTTATAGAAAAACATTTGCTGTCCCCTGGTTTAGATAATTAAGAACCACTTACTGAGTTAAAGCTCTGTAAATGTGCAGGCCACATCTTCCTGGCATAAGTGAGTTTTCTCAATGCTTACCACACAATAGGCATTTAATAAATATTTGTTGAATTAATATATGCCAGGAAACATGCCTGAGGCTTGATATGTGTTTATAACATAAACATTACTGATCATTTTCTCTTATTTCTTGACCAGTAATGCGATATTGCTATGAGCTCATAGCAGAGGATTTATTTCCTTCAATCTCTGTGCTGTCCTGCTTCCTGCACTCAGAATTTCCAGAATAATGGCCAACTGTCTTGACATTAGTGAGCATGGATGATCATATATGTGTTTATGTACTTTTCAAAATGGGAGATGTATTTCCTTCCAGATTAAAAATGTTTTTGACCGACTGCGTTTAGTTATCAGGAAACCACTATGATGTTGAAGCTTGTATTCTTTCTAGTTCCTTGCTTTGTATCTCTTCACCTACCTGTTTCCACCAAATAAATTTGCCGCATTTTTATATGCAGGAGGCATTCCATATAGCAAAAACGGCATTCAGACATTTCAAGATCCGTGTGAGAAAATCGTTGACACCACCTTACGCGGGGTCAAATGACTTTGAGAATGCTGTCTCGGACTATGTCGTCTGTCACCTTGATCTCTATGATTCCCAAAGCAGTGTCAGTGTAAGTGTTGGGTCTCTTATTAGGACTGGTTTGTTACTGCTGCTGCTGCTGTTTATATTGAGTACTGATAACTCAGAAATCCATCCAGTGGTTAGTATTAATTCTATGTAATGAAAAAGAAGAGAAGAACAGCATCCAATTTACTTGGTAGCATCTGCCATTATTGACTATTTCTTCCTTAAACATATTACAGGGAAGAAATTGTCTGAGTTTCTTTAGACAGGCTCTTCAGGAGACAGAATCTCATAGTTCTTAAAAGCAAGGATTTGGGGAAAAATAAGTATGGATTTGCTTCCTGACTCTGCCACTTACTAGCTGTGTGATCTTACACACTTAGTTAATCTCTCTGTGCTTTAGTTTTCTCAGCTTTAAGTGGGAGTAACAAGGTTTGTTACTCCATAGAGTCACTGAGAGCGTTAAATGATAGAATGTAGGCAGTTTGCTTAGCACAAGACTTGGCCAGAGTTAACACTCAGTAAAAGCAAACTATTATAATGATTATTATGGTTTATAAACAATTCAGAATTCTGTGTTGGCACATCATACTCTTGCCCAGAATGGAAAATAGGGAAATGATAAATAAAAGCCACAGAAGTTCTGTTTCCTTTGTTTTTAGGACCCTCTTGGCTTTTACGGTGTCATTTCTACTGTGTCCTCTTTCCTCCTTTCCTGTTAATGGGCGGCAACGTCTTTCTGCTTTTAGCACATACGCTGTTTTTCTGCTTTCACTTGTTTGGCTCACATACTCTTTCCCCACCTCCCATCAGTTCTAATAGTCTTAGGATGTCAGAGTGTTTTTGACACAGGTTGGTAACAAAGTGATGCCATCTTTTGTTTTTCAGGATGTGATCCGAGCCATGAATGTCAATCCCAAGATTTCCTTCCCTCCTGTCGTTGACTTCTGTCTCCTCAGTGACTTCATCCAGGAGATATGTTGCATTGCCTTTGCAATGCAGGCCTTAGAACCACCCCTAGATATTGCATACGGGGCAGATGGAGAAGTTTTTAATGATTGCAAGTAAGAGACACAGGAGCAGAGGCTAAGGGATTCATCATGAATTCATCGTCCTGTCTCTGTTTCCTGAGAACAATTTAGGGAAAAGAATTCTGGGTGGGGAAATTAGCAGACACTACGTGATTTCCAGGTCCTACCATATACTTCTCTGTACTCCAGGGCAGGACCCACTCCTGGCGTCATCTTCCATTGAGTATGTTGGTCTTTGTGGGAGAACTAATGAGGACTTGAAGCCTGTCTAGAACACTTTTTTTTAAGGTGCTCTATAAATACAAATGTACATTACTTTCTGTTAGTTTTCATTGCATTACTTAGGCCAGATTTCTCAAAGTATGATGTGTGGATCACCTGCATCAGAGTTACTCAAGGTACTTGTTAAAAATACACATTCCTGAATTGCATTTCGTGGCATTTGATGCAGCAGGTCTAAGATGGGGCTCAGGAATTCTCAATTTCACAAACACCCAGGTGTTCCTTATGCACACGAATGTTTGAAACTTGGTGCTCTTGACTCTTTTTTGTCTAGGACCAGTAGATTGCTACCAACTTTTACAGGGCAAATATCCCCCTTATACATTACAAGACATTCAATTAATTTAAAACATTTTATTGTGACTTCTTGAGATCACAGGATATAGCTGGAGATTATCTGGAAAGAAGCCAAGCTAGTGGTTAAGAACATAGGCTCTGGCCTCAGCTGCTTCGGTTCAAATTTCAGCTCCACCACCTATTAGCTGTATAATGTTAGGCATGCCACTTAATTTTTCTATTACTTAGTTTCTTCTCTATCCAATGGCAGAAATTATAATGCCTACTTCCTAGGGCTGTAGAAGGTTAGTTGAGATAATTCAGACAAAGTACTTAGGATGCTGCCCGGCATGAAGTGGGTGCCCAGGAAGTATTCACTCTGGGTTCTTATTCAGGTTGTAGAGTTATGTCCAGCATTCCTGCAAGCTTGTTGATGAAGGAGCATAGATAGTACCACTCAGAATCATTCACTTTCTTTCACTTATGCAAATCACAGCAATAATGAACTTTCCAGTTGCCTTACAGCATGCCATACTTTCTTGCCACTGCTCGGTTTCTGGTGTCTCCAACATGCATCAACTCACGAAAGAGCTGACATTAGGACATTACACTGCAGTTGGAGCTTTCTGATTCCCCTACAGAGCACATTATCTTCATTTGTCTCCCTTTATTTCTTTCTCCTTTAGAGGATGGATAGTACCACTCAGAACCATTCACTGTTTTAGTTTATGGAATCTGCACATATCAAAGACTTCCATAGGGCCTCTCGATGATATGCCTTTAACTAGAGGGCATGTGCAGCTTCTAGGGCATTCTCTGGCTCGTGAGACTGGATATCTGTGCAGCTGGAATTGGAGTTTCTAACAATGATTGGATTTGATTCTACTTCTAGAACTTCACCAAACAAGGCTAACCCTTTTTTCACCATGGCAGCCTTTTGTACATTTGAAAGCAATTACTCAAATCCTCCTCCTTCTGGCCTCATGGCTTCAGGTTTTCTTCATATGAAGTAGGTTTGGGATTTCTTGAAAAATAGATTCATTTTTTTGGGATCTGTGCACTGTGCTCTTCTGAGTACCCCTTTTAAAGAAAGTAAACTGACCAGCCTAGAGGGACTAACACTCTGTTTATTCTTAGTCTCCATTAATTCAGCTAACTTGCAATAGTTTTCCCCTTCCTTCCTTCCTTCCTTCCTTCCTTCCTTCCTTCCTTCCTTCCTTCCTTCCTTCCTCCCTCCTTTCTCTCCCTCCCCTCCCTCCCTCTCTCCTTCCCTCCCTCCCTCTCTTTGTCTTTCTCTTGTGACAGTGTTCATTCATTTTGAGTACAACTGAAACCTGCTATATTTCTACTTGTACTGTGACTAAACCATATATCTCCTCTATTTGTGCAAATACTTTTTAGGCTCAATTATAGGACCTTAAATATATTCACATTTCATTTTATCTTATTAAACTCAGCTTATTGTTCCAGTCTGTTGAGCTGTTTTTAATGTCATCTTTTTTTTTTTGTGGCTAATCACCTGCATCTTTGAGCATGTTTTCTATATCTCATATGAGTCATTCATAAACATGATAATTTATCACAGGATTGAGAGAGAGCCCTCAGCATCTTCTTAGTTTCCAATCCACCTACTTAAGTTAATCATCCTCCTATATTTCTTTTATTTGTCCACAAAGACAGCACCAGAAATTCTATGGGAAGCCGAGTGGGATTTCAGATAGGTAGTCTAAGTCATCAGCATTTCCCTGAATTGCAACTCTGTAATCCTGAGAAGAGAAGGAATACATTAGTTTGACAAGACTTGGTCTTAATGTATCCATGCTGGGTCCCAGTTATCATTAGTTCCTATTCTAAGAGGCCACAACCATTCTTTAATAACAGAATTAGGATCTATATTTATCTAGATCTGAGCATAATACAAGATGAAAATTGACACTGATGTTTCCCCCTAGTTATGCTTCATAATTGCTCAACTTCTCTTTTTTGTTTTGTGTATTTAAAACAGATACCGCCGCAGCTACGACTCGGATTTCACTGCTCCCTTAGTTCTGTATCACGTGTGGCCTGCTCTCATGGAGAATGACTGTGTCGTAATGAAGGGAGAAGCTGTCACCAAGAGAGGGGCTTTTGTACGGTGGCCTTGCGTAGTGACAATTCATCCCAAGTGTTTGATTCACAAGTTCGAGAACATTTATGAACCCAGAAATTCTATAAAAGAAATTCATAAAGAGTTGATAAGATTTCATACAAAGGAGAGGATGGAAAGGATCTCAAAAAAACCGATTCTTTTCTTTGATTCTTCTGTAATTCTGTATAATTTCCTGGCAGTGATTTCTTTGCTTCTTGCTTTATTTAGAAGATGGAGCCAGGCATGGCGGCTCATGCCTGTAATCCCAGCACTTTGGGAGGCCAAGGTGGGCGGATTACCTGAGGTCAGGAGTTCAAGACCAGCCTGACCAACATGGGAGAAACCCCATCTTAACCAAAATCAAACAAAAAAACAAAAAAGAAGGTGGAATTAGTCATATTTACCTCCTCCATCTTACAATTATTATGATATTTTAAAATCAAAGCCATTTGAACTTATAGGAGGAGTTCTATAATTCTAAGCACTTAAAATTGACTAACTTTCAGGAAATGATTTGCGAAATTTTTACTGACAGTTCTCTATTTTGGGAAACTGTGAATGTGCCCTGTTTTTCTCTCCTTGGTATGATGTGTACGGAGGGGAGGGATGGAGACACAGAGGGCAGAGGAGATGGGAGAGAGGAGCCAATCAGTTTGGGAAAGTTGCTTCCTATATCCATTGCTTATACAATGTTTTGGATCTAAAGAATGTTAAATACTTGAGCAGCCTTTAAAATGGAGTCTTACATACCGTATGTGAGTGCATGGGAATGTATATGTTGTAGTGGGGATTGGGTGATGGAACTGGTAGTGCGTGGATATTCTGCATAGTTTATGTTATGTAGATTTTACTAGAAAGAGCTAAGCGAAGCCTCTTAGTCCAGGATGATGCCAACAGCTGGCTGATTTCTGTTCCTGTTCTCTTTGAACTGGAGAATAGAGGAAGTGCTTTATGGCACCTTTCATACATACAGTGGTGAAGGGGAATATTTTATTTTAAGAGAATTTAAGAAAAGGATTTTTTAGCTTAAAAATTTCATTACGGTGAATACTATCTTAAAATATTTTGTTCCGTAAATGTTGAGCCATTGGCTGGGCATGATGGCTCACACCTGTAATCCTAGCACTTTGTGAAACCATGGCAGGAGGATCGTTTGAAGATTTTGAGATGAACCTAGGCAACATAGTGAGACTTCATCGCTACAAAAAAATTAATTAGCTGGGTGTGGTGGTGCATACCTGTAGTACCAGCTACTTGGGAGACTGAGGAAGGAGGATCACTTGAGCTGGACAGATAGAGGCTGTGTGAGCCATGATTGTGCCACTGCACTCCAGTCTGGGTGACAGAGTGAGATCCTGTCTTTTTTTTTTTTTTCTTTTTCTGAGATGGAGCCTTGCTCTGTCACCTGGGGTAGAGTGCAGTGGTGTGATCTTGGCTCACTGCAACCTCTGGCTCATGGGTTCAAATGATTCTCCTGCCTCAGCTTCCCAAGCAGCTGGTATCACAGGTACCTGCCACCACACCCAGCTAAGTTTTGTATTTTTAGTAGGCACAGGGTTTCACCATGTTGGCCAGGCTGGTCTCAAACTCCTGACCTCATGATCCACCCACCTCGGCCTCCCAAAGTGCTGAGATTACAGGCATGAGCCACCATACCCGGCCTGAGATCCTGTCTTTAAACAAAAGAAGGTTGAGCCCTTAGAAATAGAAATTGGGTTTTATAGATCTGACAGCTACACATGTTCTACAATGAAGCATACTTCTTTCTCCTACAGCAGTCACTGTCTGTTAAGAAGATCTTATCTGCAGTGCAGTTTGGATGGGAGGGAGAAGAAATACCCACTCTTCTTATGTTTTACATCAAATAGCAATTGCCTTTTGACTTCCTTCTTCTCTCCCATCAGCTATCATAAACATTTGTCCAAGCTTAAACCCTAAAACAAAATAAGGAAGCTCTCCCTAAAAGAAAGAACTTGGAAAAGAAAGGGGTTGAATTAAGGGAAATTTTAAGGATTTTACCAGTAAAATCTGATTTTAGTGAATATAGCCTTCTCATTTATTCACTTAGTTAGAAAGCAGATAGGCAGTAGTGGTGTTTCATTCATTCACCCAATGCTATTTATTCAATCGTTATTATATGACCCAAACACTGTATTTGTGCTAGAAATTTAGCAATAAATAACACAGATACAAATCTCTACCCACGTGGAGCTTACATTCTCCGACACTTTCAAACTCCTATGTAATTTCTAATTGGGTACTCGTAAAAAAATCCTGCTGGCACCAAACACCAGAATATCCCAAGGGTCATCGTAATGGGATTCTATTTAAAAACCACCTTGAAGTTATTGCCAAATATTGGGCAGCTATAGGAAGTAAAAGGCGTATTACTTGTGCAGATGTTCAGTAATGGGCAAGTGTAATCATATCAGTAGAATTCTCATTCTATGGGATATGCATGTCCCATAGAATTGTTTTAAGCCATGGCAACTTCCACAAACTCCTGACTATGTCTCTCTCTTTCTTTTATGAAGTGGAATTCGGTGCAACCTCTAACTCGATGTCGAAGCAGGAGTTTAAGTCCCATTTGCCCCCGTAGCCATACTGGTTTAAGCACGGTACATATCTACCTAATCATTTTTATACAATTTCATCTATGGTTAACAGTTTTTTCTTCAACTGTACAAAAGAGGTGATTGTTAGTCTACAGGTGGAAAGAGAACCTGTTGCAATTATGCTAGCTCCAAACTGACTTTTGTACTACTGTGGGCTAAAGAATTTATTATTCTAGAAAGAAGTAGGAGAAGTTTTATCTTTCTTTCTTAGTTCAAGGGATAGTAGATTTCATGTTTTTCATAGTTTCGTTTTTATCTTTGGATGAAATGAGCAATATATTAGAGATCAGATAGTTGACTGAAGAGTGAATGGGATACCTTAGTCAACTGATGTGGGCACAGGTGCCTGGCCCCTTTAGAAATTCATGTATAAGTTTGGAGAAATTGCTCAAATGATCTGGATTTTGATACCTTTTAAAGGTCATTGCAGGTGTTAATTTGTTCTCAACTTCAAACTAGAAAAAATAAGAATAGGCTTTTGTGTATATTAGTTTTTGGAAAGATTGCTAATACTTCTGTTAAAGAAAAAAATAAGAGCAAAAACATCTATTAAAACTATGAAGAAAACATCCCTGAAAACATTATTATGGGCTGGGCAGTGAGGCTCACACCTGTAATTCTAGTACTTTCAGAGGCTGAGATGGGAGGGTAGCTTGAGCCTAGGAGTTTCAGACCAGCCAGGGCAATGTTGGTAAAATCATCTCTCAAAACAAAAATTCTCCCCAGAATTAGCTGGGCATAACAGAAAATCTCCCCCCACCCCAATTAGCCAGGCATGGTGGCATGTGACTGTAGTCCCAGCTATTTTCGGAGGCTGAGCTGGGAGGATCACTTGAGCCCAGGGAGGTCAAGGCTGCAGTGTGCTGTGATTGCACCACTGCACTCTAGCCTGGGTGAAAGAGTGAGACCCTGTCTTAAACAAAATGAAACAAAACCCTCCAAAATGATAAAAAAAACATTATTATGATTCACCACTATTCATTAATTCCACAAATATTTAGTTAGTACCTTTTGAATACAGGGCTAGACCAAGATGTGTGGACACCAAATAGGCTAATGACGTGCTGTTCCTCCAAACAGTAATTATTTAAATAGTTGTTCAGCCTTGTTTTAGAGAGAGTGGTGGAGAAGGAGAATGACATCTGGCAACCCTACACTTTTCTGAAATTGTCTCTAGCATGCAGCTATAGCCCCAAAGTTATACAACCTCCTCAGCAAAACAAAACCAAAACCAAAAACCCCTGCAGTTGATGAGACCCTTACTGACTTTAATGAGCATCTATTGTGACTCCTGCATGCTCCTTATCAAACATTCTTCCTGGATCTGAGGGATGCTAGATTTAGGAGGAACACAAAAATGACAAAAACATGGTCTCTTCCCTGAATAGGTCTTAATTCAGGAAGATCACGAGATCATATCCTTTGCAGGAACATGGGTGGAGCTGGAGGTCATTGTCCTTAGTAAACTAACACAGGAACAGAAAACCAAATACCATTCTCACTTATAAGTGGGAGCTAAGTGGTTCGAACAGATGGACACAAAGAGGGAACAATAGACACTGGGGCCCTTTAGAGAGTGGATGTTGGGGAAAGGGAGAGGATTGAGAAAAATAATTAACGTACTAGGCTTAATACCTGGGTGATGAAAATCTGTCCAAAAATCCCCCTGACAAAGGTTTACTCATATAACAAATCTGCACATGTATGCCTTAACTTAAAAGTTAAAAAGAAAAATAAAATACATAAAAGAGAAAGATTATTATAATTTAAACACATTAACGGAACATGATACAGTTTACAAATCAATACATTCATAATGTGATGCAACATGATAGTCATTAAAAGAAGCAGAAAGGCTAGAGTCATCAGACGAGACAGAGATTCCTCCCAGATTTGGTCATGAGGAAGGTGTTCATGGGGACGTAGTATTTAATTTGGTGTTTTAGAATGTGTGGAATTTCAATGGGCTAGGAAATTGGGAGGGAACATTCAAGTGAAGGAAACGGCCTAAAAAATGATGGGGAAATGGAAAAGACATGCATGTGACACAATCCGTTTGCTCTTGGAGATTTTCATATAGCTTCATTATCTTTTTTCATGAATAAGTATTTATGGCAGGTAAAAGCAAAACAATAGTGCAGTTAGTGGTTTGGTAAATAAAAAGGAAATCTTGGGAGCATGATACTGGGAGAACCACAATTCCCCATTCTAAGAGGAAATGGCATGTCAGAAGAAAATACTATTAGACACTTACTGTGCAACAGCCATGGCAAATGGTAACTCTGGACTCTCATCAAAAGGCTTATCCATGGGCAATGTCCTCTGTGAGAATCCCCTATATCTTCTCTTTCTTTCTCATGTTGTGCTCAGAAAGAACACATTAATTTAAACTGTAGATGAGAATAAAATATATTCTCAAAGGTAAAACTGTAGCCAACTTTCTGTTTCCATCATCCTCTTGCCACAACAAAACGGGGCATAGCCACAAAATAAAATACAAGTATTTTTGGTTAGTTGGGTTAATTTTTGCTTATGTGGGGTCTTGATTCATCCAGAATGGATTCCTTTTTCATCAGCATCTATTTACCTAGAGTGTTTGAAAGCTCAGAACAATAATGTTAGCCAGTTATGGCTCACCAACTATGTCACAGGCTTAGTTCCAGTGCAGTGGTTCCAGTGCAGTACCATCTACTTAGTGAAAGTAAAGGTGAGATTTGAAAGATGATGATTTTCTGGCTGCCTGGTGACTTTTCTTAATAGAGCAGAGTTTCTGACTTATAATTATTATAAAGTATCTTCCAGAGATTGTATCATCATTTTAGCTTTAATTTGTGAGTTTTAATAAATATTTTTATTTTCTGGAAAGCACTGAATTCAGTATGGCTGCTCTTAGGCCACTGAACCCAGCTTTTAACTAATAATATAATTTAAACCAAGTTGAGTGCCCACGTACTTCAGAAGTCTAACAAGAATCACAATAGTCAGCCTTAAGGGGGGAATATCATAGGGCTAAAGTGCCTCAGCAAGCTATTTGGTTGGTTTTAGGGAAAAGAAAGTATGTCAAAAGGATTCATCTTTTGAGCTTCATGTACTGTGTAATTCGCGTTATTCTTTTATACTTTTCAGATGTCTCGAAGTCGGAGTCCTTCTCCAGTGAGATGTGGATTGCCAAGTAAGTGGGATCAGTTCAGATGGATCAAGTTTTCTGCTTTTTAATACTCCTTCTAGTCCTTAGCACTGTGCAGCAAAATGAATGTTTTGCTGCTTCCTAGAGAGCATCTTTTTCTTTCTCCTCACACCTTTAATGTCTGGGCCTCTGGCTGATGGTACCCTGGCAGGTCCCATGGGCCATGTGGGAGGAGCTTCCAACCAAGAGACCTCATTGCCATAAACCTAGATTAAGTACCTCTTTCATTTAGGTATCTCTAAAAGAAAATTGAAGAAAGTGACCATACTGATGAACTGTTTATTTTTCTCCCTAGGATTTTAAAACCACCAGACCTGCTCCTTTGCTCCAGGGCGTGGAAACAGCTGCCTCTCCGGTTCCTCCATCTGCCTGCTGTGTGTGCCTCAGATCTCACTTAAGATAATGTCAAAAGGCAATTCTGTGTATCACTCCACACAGAGTTAAATGTTTTGGCTCAGCGCATTTGTAACTTTGGATACATTGCATTTTATTTTATTTTATAGATACAAATTCCATTAATTTCATAAAAACGGTTGTATAGGTGTTTAGGATCATATTCATTTGAAGCAAAGTCCATTACAAAGGTTCAGGATTTCCAACTCAAAACACTAGGCTCTTCTATGGGAACTGGGTGAAGTAACTAGGAAGCATTTACCATGTGGAGGCTAAAAGAAAAGATGAACTATTTTAGTTTGCAGACGGATCGTAAATATTGTAATTGTTGGTATCAGCTTTAGTTTGAAACCAATATTAGGTGTTTTAATTTCCCTTTAAGGTTTGGAAGACAGCCCTAATCTCAGGTCGGGGAACTCATGTTAGTAGCAGTGGCTTAGGGCTAAGTGTAGAAGATCATTTAAAACATATTATTAGTTGGCTTGCTTTTGAGCCATTAGCTGGCTGATTTTGAGAGTGCCGTTTGGTTCATCTGAGTAATGAATGTCCAAGAGAGAATTCTTTGTTCCGTAAATGTAGAGCAGTGATTTGACTAGAAGCCAGCTTTGAGAGAAATGTTAATTACCTCATGCATATCTCCCGGGAATATTTCAAACTGTTTTAATGCATGTGTTATATATCAAAGTTTCTTGGGACACACTCTTCACCTGTTCTACCTAGTTATTTGCAAATTCAGACCTCCTGTTGAACTCCATCTGCCCAAAACTACTTAAACTCAAGGCCTAAAACCAGGGGCATCATTTACTGATTTTAAATTGAGTATATATCCCTTGACTTCTTCACTGTCAAATACTTTTGAAAGTTTATGTTCGAGATAAGAATGGAATGTTGCTTTCTTGAGATAAGTAATATTATTTCCGCCTTTATTTCACTTTCAAGCCAGCCTTAAACACAAGCCTTACAAACGTCTGCTTTCTCCATATACCTTTGAGAGAGACACTGAATTGACCTCAGCTGAGTTTTGTATAAGCTCAGTGCCAGAACAAGCACCTGATGCTTTTCAGGTGAAAACGAAGTGAACAGCTTCTCTAAACATCTTATTCCTGTGCTGGAGTTTTGGGGGCCCTCTCAGTGCCTGCCCCTGAGTCTAATGGTCACCAACTCATTTTGAAGTATGAGTTGAATTTTTAGCCCTCTTTGCATATTTACACAGTCATCACTTTGAAGCAACGCAGTGTGTTGGGAGGAGCACTATCTGCCTAGGTAACTGCTGGTGCTGACTCGGTCATCAGCTTGCCTTGAGCAAGTTACTTCACTTCTCTGAGCCTCAGTTTAATTGTAGGGTGAGGAGGTTGGATAAAATTAGTGGCTCTCCTAACCCTACAGACTCAATGTTGCCTCTCATAACAAATATTTTATTCTGAATATGAAATGAAAATCAAAGTTAATATAATCATCTATGTGCACATATAATTTTAAGCAATGAGCATAGTACCCTAACTATAATATAATGTAGAAAAAAAGAAAGCAACTTTTAATAAAATAAAATTTATTTCAATAAAAATGCTTGGGTATAACCACCCTAGAAGATAAGATTAAGCCATTAGATGCCTGAACCTGTATGTAGAGCCAGCAGCTACAAATGAAGATCAGTGTACTGGCAACAGAAAATCACAGTGTTGTCACTGGATGTGACTTTCTGAAATGGCGGGCAACTCTTGTTCATGTTTTGAACAAAAAAATCTTATAGTCTTGCCCTGATTTACACAGTAGTCGCATTCCTGGAAAAGTCAAGTGTGTATTAAAAACATGCAACAGTTACTGTGTGTTATATGTTAAAAGGTCTTCACTAATATCTCACTAAGTAATGAAAATGCCTATATATCAGACTTTTTTTTCAGGAGCCAAGCGCATATAGTGATTTGGAAAAAGGCACAGGTAGCTCAGTTTATTTGCTTTCTACCCTGCCTGGGTATACTCTGACGTGAGCTGTAACTACACTGGGAAGGCTAAATAGTCTCAGAATTTTTGGAAAGAATCCACAAAACCAAAGGAGACTGACCTATCCTCATTTTATCTGGGATGTACCTCACCCTTAGAGACTTTGAAAAATGAAAAGCTCTTATTTTGCAATTTGGGTAAATGTTAGTTTCTAGATTTTTGGCTAACATCTAATAATAAAATTTAAAAATGTTTTTGTAACTATCAGTTATTTGCAATAAAATGCTTTCCTTCCACAGTCCCAAATTCCATGATGTTCTTTACCCATCTGTATTAGTCCATTTTCACACTGCTATAAAGAACTAGACACTGGGTAATTTATAAGAAAAAAGATTTTTTAAATTGACTTCATAGTTCCGCATGGCTTGGGAGGCCTCAGGAGACTTACAATCGTGGCAGGAGTTAAAGGAGAAGCAAGTGCCTTCTCCACAAGGCGGCAGGAGAGAGAGTGCAAGGGGGATCTGCCGAGCACTTTTAAACCATCAGATCTTGTGAGAACTCACTCACTATCATGAGAACAGCATTGGGGAAACTGCCCCCACGATCCAGTCACCTCCCAGCAGGTCCTCCCTCGGCATATGGGGATCACAATTTGAGACGAGGTTTGGATGAGAACACAGAACCAAACTGTATCAATCCCTGAGGCCCAAACCAGTGCTTACTGCACCCTGCTCCGAGGAAGATCCTGGGATTGCTGCAATTCCATGTTGTAGTTTTAATTGCTGGCTTTATTTTCCTCACAGCTCATTGTCATGTTCGAGACACTGTCTCTGAGTAGTGCGTTACCATTTTTGTGCAGCTTTCACTTACATTATTTCACTTACTCCTCACAGCAATCTAGGTGTGTCCTCAACTTTATACGTAAAGAACCTGTCCATCCAATACACTATGTAGTCTTGTTCCAAGGCCTTTTGTTTCAGAATAAGGGTCTATCCTGTTCTTTTTGTTCCTTCATGACACACAGTATCAGTTTTTCTGTTTGACTGTTTGTGTAGGCATTCATTCATATTCTTATTGAATACCTCCTTTGTGCTACCCATCATAGACACTAGTAGGGATATAGTGGTGAACAAGGCTCTGGTTTTTATGAAGTTTAATGTCATGTCCAGTTGCATTCCTTGGTGATTTTTGTGTCATGGAGAGCAGATGTAATGGAAGAAATAAATAAAGTACAGCAAAATTAAAAGAGAAAATGTTACATATCAACTGAAGGAATTTAATACATGAATTTGTGGGGCAAATACCTGTACATAAAAACCTTTGAAAGGTAATAGTAGAAAAATAATATAGTGAAGTACACAAGACAGTGTCACTCAGTTATGTTAGCCACAGGCGAATGACTCAGTCCTTTAAAAAAGATCTATTAAGCCTATAATCCTGTGACCATTAATAAAATGAGTGTGGGGAGAAGGATCGGCTCATAAGATCAATTCTTGCACCTCCCGTGACCCCAGCTGGGTGCTCCGCCTGCTGTATTCCTAAGTAAAGGCAATTTGTAGGCCCTTCTAATTTCCTTTTAAGTACCCCACAAATCCTTCGTGAGGTGGATCACTGCCAATAGCATTCCATAATGTTTGGGTCGAGTGGAATATTTCTTAGTAATATTGCTTTGAATAATTTCATACCTATAATTAAAGGCAAGGTGCTATGGAGCTTTTAAGAAACTAATGTTACACACCACATGAGGTCATTGAAACATGAGCCCAGGAGCCATATGGTAAGCGACATTAAGTATGTGCCACTTAAATACCAAAGCAGTGAAGTGCATTGGCTTTAGTACAGTGTGAACAGAGGGCTTGAAAATAAAGCAGGAACTAATGTTCTGATTTCAAAATGAAATGCAACGGGACAATTTTACTCTTAAAAAACTGCCTACTGAGTGTCAGCATGAACATCGCACTTCCTATAGGATCACTAACAACTGCCTATCAACACCAGGCAGCTCTCTCTGTTGTTTGCTGAGTAAGCAACAAATGAATGTAATAAATGGTTATGTTACAAGTTTATTTAATGTAGTTTAAGCCATAATTTGGGAGATACAATGGAAATTAGAATATTGAAATGTGGCATAAAATATGTCTTACAAAACTAGTAATTGGGCAACTTTTTGAAGATCTTGAGTTTCACTTGATGAATCGGACACTTCAACAATTGATTTTTGGGGTTGGGATGCTGGGGATTGAGCATGACATTTTCCTCCTACTTATTTCTGTTTTCTTAGGCCAGTGAACAGGTGTCTGAACCATGTCTTTAGAATAATAGACTTAGGATTGACCTAGCTCTATGGGTCACAAGTTTGAAGTTGGAATGGAAAAAAGTTATTTGTCCATTCATCATTCATTCATTAAAGAAGCACTTGCTGAGGACAAAGGGTGAGCAAGACTTTCGATTATGGAGAGAATGCACTCAGCATTCCTTGGCAGTGTGTACCTATGGGATAGATTTGTGATCTTTCTGAAAGATGGGGCAGTGGCTGCTAATGACATCTTGTTTGGGAGACAATAAGCTCATAATGTTGGTCGAGGGTTGAATCAGTCTTTCCTGGCACTGTCACCTGGAAGCCTAGACTTAGCAATGTGTGATAACTCATTCAGGCTTCAAACAGGGGGTTTCCCAGCTCAGTGTAACATACAGAGAATGGATCTGAGAAAATCCAGATGCTGCCAAGTAAAGCGCTGAAAATGCCAAGCACGGCCCAAAGGACTTTGCACGCACCCTTAGGAATAAGGCTTTAGAGCCCCAGAGAAGACACAGAGGTTGGAGAATCTACTTTCCACAGGAGCAATTGTAGGAGCCCTCCCTAGGAAGGCCTCCCCACTCCACACTTTGTTAGCAAATTCCTGACATTTCGCTTTTAGAATTTTACTCAGACTGAAGAAGTTGAAGGATGTTAGGAGGCAAACGCACATAATTCAGAGCAGTAACCCCAGAGCATGTATGAGGTTTTAGATTTTTCCTGAAAGTCATATGGGTTGAGGGAGCAATGCAGACTCGTAGGGCCCTTAGTTCACGACCAAGGTTGGCAGGTTGTGTAAGGAAGTAAGTTAGGCTTTTTTCCTCTGAATTGGATAGTCAAGGGCAGGAAACCAGGTTTCACCTATTCCACCGTTGTGTTTGGCATGAACACAGTCTCACTGGCCTGTGAGACAGCTGTGTTTTTCTAAAGTAGCTTCACCTTAGAAATGGTTATCTTTGATCCAAGATCTATTTACATCTCTGTTATAGACTGTTGCTTATGACGCTTCTTTGCTGCAAATCATTGGCTTGCTGTGATGTGACTGACTTCTGGTATTTCTTGGTTTGATTTGAAATTTCCCAACTGGAAAAAAAAGTTTAGGGGGAAGAAGGGAAGGAAAAACACAAAAAACTTGCCAATTTTCTTTGATTGAAAAAATATATTTCTTCTAGTTGTTCTAAGAATGATGGCATAATTTAATACTTTTTTACTGACAATTTGGCAGAAAGTTTAGGATGTTCTTAGGTTTCCCAAAATATCTTCTGAAAGATACTAATAACTGGTATTTAATCTGACAATTACCATGTACCTGACATCGTGCCAAACTTTACATCATTAAACCCGTTTTGCACAGGGAGAAGCTGAGGCTTAAGGTTATTATTAAGTAATCTGCCCCAGGTCACATAGCTAGTAAAAGTTGGAGTGAAGGTTCAAATCCAGGTTTTCTGATATTGAACCTACCCTCTTGCTAATAACTCTATAGGATATTAATAGGATTTGGAGTGAAATGAGTCCTGTGGTCAGACAGGTCTGGTAAACACTGAATTAAGAGTGACTTTAGGCCGGGCGCGGTGGCTCAAGCCTGTAATCCCAGCACTTTAAGAGGCCGAGGCGGGTGGATCACGAGGTCAACAGATCGAGACCATCTTGGTCAACATGGTGAAACCCCATCTCTACTAAAATTACAAAAAATTAGCTGGGCACGGTGGTGCGTGCCTGTAATCCCAGCTTCTCTGGAGGCTGAGGCAGGAGAATTGCCTGAACCCAGGAGGCGGAGGTTGTGGTGAGCCGAGATCGCGCCATTGCACTCCAGCCTGGGTAACAAGAGCGAAACTCCGTCTCAAAAAAAAAAAGGAGTGACTTTAACAGGTTTTCTGCTAATCCTCTACTGTGCATGGGAATCTTAGAGAAGGAGAATGTAATGCGCAGCATTCCCCAAACTTACTTCACCAAGGAACCCCTTTCTTCATGAAGCTTTTGCCACAGTACTGTGCCAGAAGACCTGCTTTGGGAAACGCTTCCTGGGGACCTGTTTCCTTAGAATTAAAGATGTTGCTGACCATTTGGAGTTATGTTTTATCAACTTTTACAAGTGAAGGAGGAATCCTGACTCTATCACCAGATAAACAGACTTTTCACCCAACAAATTATCTACTAAGTACACAGCCAAAACTTTTTACAGAAATCTCCTCTTTATCCCTGTTCATTGTACCTATGTTTATCTTTTCCTTTTGTCTGTTTGCTACACCCTGCTATCAACCGCATCATAAAATAAAATTCACTTGAGCCCTAATATTTATGTCAGTATTGTGTTTCCTGTGTTCCTACTTTTCCTGAAGTCCCTTACCCTATTACACCTTTTCATCTTCACTTCTGTTTTCTCTCCCTGGTTCTCTTATAGATTCTTGCTTTTTCAGGGTTTCAGTTTTCCTAGTCAATCTCCCTGATGCAAATCCATATATGCTTCTTAAATACAAGGACCCATAAGCCAGGTGCAGAAAGACAAAAACATCCCATGTTCTCACTCATGGGAGAGCTAAAAAAAGTTAATCTCATGGAAGTAGAAAGTAGAATGATAGTTACTAGTGGCTGGGATGGGTGTGTGTGTTTCTGGGGGATCGTGGGGAGATAAAGAGAGGTGGGTTAATGGGTACAAACACACATGCAGATAGAAGCAGTAAGTTCTAACGTTCAACAGCACAGTAGGGTGACTACAGTTAACGATGTACATTTCCAAACAGTTAGAAGGGAGGATTTGCAGTGTTCCCGACACAACAAAATGAGAAATGCTTGAGGTGATGGATCTCCTAAATACCGCGACTTGGTTATTACACAGTTTAGCACGTAACAAAATACAATATGTACCTCATAAGTATGTAGATATAGTAGGTATCAAAAAAATTATGAAAAAATACAGGCACCTAATCTTAAATGGAATTATAAACCAATAAAAGAGACAAATACATATTATTCACAATTAGGATACACTAAATAGCATTTCATATAAAGATTCATTTATATCATAATTCATAAATGCATTCATTTTATGAAAAATTCAAATTAATCTTTCACATTTAAAAAATATATAGGTTATTAAAAAGCAGCAAGTTTTAAGATGAATTACACTTCCAATAAGTCTGAGGTTGATTACACTTAGATCTTGAGTAACTTCAATGAAAATATTGACTAGTATTTTCAAAGTTTGTTTGATGATGAAAATCACTTGACTTGATTATTAGAGATAAACTCTTGGATCCCACCTCAAGCTCCCTGGACCAAAATCTCCAGGGCATCTGTCTCTTCAACATCAGTAGGCAAGTTTGAAAAACACTGGTCGAGACCATCCTTAATGTCCAACAAAGAGAATATTGCAAAAATAAATTATTATATATGTGATGGGACACCATCATACATGCAATACATGGAAAATTCTAAATGGAAAATGATGCATTCGTTTAAAAGACTCTGAGAATATTGAATTATTTGCTACAATCCAGAAATAGATAATTTACATAAAATTCATATGTATTTTTATCTGCATACATACATATAAATAAATGGCTAATTATGGGCCATTCAGTTAAATTTTCAAAAAGGAGAAGGATAAGAAGTATAGTAATTCTTTCTTCCCTGGAGGTTAAAATTTGCTTCTCTTGTGTTTCATATTTGTAAGGCTTCTTTGTCGAACTGACAGAATATGTTTTTCTTACTAGAGTTATAAGTCATTTCCTTCCATCTTACAGGTCTGTGTTCACTGCGTATAATTGAGATTTGCCGTCACAGACTTAGAATAATGAGTCCCTGTTGGTCATTGTTTGATTAGTCATGGTCATCTGCCAAATTGAGCTAGATGTCACCTGGATGATTCAGATTTGGGAACTTTATGATTGTTCATATGAGTCTCTTGAGGAAAATCTAAAATGGAGTGAAACTGACATTCAAATATTAGATCTCACAGGTGGCCTATCTCAACTAAAATTTTCCCAATCACTGCATAGAAAAATTTGGCTTTTTCTGTTTACTTGGCAAAGTACAAAATGTTCCAAAGAGAATACTGGAAATGAACTTGTGGTAATTTCCATTCATGAAAATTGGAGCATTTCTTCAAGTCCAGTATCATTTCTCATCATTATGGTATCTTAGTGTTTACAAGCAGGTTTCCTGAAAAACTCCGGGAAAGGGACAAATGTAACTCCAATTGGAGTGCACCAGCATTTCAAAGATACGGGCTAATAGATCTAAGAGATGCCTTGGTGGCAATGACAGATTTTCCTCTTTGTGTTTTCCTTGTCTGAATAAAACGTTTCTTCATCAAATAGCCAAGGTGGTAATGTAAGACAAAATGACACTGATTACTGGAAACCAAAGTTGGACAATTTCTTGGCATGACCTCTCCCTCTCTTACCATACTTGATCCACAATTGGAGGAAATTCTAGGGACATAAGTCAGTTCCCATCATTGATGCTCTTAGGGTCTCTCTAGTTCACCTAGGCCTGGCATTTCTCTGGGAAATGTATAGAGTTAGCCACGAGATGGCAGTGTTGCTTAGGAAATGAGAGGATACCAGCTGTTAGTAATAAGATTCAAATTGGGAAATAAATAGCAGCTCCTCAGATAAAATCCATAACTTAATTACTGGTCTTACTGCTCTCTGTGAATTTGGAAAATAAATTGATGGAGAGTGGCCAGGGATAAATTACAAAGTGTGATAGAAAATGTGTGGTGTTAAATAACTATATCCTTATATTTAATAAAGGATTTACGCATTTGATCCCATTAAGGCTCAGGAAGCAATTTTTCTGCTAGAAAAAAAAAAAATTTGTTACTTAAAAAAAATCCCCGTATGCAACCTAATACCATCATCCTGTCAACTTAGAGTTCTTACTGCAGTTTGTTAACAAATGATTTGGATGTAGATCTTTGCTCTTAGACATGGAAAAAGGAGGAAATAATGGTTTCTTTCATGATCCTCTATGATTTCCAAGATTTTCAAATGATTAATATTTTACATGGCCCAAACTAAGTTTCACAAACTCTCAGGGTTATTTCCAGTACCCCTAAGTAAAGTAATTTGAAATTTTAGTTTTCCCCTAAAAGATGGAATCATATTGCTAAGCAAGTCTCAAAGAAATTGTAGGAACTCACCACAGTGTTATTCCTAGAGTACTTGGAAAAGGTACAATTCTGTATGAAGGCAAAAAAAAAAAAAATTATAGCGTTAATAATAATTAAAAAAAAATCTCTGCAGAAAGAAATATTTCAACTCTAAGTTGTGGATTTTATTGAGAGTAGCAAGCTGGCTATCTCTCACCACTTCAAATAAGCCCCTCACACTGACTCCCCTACAGCCTTCTTTCTGGCCCACCCAAATCACTCTCTATTTCCTCCCGGTGCACAAACAGAACTCCTACCTCTGGTAAGAAAGTCTGGTTGCAGTGAGAGATTTTTCCCAGTTATGGCAAAATGCAAGTAAGAGGAAAGGAGAAGGGAGAGAAGGTAAGGAACACAATCAACACCCTGTATCTGCAAGATGGCGCCTTAACAGGGGTCAACCTCAGGGAGTAATTTCTGGTCTTCTTTCTGTACCCTCTTGTTCCTGACGCAAGTCTCCCTACAGGCCCTACATCCCTCTACAGAAACAAGATCTGCAGGGTCCTTCTTCTGAAGTTTCTGGCCCGAGGATTATTTTAGAATTGGCATCAACTCAACTCAGACACTACTCTAAGAAGGGGAAGATGTTTTACTTCATGAGACATGAGTGATTTTTTCGTTTAACTCATGGTTTGAGTAGCTTCTGTCTCTGAACCCTCCTTCTCAAAAAAACAGGCTTTCTAGCTGGAATATTTTACATAGGCAAACTAAAACTGCCCACAGCCGCATCTTGGGCCTTTATCAGCTTGTCAGTATCTGTGGCAAGTGTGTGTGTGTGTGTGTGTGTGTGTGTGCACGTCGTGTGTTGTGCAGAATGGACCAAATCCTACACTCCTTAAACCAGTCCTGGAAGGTCTGTTGGTCTAAGCCCAAGGACAACCAGCCCAGTGAAAACGCAGTACCTTTGGCTCAGCCATGCCTCAGAGACTTCATTACCCGGAGCCCTGAATTTCCATACAGCATCCACAATCTGCTGCCCTCAAAGTGTGGCTAGAAAAATAATAAAGTAGATACCAGAGAGAGGGGCAAGAAAGAGAGACTGGAATAAATGCCGGTGGATCAGAGGATGGTGGGTAACTGGGTAGGTTTATGGCTCTGCGCATTTGCCTCTGCCTTTGGAGGTGGCAGTCAAATTGCCCATGTCTTCTTGTCTCTCTTCCTACCCCCGTTCTTCAGAATTGCTGAGCCCTGCATAGCTCTACTACTCAGAGAGAACCAACTCCTGACTCGCTCAGCTGCGTGATCAGGCTATTTGATCTGTGGAACTAGTGCCCAAGCCTTGGATTCAGGACATTGGGGTGAGAATTTCTGCTTTGCCCATGGCTTCCTTTGTGAGCCTGTGCAAGTCACTTAACTTCCCAGAGACTCACTTTCTTGATGAATAAAATGGAACATTTTTGGGAACTGAATTTGAAACAATACAGAAGCAGGCTGAGAACCCGAATCTCCATAGACCATCAAAGAAGCAGCTATGAAGTGGCAAGTTGCTTTTTGCTGGGGTTGCTGAGCATTTCACCTCTCTGTGTACCTACCCTCCTCAAACTCTACCCCTTTCTCCTTCGGTGTCACCGCTCATTTCCTCGAGTTCCCTGAGCCTTCAGCCTTCAGTTCTGGGGCATGGGCCATCTTGGGCATTTCTAGGCGTCTTGGGACTTTAAAGACCTGGGAGAAGCTGCCACTGAAGGCAGGACACCACGTTAGCCAAGTGTACAGGTTACCAGGGCAGACCTGGTTCTCATTTCAGCTGTGGTGAAATCACATCGTTGCTGTTTCTTTTGAAAGCATTAATATTTTTGAAAAGGACTACTTAAGAACTATGCGTAAGAGAAAGAAGTAAAATTATTTTAACAGGAAGGGGAGCAGCTAGCTCTAAAAAACAGAGTACCCCTCTGTACTATTCTTTCTACTTTGAAATATTTTACATAATTGTAAGAGACAAGCAAAAGTGTATGAAGTAAGGAAACTGTACCTTTCAAGCTTTTTTCCCCCTACAACATAAAGAACTCGTGAGCATTTAAGATAAAAATCCACACACCAATTCCTCCTGTAATGAGACCTCTCTGCAAAGCCTCTCTCTTTCCTATGTCTGTAACCAGAATCTGCTCTGGTCTGGCCTGGAGCTCTGATGACAGGAAGAAAAGCTCCATTTCCTCTTGTATGGCTAATTCTTGCGACAAATGAAAGTGTTTCCTAGGAGAAGTGTTTTGTCTGGTCCTAACGGAATTCAAAAGCTAAAGGCATTATCCTTCCCACTCTGCAGATGGAGGAGCTTAACAAAATAAGAATGGTCACAGCTTCACCCGTTCCTTTCCTATTAAAACATATCACAGCAAAGAGTCCCACAGTAATTGTGTTTGGGGAGACTTGGGAAAAAACTGTCCTCAGTGATGTGCTATTTTAATATTTAGTTTGCTAAATCCCTTGCCTGGCTGGACTCAGTTTTAATAATTAAAAGCTCAACTATATAAGCGCAGGCAGTGTGCAAGCTCAAGTTTCATTCGGAGCCCAAACTGAAGGAACAGCAGACACTTTACGGGCTCTGACTTTTTTCAGCGTGAACCTGCAGGGGTTTGTTACCCAGCCTCCGTCTCTCTGCCTGCCATATGCTTTCCTCACAGTGACTTTAATCAAGACCAGACTTAGCCTGATGTGAAATAAGATCTGAAGGTCCTGAGAAGTCATGCTAATGAAACTCAAGCAGCTGGAGCACACTGCCCAGGAGAAGTTGATTTAGAAACATTTCAATTCCAGATTTCCAGTCCATGTTAAAGGGAACACAGCTCAAATCTCTGGACCCTAAAAAGTCGCATAAGATCTTGGGCTTCCTGTGAACTGGAACCTGGCTACATAACCATTTCAGGAAGTCAGAAGACGTTTTAGAGGATCTAAGTTTGGATTTGCAATCAGTAGGTTGCCATGGGGTTTACACATGGTTTTCCAGTAAATAGATTCGCTCTGGAAAATGGCTTATGAAAAATCATCATTGTAGATATTATTCTGATTAAAATGTGTAGTGAAATTGTCTTTAGTATCAAGAACTTGGGATTGAAATTTCACCAGGTTAAGATGACAAAATGTCTCATATTTAGAAGACATGCTTTTAAAAGTAAACAACTCAGGACAGGTTAAGAATTTGTGTTATTTGGCCGGGTGTGGTGGCCAGCACTTTGGGAGGCCGAGGCAGGTGGATCACAAGGTTAGGAGTTTGAGACCAGCCTGGCCAATATGGTGAAACGCTGTCTGTACTAAAAATACAAAAAATTAGCTGGGCGTGGTGGCACATATCTGTAATCCCAGGTACTTGGGAGGCTGAGGCAGGGGAATTGCTTGAACCTGGAGGTGAAGGTTGCAGTGAGCTGAGATTGCACCACTGCACCCCAGCCTGGGTGACAGAGCGAGACTCCATCTCAAAATAAATAAATAAAATAAAATAATTTGTGTTATTCATACGTCATCTAGAAACCTCAGATGGATTCTATTTCTTCTCATACCACTACTTTACAAATCTTGAATTGCAAACTTCTCTAATTGCAGAGTCTGCTGGGAAAATACACACATTGTGGCCTACACATTCATTCTGTCTGGACACAAGGTCCCTCCAATAGGGTCAAATCCCTGTGGTTTGCATTTCTCTGGGGGCAGGGTGAATGGAACCAGCTGGGAGGCTTCAGTAGGAAATTCTGAATTAAACACAGTGGTTGTGGAACTCAGATGTCATCTGGAGTTTCCTGGACCTTTATAATATAGATAAGAAAGGCCTAACCAGGAAAGCTCAAAGCCCAGCCAAAATCCTGAAATTCACTGTCACCTTTGGCTCTGAGTTTCTGTGTCCTCTGAAGTTTTGTTTTCTACTTTGTGTCTTAAAGGTGGTTCAATTTTTCTCCCCCCTCCCCCTCTCCAAACTTGGAGTCTTCTTGATTTTTCTCCACCAAACAGTTGTTAAGTACAGGCTGTAGACTGCAGCAGGACTTTTACCAAAGTTCTTCATGTTACCAGTAGGGGGCTTCATATCACTACACTGCATGGGAATTAGCATAAAATTACATATATACATTTGACCCTTGAACACTGTGGATTTGAATTGCATGGGTTCACTTATACATCGATATTCTTCCACCTTTGCCACTCCTGAGACAGCAATACCAACCCCTCCTCTTCCTCCTCCTCCTCAGCCTACTCAACAAGAAGATGAGGAGAATAAAGAAGACATTTAGATGATCCACTTCCACTTAATGAATAGTAAATATATTTTCTCTTCCTTATGATTTTCTTAATAATGTTTTATTTTCTCTAGCTTACCTTATTGTAGGAATAAGCATATAGTACATGTAACATACAAATTATGTGTTAATTGTTTATGTTATTGGTAAGTCTTCCGATCAACAATAGGCTTTTAGTAGTTAAGTTTTTGGGGAGTTAAATGTTACACATGGATTTTCAGCTGTGCAGGAGGAGGTAAGCACCCCTAACTCTCCTGCTGTTCGGGTTAACTGTAGTCTTATTCTCAAATGTTGTCTTAAGACATCTAGCGCCACCATGGCCTCCGCATAATGCCCATGCCTCTTGCCACTTTGCTAGCTCTTCTAATTTCAATTTCTCCTCTTAATTTTCTTTCTTTCTTTTTTTTTTTTGAGACGGAGTTTCGCTCTTGTTACCCAGGCTGGAGTGCAATGGCGCGATCTCGGCTCACCGCAACCTCCGCGTTCAGGCAATTCTCCTGCCTCAGCCTCCAGAGCAGCTGGGATTACAGGCACGCACCACCGTGCCCAGCTAATTTTTTGTAATTTTAGTAGAGACGGGGTTTCACCATGTTGACCAGGATGGTCTCGATCTGCTGACCTCGTGATCCACCTGCCTCGGCCTCCCAAAGTGCTGGGATTACAGGCTTGAGCCACCACGCCCGGCCAATTTTCTTTTTTCTTAATTTCTACTTATCTCCCAGATTGCTCCCAGGAATTCTATATTTCTCTAACTCAGTTCTCTCCAATCCTTATTCCCAAGTTAGATCCAGGCCCACCTTTTCATGTCCAAATTTCACATAGTGTTTGGTTGAATAAAAGTGTCATTCCTTTAACTGGACTATCCTCCTTTCAAGACAGGGGAGGCTTTTTTTCAAAGCACTTCTTCCTTCAGGTATACCTAAGAGGTCACAGTTGAAAGCCATTTCTCAAAAAACCGGGAATGAAGCCAATTAGTGTTTCATGTTCAAAACCAACAGCAACTAGAGGCTGATGGGTCACTTTCTTAGGAAGCCAGCAAAGGTACAAGGGACTTGATCACTGAATACCAGAAATGGCAGAAGTGGTGAAGTGATGAAACTCTTGAATGTTGGAGTATGTTCTCAAACAAACCTAAGAAAATTGCTCCCCAGAAGATTTTAAAAAGAACAGACTTAAAAAGAAAAAAAAGTCTTGTTGAAGTAGTGCAACCTCTGCCTCCTGGATTCAAACAGCTGTCCTGTCTCAGCCTCCTGAGTGGCTGGGACTACAGGCACCTGCCACTATGCCCGGGTATTTTTGTATTTTTAGTAGAGACTTGGTTTCACCATATTGGTCCTGCCGGTCTGGAATTCCTGACCTCAGGTGCTCCACCTGCCTTGGCCTCACAAAGTGCTGGGATTATAGGTGTGAGTCACCGCGCCCGGCCAGAAAGAATACACTTTTGTCTGCAGGGAATAAGTTAGGGACAGACAGATGGGTCACTCTGAAGTGACCTTCTCAGAGGCCAATCTCTGGCTCCTTTGTCTCATCATTAGGTCAGAATCACGGTGTCTTGGTGGTCTTGTTGATGCTCAAAGTAGAGAGGCCTTATGAACCCACAGCACTTTGGAAGGAGTTTTCAAGCTGAAAAGCATCAACCCAGGGAACTGCCTAGTTTAAGGTTCTCCAAGTTCCAGGTCAGGACTTCCCATGTGTTCAGCACAGTTCTGAGGCAGCAAGATATTTTAGTCATCATTGTATTTTAAGACCTGGCTGAACTGTTTCATATTTACTGCTGAACTACACACTTCTCTTGCAAGATTTCTAGCCAGGATAGGGGCATCTCTGGAAGGGAGTACGGTAAAATCTCAAATACTTCTGGGGCCAGAGAGAGAATGTAAGTAAGGAAATAGGACCAGGTTCTATACAATAAGGAGCAGTGAGGACTCTGGAGAAGTGAAATGGAACTCCAGCCCTAATGGAACAGCTGCTACCTCACTTCAGCCAATCGTTGTTAAGATTCCTAGGTCAAAACCATACACCCCAATGTGATTGGTATTTGGAAGTCGGGCCTTCGAGAAGTAATTAGGTTTAGATGAGTTCATGAGGGTGGGACCCCAGAGGAGGATACAGAGAGAAGGCAGCAGCTGTTGCAAACCAGGAAGAGCGTCCTTACCAGGAACTGAATCTGCCAGCACCTGGATCTTGGACTTCCCAGACTCCAGAGCTGTGAGAAATAAATGTATGCTGTTTAAGCCACACATCTCTAATATTCTGTTATATCAGCCCAAGCTGACTAAGACAACTGTCCGGCGGGAATGCAGGCCTACTTGCCACACGCTACAATTTTTAAAGAATGGCTGAAATGTTCTGGTATTTACAACACTAGGTGAGCCAAAGGAAACAAAGCTGTAGGCTGAATGTGGCCACCGCATCACCACTTTGCAGCTTTTCCCATGGTAGTTAAGAGTTTAGCCTCTAAAATAAGATAGGCCTGAGTTTTGCAAATGCCAGCGCTCACTAACAGTGTGTCCTTGGGCTAATTCACATTATCTTCTCTGAGCTCACTTCTCTCATCTATATACCTAGCATAATAGTAGCATCCTACTGGGTGAAAGGAGATAATTTAGGAAAGGTAGCACAGTGCTAGACACATAGAACATGCTAAAATGAGCCAATCTGAAAAGCTTTATACCATACAATTCCAACTACGTACAGTTTTGGAAAAGGCAAAGATATAGAGGTAGTAAGAAGGTCAGTGGCTGTCAGGGATTCCTGGGGAGAGGAGAGAAGGATGAATAGGTGGAGCACCAGGGATTTCTATGGTAGTGATACTATTCTGATGATTCTCTAGAAGTGAATACACGTCATTATGTGTTTGTCAAAACCCATAGATTGTACAACATGGTGAATCCTAATGTAACTATGGACTTCATTTAATAATAATGTATCAATAATAGCTTATCACTTGTAACAAATGTACTACACTAATGCAACATAACAATAAAAGGAGAAACTTGAGAGAGGGATATATGGGGAAAATGTAAAATGAATGATGGTTATTGATGAGGAAAATGGTTATGATGATTATGTTTGTACTAGTTATTGCTGCATATCAAGGCACTCTAAACTTCAGTGGTTTAAGGCAATAAAAATTGTTACAAGTCAATGGGGCCAATCAACTGGGTGTTCTGATAATTTGAGCTGGATTTGGCTGATCTCAGCTGGGCTGCACGTGTGTTGGCAGTCAGGTGCAGATCAGCAAGCTCATCTTGGCAGAATTTGTCTTGTGGGGCTCTTGTACCACGTACCACATGTACTGCATGTGCTAACTCAGGCCTCAGCGATACAACGGGGCTGGCTGACCCTGGAACCCTTGTTCTGTCATTCTCCAGCAGCTAGCTTGGGTTGTTCCCAAGGGCGAAGAAAGGCCAACTGTTCAAGGCCTACACTATTGCTTCTTCCATATTGTATTGGCCGAACAAGTTACAAGCTTAGCCCAGGTCCAAGGACTGGGGAAATAGACCATGCCTCTTGATAATAGGGGCCACAACATTGCACTACAAAGGACTTGGATGCAACAAGGGGAATAACTGCTGCCATTTTCACTCAGACAATCTACCAAACTGATGATGATGAAAGTTTTCTTCTTACCCGTCCCTGAGAGGTTAACTAGGGCCTGCGGGCTCTTTTTCCAGAGCGTCTTCACTGGCACCTTTTCTTTTATCTAGTTAGAGGTTCGTATTAGAGACCTGAACTTGGCCAGAGCCTAGGATTTTAATCCTGCAAGACCAAGAGCATTAAAAAATATCACTCAAGTTGACATCCAAATCTGTCCTGGAAGAATATGGACCTTAAAATACGGGGTGTCACAGGCCCTTTAGGCACATGTCAACAACTCCAATTTTGTTGTCTCAAACGCAGTGGTTTTTGTTGCTCAATAACATTGCAAAAAGAAAATTTGACTCCATTTACCACAGTTTATAAAGACACTCAAACATGACTCATGACCTTTGCTGGTGGGAATAAGAATAAGAGCTGCCCTGGGAATAAATATGGCACAAACATTGTGATTAACGTGGCTTCGGAATTTCAGTGATGTTTGAAGAAGAAATGTTCTTACAACTCATGCTCAGAGAGCCCTAGTTTTCACCATCTGCCCTTGGGCTGCTGTTTATGTCTGTGGACAAGCAGTGTGCAATTTTACTGGAAAAATATTTAAAAGAAAAACCCCAACACCCACATTATGGAGAAATAGCATTGAAATATTTCCAGTTTTATAGTCAAATTTATATTCTTAGCCCTAAGAAAATATTTACAATCATCTTCACTGGCTCAGCGTGAGACTTGAAATGTCCCCAGGGAAGAACCCCAAGCATCATTAGTTATTGACTGCAAGTGTTGAGCCCACCTGTACCACAACGTGCAGCCAACATCCCACATGCTGTCTGTCTGCTCTTGACCCCAGTCTCTGGGACTCTGAGCGAGCTGAAGCTCTTTCTATTTCCTGGGGATGCTCCGAGTGTGGTGTAAATCATATAGGGCAAAAGCTATATACTCCAGCATTTTTCTCCTATCTTCTCTTACTTCTTACCTTCTGCCAGAGAATTGCTAATTTTCCATAAAATCCCATTTCTCCAATATTGCGTAGCCAATTGTAAGCAGGTTTTCTACCAGCCAGGGACTAGGGCAAAGGAAAAAGTCCCAAAGGTGCTGTCTCTCTCCCCTGGAGGCTTTTGATCTTGGCTAATATTACATTGCAATATTTCCAGAATATTTTCCAAAGTGTATTTCATGGGACACAAGTTCCACAATATGCATCTTAAAAAAGGGTTCCGTGGGGCAGCTTTGAGAAACGATGCAAGCTGGATTTCTTTTTTGGAAAGCTGCAATGAGTATTAGCAAATAAAGCTGTGAGAAGTTTTTCAGTAAAGATATATTTAAATACTTTTTTATGATCCAGGGTTTCCCACTTGTTTTTCCAAAAAAAATCTTTTTAAGAATAATAATAATGACTCTGAACAATTTGAGAAATATTGTTATACATCAAAATGGGGCTAGTAAAAGGGGTTTTGGCCATTTGTATTACTATCTCATGGAGGTGTGGGCATCCCCTTTCCTCAAAAAGGCGCTTTCAGAGGGCGTAACGCCTTCTCACTTCAAGCAGGAGTCTCTAATACCAATGACTCTGCGATGACGTGGTAACATGATTAAAACACAAAACAAAGCCAAACACACATACAGACACATGCACCCACCCCACGGAAACTGGCAATAACGTGGGGACTAATAAACTGCGTTCTAAAGCAAAGAAGGGCTAAGCTTGAGGGGCTGGAGGTTTTACCCCGCAGTTGCTGAGTATCCTCTTCTGAAAGGCTCCACCCACTTTTCCCTAAGGCTGGAAAATTACACATAAACAGACAAACAACATGCAATCGGTTTCTCAAATTCACTCAATTTTGTCAAGTAGCAACATTACTTGGTTGAAGAATAGCTACACAAATGAAAGTAGAAGTCCCATTCTTAAGCGGGACTTCCTCTGGGTCCCCGTAGCTAGGAAGTCACCGCCTTTGGGTTGGGGTGGGACTGAGTTGGGGCATACTGTGGCTTTGGTAATATACAAAAAATAAGAGGGTTGGACTAGATCAGATATTTTCAAACTCTTTTTTTTTTTTTTTTCCTCCCTTAGGATCTTTTCCTTAAATAAATCTTACTTGGAAATCATAGACAAATTAAAAAAATAGGATCAAAGCAGATCCTATTGATATGGTTGACATAGGAAAGAGGAAATGGGGTTAGCAGAGGGGTTGAGATGAGGAGGCTGAGTTCCCTCTTATCCTCCCTTGACCTTTGTGCTGACCCCCGAGAGGGCTTCTCAAAGTACTTTGAAGAATCCCAGATGAGATGATTTCTAGGGTTTCTTGTAGAGTGAACATTCTGATTTTTAATCTGTTCGGTGTTGTGAGAATAAATAACATCTAAAGTGTTCAAGAAGAACCTAATCAGTGTTTTTCTCATATTTTTCATGGAAACAGCTAATGGCATAGGAAATAATTAACATGCATCCTGCCATATTGTGATTGCATAGTCTGGGAGGGTAGCTGAAAGCATACTTTTAAAGCATGAAACTTTCATAGCTCATGCTCTATCTTAAAACCCAAAAAACAATTCCTCCTTGCCCTGCTGGTCAGTGGAGGAGATGTTATATTAAGCATATAAATGTGGGGGACTGGGTTGAATGGAACAGAATTGACATTGCCAGCAAGTCAGCATCAGGTGGTTTTGCTACTTTCTTTCTCTTTTTTTAAGACAGAGTCTCCCTCTGGTACCCAAGCTGGAGTGCAGTGACACTATCTCGGCTCACTGCAGCCTTGATCCCCTGGGGTCAAGCTATCCTCTCACCTCGGCCCCTCAAGTAGCTGGGACTGCAGGTGTGTAGCACCATGCCCAGCTAATTTTTGTATTTTTTGTAGAGACGAAGTTTTGCCATGTTTTCCAGACTGGTCTTGAAATCCTAGGCTCAAGCTATTGACCTGCCTTGGCCTTCTGAAGTGCTGGGATTGCAGGTGCAAGCCACTGAGCCCAGTCAGTCTGGTTTTTCTACTTTCTTGATGTCAGATTTATATACATGAGAAGATAAATATACCCAATCAGTGTTTTCCTCCCACATCTCTGAATGAATCAATGCTTTGAGGAGATGTCTTCCTGAGGCTTCACGTACCCACAGTATACCTTAAATTCCTGGGGAATATGCATCTATCTGATATCGGGCATAAAGTGATTCAATACTACATCAAACACGCCATTGCTAAGGGGTATTGTGGTTACAGGAAGGGGATGTTGATGGCCTTGACCAGAAGTGCTGCATGTTTTTACAGGCGGCATCATCATTTCTAGCTTGGACTAGAGATAGTGTCACTGCACTCCAGCTTGGGTACCAGAGGGAGACTCTGTCTTAAAAAAAGAGAAAGAAAGTAGCAAAACCACCTGATGCTGACTTGCTGGCAATGTCAATTCTGTTCAATTCAACCCAGTCCCCCACATTTATATACTTTATCATTTCTAGTCAGTCTCTTGGTGGAGACTGACTCTTGTCGACAAAGGGATTTAAATATATGTTCACATTTGCATAGGACTCTGGAAACGCTGTCCCCTAGAGAGAAAGTAGCCAGAGGGAATCCAGACACAATCACGCTCAGGGTAGAGACACCGCAAGTTGCAGCATCATGATGCTGTGGTCATATTTTAGAGGACATGTTTATTTAAACCAGTCTGGACTGAATTTTATTGTTAGATATAAAAGAGATTGTACCGTACCATATTCATATATGGTCTAATGAACATATTGACACATTTACAAAAAGGGGCTGTCAAAATATCCAGTGTATATGTAACAGAATGAATTAAAACACTGATATTTTATAAAATTGAAGAATTGCAGTTTGAACAGTGTATATTATTGCATCTTATTAAAAATATTTGGAAAATACTATGTTTCTCTAAAAAGATTTATAACACTTGGCAAAACAAAGAAAAGCTCTATCAGGCATATATTCTAAGTACTTGTGTGCTTTATAAGGATTAAGTATTTATTTTGAGTGTAGTATAGAGCTTCAATTAGTATTCATGTACATAGAGCATAGTAACTTTAGACAAAAATCATATGTTAAAAACAGCACGTTATAAAATCTGAAATGTGGACTCTTAAGGAACTGGGATTATATATATAGTTTTTCTATTAAGTACCACATACTTGTTCTTTCTTTTTTTTTTGAGACAGGGTCTTGCTCTGTCACCCATGCTGGAGAACCTTGATTTCAGCTTACTGCAGCCTCTGCCTTCTGGGCTCAAGCCATCATCCCACTTCAGCCTCCCAAGCAGCTGGGACTACGTGTGCGTGCCGCCACACCTGGCTAATTTTCGTATCTTTTTTTTTTCATAGAGATGGGTTTTTGCCATGTGCCCAGGCTGGTCTCAAACTCCTGAACTCAAGTCGTCTGCCCAGCTTGGCCTCCCAAAGTGCTGGGATTACAAGCATGAACTACCATGCCTGGCCTCCACATACTTTTTAAATGCATTTTTTTAGTTAATTAATTTTTTAAAAGTTTGTATTATAGATTCAAGGGTACATGTGCAGGTTTGTTATATAGGTAAACTTATGACTTGGGGGTTTGGTATACAGATTCTTTTGTCACCCCAGTATTAAGCATAGTACCCAACAGTTTTTTTTTTTTCCTGAACCTCTCTCTGGAGGATTTTGGAAGGAAGTAAAGACCTCCTTCTTGATAGGCACCTAAGTACAGAGTCAGATCTGTCTGTCATTGGAAAAAAAGGACTAGGAAGCCAGAAATGGACATTTCAGTGCAGTCATCTTGGGACCCACAGGAGATAGTCCAGATTGAACCAGATCATTTTGTTAGCTCTTCGTTAAGGGATATAACAATCCCTCAGAGAGGTGGAAATACAGAATGATGCTAGAATCCACTGTATCTCTTCTACCCTTGTTGCATGTAAATGCAATAGTAGTATCTTTCTAGACGGTAAGCAGCTTAAAGGCAGACACCATAGTTTTTTCTCCCCTCAGCAGGTACTTCTATGTATCTAGAATCTTGCACAACACTTGGCATGTAGTAGGTGTTTGTTTGTTTTACATATGAGAAGACTTTGTCTAATATTTCACTTTCTAGTAAGTAGTTGAGCCAGGATTTAAAGCCAGGTCTGCAGGATACAGAGTTCATAGCCACCAGGCTACACTCTTGCCACTGCCTTTACTGGACATATATTGGCAATCCCTTCCAGCACCTTCAGTCACAGTCCTCCAGTGAGTATTTATGCTACACCTTCTTTGCTTTAAAAACACTTTAAGTAAATCACTTAGCACATAGACATTTTGGCCTTGAGTTTTTACCATGTCTTACAAAATGAAAATTCCTTTCTGCTTTCTTTGTTTTTATTCATAGATGCGACTGCCAGATTTTACTACCTTTCCTGCCTGAAAAATACTAGTGTCCAGAAGCTGGTTTCTCCATTTCTGACAGAAGGCAAACTAATTAGAAGTCTGCTGGAGCAAGTTTCATGGAGAAAACGCTTTTTTTTAGTTTAGCCAAGGAACTGAGCCCATCTTGAGTAAGAAGTAAAAAGTAAGAGTGTCTCCTGGGTTAGCAAATACATGAACTAGAAGATCAACATTAAACCTCCCAGATGCATTGATGGAAATGTGGATGCTCCCAGAAGAATTAAAATGTGATCCTTTGGTCTGCAGATACACTGCAGGTGAGATACTTTGTGGATCAAAGAAAGGGAGTCGTCCTGTAAATTCTGCTAGCTAAAATATCCACAGTGTACCTGTTGCTCAGTCAACTTCAAAACTTGGGGGCAAACAGAAGAGACTGAGATGCAACTTTTAAGTTCTTGGGGTAGAAGTTGTGTTGTGGAAGCCAGGTGATTCTGAAGTTCTCTTCAAACTGTATTCACTGTTTTTAGCATAATGGTGTCTGGAGTCAGATTGTCTGGGATCTAACTCCGGCCCCACAATTACCAGTGATTTGGGGCAATTTCATTATCTTCTTTGTGTTTTAATTTCTACATTTATAAGAATGGAGCTAATGATAATACTTATCTTGTAGTGGTGTTTTTCAAGGCTCAAACAAGTTAATACCCATAAAGTTCTTAGTGTTCTAATATATAATGCTAAACTATTCTCCATTACTATTATTATACCACATGGGGCTCATGACACTCTTTCATTTGGGCTCTGGTAGTTGATTACATGAATTGCACAGGATCTACTATGTAATTTGGGGGACCCAGTAAAAAATGAAAATGCAGTGTCCCTTGTTCAATAATTATTAAGAACTTTCAGATGGCAACAACAAAGTATCTTAAATGTGGAGTGGGCGTGGGGGTTGCTGTGTAACTAACAGGTCACACACCCAGGAAGCTGGCCATGGAACTGAGCTATAGAAACTAGAAGGCTTTAGGAAGAATGCATATATAAAAGCAACTGATACAATTTCTCACATCAGAAAAAGCCAGTGAAATTTGTTTGCTTAAAAAGGGAGAGGAAGCCGAGCGCTGTAACTTACACCTGCAATCCCAGCATTTTGGAAGGTTGAGGTGGACAGATTACTTAGCCCATGAGTTCGAGACCAGCCTGGGCAATGTGGTGAAACCTCATCTTTACAAAAAGTACCTTAGTGCGGTCTGGTGGTATGGGCCTGTAGTCCCAGCTACTAGGGAGGCTGAGGTGGGGGGATTGCTTGAACTGCACTCCAGCCTGTCTTAAAAAAAAAAAAAAATGCTGGGTGATAGAAACATTTATGAAGAATAAACTCATCTAAGAAAATAAAATCAGAATTGTTTTGGGCATCTAGCGGAAGTGTGGCAATCTCCACTAGACTTACAGATAAAATAACAACATGAGTGTTAAAGAGATGATTTTTCCCGGTTCAAGTTTTGATTTTTCCATTGCAAATGAATTGAGACAAAGTAATGCTCTTTTCCTAAAAATCTCATTAAGGCAAAAACAACAGACAAATTTGGTTTTTACTTTTCCTTCCTGATTGTTGGAAGATAATCCTGGCTTGACTTTCTCTATGTCATTGCTTGACTTTCCAATAAAATAGATTTTTGAGCCAGAGGAATTAAAAAACCAAACAAATAACAAATAATAGCTTTGATGAGTGGCTAAAGGAAAAATCAAAGTTCTATTTATTTCTTGCCAAATTCATTCAGTTTTAGGATATGATAAAGGCCAAAATTATTTGAAACTTATCAGACATATCAAGGCAATTGAGAAAAAATTGAATCCCACATAAAAAAATGGATCTACGTCACTGAAGCATTGGGTATATGAATACAAATGTATATAAAGATGTGTATTTATATATGTATGTGTATATATACATGTAAAATATTTTGAAAAATTATATTTAGAAAGTTTTTCATCTGTTGTCTAAAATTCCTTGAAGGCAGCATCTGCTCATAGTGGGGCTGCCATCTGTGGGCAAATATTTTTCAGCTTGATTATGTGGATTTCATTGTACTGTAAGTGAGATTTAATATTTCCCTTATTTCTTTGTCTGTGATGCTGTCAATATCTTTTTGTCACATAATAAGATCAAGCACAGCTAACTATTCATTTTCACATGAATGAAATAACTGTTGTTTGAAAAAACAATGATTTTATTTCTTTATTTGCCTGCCAGTAACTTTTTTTTTTTGAGACGGAGTTTCGCTCTTGTTACCCAGGCTGGAGTGCAATGGCGCGATCTCCGCTCACCGCAACCTCCGCCTCCTGGGTTCAGGCAATTCTCCTGCCTCAGCCTCCCAAGTAGCTGGGATTACAGGCACACGCCACCATGCCCAGCTAATTTTTTGTATTTTTAGTAGAGATGGGTTTCACCATGTTGACCAGGATGGTCTCGATCTCTCGACCTCGTGATCCACCCGCCTCGGCCTCCCAAAGTGCTGGGATTACAGGCTTGAGCCACCGCGCCCGGCCTGCCAGTGACTTTTGACATTTACTGTTTAATGTTTCTTCTAGAAAAAGAGAGAACAGAGGCTGGGAAAAGGGAGAAAGGCAGAAAGAGAAGAACAAATAAATGTCTCACAAATATCTTAACAGTTGATCATTATCTGTTGGGAATATACTAAAAAGAATTTTAATTTATATTATAACGTTAGTTTTAAGACGTATTAAGGTATTAGAAGACTGAATACTCAGCAGGATACTTTGGAAAACCGGAACTGATATAAACTCTGTGAAATCCAGCAAGAGATCCAATAAAAAGTCTTCATTTTTTAATTTTAGTTTTTTTTTTTTGTTTTTTTTTTTCAGTGAAGTGTTGTTTATACTGTGAAAAGATGTAAATAGTCAAAATATCCAATAGAAGATTAAATAAATTATGATTGAGTCATATAACAGAATAATAAACGAATAAAAATGATGCAGAAGACTATGCATGACCTGGAAAAGATGATCACAATATATTGTTAAGTGAAAAAAGCAGGTTACAAAACGGTATGCACAATATGAGCCCATTTTTATAAAAATATACATATTTAGCAAAGTAAAAGGACAAATGATATTTATCAAAATATTAACATTGGTTCTTTCAACATAGTAGGATGATTATTGGTTTTGCTTAACTACTCCCCCATTTTTTCCTATTTGAATTTATTATAATGAAAATTATTTTTAAAATGGAGCATAGATGATGAGGGCATTATTAATCTCTGATTAGCTCAAATATAGTCCCAAAGGCTCCTTCTGGCAAAGAAATGTTTCTATTCAGCCTGTATCTGGGAACTTGCTTCTACCTTATAAATCTGAGTGTCCTTCAAAGATGATATTCACTCCAACTTCCTTTTAGGCAAACTGTACAATAACAATTTTTGGTATTAAAACTTAAAAAAAAATCCCTTAAGTTATCACCAAAAATAATAGATGAGAAAATACAAATCCTCCCTTTTTAAAAAAGAAATAATCCAAGTATATACTACTAAATTATACAAAGTTACACTAAGTTTAGTTTATTGCAAAGATGAAGACAGCACACTAGAAGCTGGCGGCTTCTTTTTCACACCGTTCACAGCACTCACTCTGTTCTCCATTTCATTCACTCACGCATGCAAAAGGTCTGTACACGCAGTGATGTCTGATGTTTCTTGGTTTCCATACTATAAAAGGAAACTTAACATTTCAATTAAAAAGGTAAAATGAGGACATTTACCATCAGACTATAAATTTCCTCTTCTGTAAAAGGTTACTATAGTACTTGAAGATATGCTTTGAAAAAAATCATGTACCAAATGAAAGGGGCACCATTTCAAGAGCACTAGGAGTACATTAAACTTAAATGTATTCCAACATTCTTAATTTTAGTTGTTTTTTTACTTACTTTTTTGTTCTTGTTTGAGAAAGCTGTGAGGGTTGACATATACTCTTAGTTCTGGATTTCTGAATAAGTCCACCATCTTAGTTATCAGCAGAAATTCTCTCTTCTCTCAGCCCTCAGCAAGATTTTTTGATTTTTCTTAAAGATGAAGATAGATTTTGATATATATTTTTAATTGATTCTAGAAAGCTTGCTGTTCTTCCCCTATCTGCCCATTTCTCTTCCACTGTTTTTCATTTTTCTGTGTCCTTCCAGAATGTCTTTATGCATATGAACAAATGTGATTACACATTCTTATCTCCCCGCCTCACATTTAAACACACAAATGCAAAAATAAAATTTTAATTTAAATTACAGGGGACAAAATTCAGGATCCAAAACAACTGGTATCTTTAAATAAACATTTGAATACAGTTCTACAATTTTCTGGAGCCTTCAGACTTCTCAGTTTGCACTCATGAAAGTGAGGGTGAATATTTCCTCAAGGACAGGGCTCCAGGAGAGGTTCTGTACCATATTATTATTATTTTTCCCTTATGAGAGTATCTTGGAGATCTTTCCACTTTAGCACACTTAGGCATCCTTCCTCCTCCTCCTCTTTCTCCTGCTTTTCCTCCTCCTCCTCCTCTTTCTGCAACTACACATATTCTATTGCATGTATGTGTCATAGGTATTTATTAATTAATGGTATAGCTTATTTTCAAATTTTGGGCATCATTTACTATACAGACTTTTATTTTAAATTAGGCTTGAGTTCTTAAAAACAGCTGTATTAAGAAACAACAGTAAACTGCCCTTATTTAAAGTGTACAATTTGATGAGTTTTGATATATGTTTGCTTCCATGAAACTATCATCACAATCAAGGTAACAAACATATCCATAAAGCCTCCAAAGTTTCTTTCTGTTCCTTTATAATCTGTCCTTCATACACCTTTCCATACTCCTAGGCATTTCTTTACCTGCTTTTTGTTATTATGAATTCATTTGCATTTTCTAGAATTTTATATAAATGTAATCATACAGTACCTACTCTTGTTTTTTGGCCTGGATTCACTTACTCAGTATAACTATTTTGGGATTCATTCATGTGTTTATCAATACTGCAGTCCTTTTTATTGCTGAGTAGACTTTCATTGTATGGATATAACACAAGTTATTCTCTTTATGACAAATATTTGGGTTGTTTTCAGTTGAGCTGTTACACATTAAAGCTGTTATGAACATTCATGTATAAGTCTTCATAGGAACATATATTTTCACTTCTCTGGGATAAATACTTAGACATGAAGTGTCTGGGTTATAAGGCAGCTGGATGATTAAAATCTTAAGAATATACGAAACTGTTTTCCAAAGTCTTACACTGTTTTACATTCCCTTGAGCAGTGTATGAACATTCTAGTTGTTCCATATTCTTGCCAACACTTGGTATGGTCAGTCTTTCTCATTCTAGCCATTCTAATAGGTGAGTAGTGGTATTTTTCTTGTATATTTCATTAGATTTTTCAAATAGACCATTATGATCATGTCATCTGTGAAAAAAGGCAGCTTTATTTATTCATGTTCAATTTGGATGCCTTTTATTTCCTTTCCTTGGCTAATTGCCTTGTCTAGGCTCTCCAGTATAATGACTGAGTAAAATCATCAGAGTGGATATCTTTTGTTCCTGATCTTGAAGGGAAAGCATTCAGTCTATCACTGTTAGGTATGGCATTAGCTACAGGGTTTTGTAAACAATTTTTTTGGTCAGGTTGAAGAAGTTCTGTATTTCTAGTTGCTGAGAGTTTTTAGCAGAAATTAATACTGGATGTTGGGATTTTTGTCAAATGCTTTATCTTAATCTATTGAGATAATTGTACGCTTTTTTTTTTTTGACAGAGTCTCACTCTATCACCCAGGCTGGAATGCAGTGGCACAACCTCGGCTCACTGCAACCTCTGCCTCCCAGGTTCAAGCGATTCTCATGCCTCAGCCTCCCAAGAAGCTGGGACTACTGGCATGCGCCACCACACCTGGCTAATATTTGTATTTTTAGTAGAGAGGGGAGTTTCAACATGTTGGCCAAGCTGGTCTTGAACTCCCGACCTTAACTGATCTGCCTGTCTGGACTTCCCAAAGTGCTGGGATTACAGGCCTGAGCCACTGACCTGACTAATTGTACACATTTTTTGTTGTTGTTTGTAAGAATGGTGAATTACACTGATTGATTTTAAATGTCAAACCAATCTTCATTCCTGAGATAAATCCCACTTGGTCATGACATATTATTCTTTTTAATATATTTTTGGTTTACGTTTTCTAAAGTTTTGTTTAGGATTTTTGCATATGTCTTCATAAAGAGTATCTCTAGTTATTTTTCTTCTTATCATAGCTTTTGATTTGGGTAATAGAGTAATGCCAGCCTCATAAAATAAGTTGGGAATTATTCTTTCCCCTTAGAATTTCAGGAAGAGTTTGAATAGAATATTATTTCTTCCTTTTTTATCAGGTTGAAGAAGCCAACAAAAACAGACATAATGTTTGGAAGAATTTTCCAGTAAAGCCATCTATCCCTAGGATCTTCTTTATAAGAAAGTTTTTGAACTACAAATTCAATTTTAATAGTAGATGTAGGGGATATCAGGTTATATATTTCTTGTTTAGTAGCATTTGGTAGTTTGTTTCAAGGAAATTGTCCATTACATCAGAGTTGTTAAATTTATTGCATAAAAGTGTTCATATTTTCTTATTATTCTTTTAATTGTTGTAAGATCTTTAGTAATGTCATCTTTCTCACTTCACTTGTTGGTAATCTGCAGTTTCTCTTTTTTCTTCCGCTCATATCTGCCCATAAATGTATCACGTCATTAGCTAATATATTAATGAAGTTACTTGGTAAACAGTTTGGGCCTCCTGGGACTTGCTTTTCAGTTTCTTATGTGGTACCAAAGCAGCATTTGCTTTAGGACTAATTTTATCTCATTACTGAGGTAAAACCCTTCTAAATACTTTAAATTACCAAGAATTATGAGGCTTTTCCATTCTGGCCGGTGGGAACAAGAGCTATCCTTGACCTGGTGTGATCTCCAGAATTGTTCCTTCTAATCTTTCCCAGTAGTTCTTTTCCTGCTTTGGGTAGCTTCCTCACATGGATGTGCTGGTCAGAACTCACCTGAGACTCCTGAGAACACTCTTGAGGTCTTCAGGTATCTCACCGTCCAGGTTTTACCACTCCAGTACTGTGTCCTGAAACTAGCCTCTGTCCCTTCCCTACGCTCTGAAACCTGCCTCTTCAACTCAGGGAGAGAGTAAGGGTGCACTTCGGATATTTCTCCCTGCTCTGTGGTCTGGAAACATTCCAGGTAGTAAGCTGAGGTAATCACAGGGCTCACTTCATTTGCTTACCATCTAATAGCGATCACTGTCCTTCCTTGCTTGACGTCTGATGTCTTGAAAACCTTTGTTTCACTTATTTTGTCTGGTTTTTAAGTTATTCTGGGAAGGAGGGTAAATCTGGTTCATGTTACATGTTCTATGTTGGCTGGAAGTGGATGTCTCCCAGATAGTTATTTAAAGGCCAACATTTATTGAGAACTATGTTCCAGACATGGTGCAAGGTACAACACAGTATCTTAGTTAATCCTCTAAAACAAAACAGAGAAACCGAAAATGGAAAAGCAAACGACGACAAAAAATAGAGCTACAGAAAGCTACGATCACAATTCCCATCTTATAAATGAGGAAACCAGGATACAGAGAGATTAAGTAGTTTCTTCAAGGTCTAATGAGGCTAATATATGGTGGAACTGGGATTTGCATACAGGTGTGTTTGCTGCCAAAGGCATGTTCTTAGCCAGTATATTCCCATACCTGCTACATCTATTTCTTGCTGCTTAAAGGAAATTGTGAACAATGATTTGCTTTGTTTTATGCCCAGTATTGTAGAGTTCACCCTTTGCATGAACTTTATTCTTGACTTTGTATCTTCACCTCAGAAGTGCAAGAAGGAGAACTCTATAGGCTTTTGATATTAGAGACTGATTACAGATTTTCCTTTCTTATAGAATATGAGTTTATTTGGGATCCTGACTTTTTTTTTTTTTTTTTTGAGATGGATTCTCACTCTCTTGCCCAGACTGGAGTGCAGTGGAGCCATCTCAGCTTACTGCAACCTCTGCACCCCTCCCCCTACCCCATTCCCATACGGGGTTCAAGCAATTCTCATGTCTCAGCCTCCCTAGGAGTTGGGATTACAAGTGCCTGCCATTATGCTGGCTAATTTTTTTTTTTCTTTTTCTTTTTTTTTTTTTTAGTAGAGACAGGGTTTTGCCACGTTGGCCAGGCTGGTTTTGAACTTCTGACCTCAAGTGATCCACCTGCCTCATACTCCCAAAGTGCTGGGATTATAGGCGTGGGCCACCACACCTGGCGGAGATCCTGACTTTTTAATCCCTGCACACAATGAGGCAAATTTAGGTTAATAATTTATAAAATAATAAATTTGCCTCAGAAACATACTAGCTCTGGTCAAATGATTACAACTTCTTCAAAATAAGAAGGGAAAAAATAAGCAATAGCAGTCTTTGCGAGCTATGTGAGGCTATCCCTAAAGTTTGAATGGAAGGAAAAATGAAGCCCAAATTTTAAGTTAGCTTGCAACTTTTATGTAAGAACTGGCATGAAGGTTTCCCTGTTGAGAGATCTACTGGTGCATGTGTTTACAGTGGTTCCAAGAATCTTCATTCAGATCCACAGAATGGAAAGACACTCATGCTAACACAATTGGAAAGACACTCAAGCCAACAACGCCGACACAAAAATAGACACAAGCTTATTGCACATATCTCTAGGGGAATGTTAACACATAATTTAGCGGGGGTGGGAGGGTTGATTCCTGGGCAACTTTGAGTATATTATAATTCTGATGTTCCCAAAAAATGAAACTACTAAGATTTTGGCTGTGTTCTATTGGCAGTGGAGACTCATGAGCTTTAATCTAGTACTTATATATAAATCTTAAACTCTCAGTTTTAGGATTTAAACTTGTTTCTCAGTCTCCTTTTTCTCTTTTTCATTCTGAATTCTAAACACACAATTAAAATCTGTTTATTGTTCAAAAGTAGGAAATATTAGAAAGTAGAAAGAAAAATACCATCTATAATTTTGCTACTAATTAATAATCACAATGAACACGTGGGTGACTATCTTGTCCCGAGATAAAAGTATGTGTCTTTGTGTGTATATGATGTAGGGTATGTGTGCGTAATTTACAATTCTAGGAGAGTTTATAATACCAAGAGGCTGAGATCTGTAATGTATTGGAGATCATGGCACAAGGTGGGGGAAGGCCGAATACCTTAGTTGAAATCTGGGTTGCAGGGGCCTCTGCCAAAGCATGTTACCCTCTTAAAAACTGGCTTTTATTCTCTATCTGAATCTCCCCAAATTTTGACATTTGAGACATCCCTAGAGGCCACAAGCCTGAACCTGTGATTAGAGAGAGTGATCCTTTGCATAACAGTCCCAAACAGACTCAGGCTTAAGGTCTGGTCTGGAAACAGTAATATTTCCCAGACCCACAGCTGTGCAGGTTAGAGTCCCCAGAGGCCTCTGACCATGGTGATTATAGAGAACAGTTCACTCACTCTAGCACATGAGTACTAGAAAGGATAGATTTTTCATTTTTTGAGAATAGTCTTTTAAAGGAGCCTAGGTAGAGGCAGTTAGCAGAAGAGAAGGGTTTATATTACATGGCTTAATGCCATTCAGCTAATCCACAGACCACTGAAAAAAAAGTTTTTTTGTTTTTGTTTTTCCCATGTGGTATACTCAGCTGCATGCCAAGAGAAATCAACACTGATTGATTTAAGTTAAATAGAACATTGTCAAAAGGCAATTCTGGAAAGGAGAAATAAAGAAGCTTAGAAAATAGGTAGCAGTGATGCTAGGCAGGTAGAGAATGTTGGCAAAACCACGTCCCAGAAATGTGACGAGAACCCAGCTCCTGTCCAGTCTCTGCACCAAAGGCCAAGCCTCCCTCCCCAACAATTGCAGACCTGTGGCCAGAGTACAGTGGAGGCACAATATCATATGTTTAAATATTTAAAGGTTACAAATAAATTATACTTCAGATGAACAATCTGTTAAATCAATGTCATATCCTCTTTGCTGAATATGCTTTCATAGTCAGCTGAAAGATCAAGTGCAAACAGAGAATTTTTGACTGCTTAATATTCCATGGGATAAATCCAGCCCTTCCCCTGCTCCCCAGCCCCGAGCACATCCTCTTTCTTGCTACAACTTGAATGTAGAAGCAGCATCCACATCTCTTGCAGAGGTCACCTCCTGACCTCCATTTGGGTCTAGAGGTATGAATGGTCCGCTCCCAGGGTGATGAACACAGGAAAGAGGATTACACAGGTTCTGGAAACGACCCCAAGGCTCATCTTGGCAGGGAATTCAGAGTACTTGGCTCCCAAAAGTGTAGTAAGAAGCAGGTAGGGAGTTCAGCCTCTGAGCAAGCATGTTCTGTTGGACTTGTAGACTCCTGGCTCCATGGGGAGGAACTCAGATAGTGGGGTCAGGCAGGGCTCCCTAACTTGGGGCCTTTCTCTTGCATGAATCTAAGAACAGTGCCGCCAATGCCAGATCTGCTGGTGCTGATCTATAAACTGGATATGGCTGCCCATCACTCACAGCACGACTTTTCCCCTGAGCCTGCTCCAGCACCCCAGCAGGAGTGTGTTAATGGCTGAGCCAAGACTTTGCCCCCACTTTAGCCCACAGCAGGTGAGGTGGTGGTGGAAAGCTGTCGATAACAGAATATGGCCAAAAAATGACAAATGTCTGCTATCCCCAGATTGAAGGAACCACTTCTATTTTGTTTTTTATTTTTTTAACAACACATTCTAAATCTGGGAATAACAACCTAAACAAGTTCTACTCCAAGCTGTTAGCCCAGAATCTGCGCAGTTACTTGAGAAAAAGTATAAATGGGATGATTTATGTTGAAAGTGATCAAAAAAGAAAGGAAGCACGGAATTGTCAATTATCTTCTACTGGAAGCAAATGAAGATGTTTGTTGTTCCCATTCATTTTCATTCTCTCCCCAGGCCTGGGCCATCTTCTCACAGGCCAGGAGGAGTGAGATTTTTCTATATCTTAGCCATCAGTCACTGTAGTAGACATTTGTTGCTTTTGCCTATCCAACATTCATCTCTTCTTCCTCTGCTCTTCTCTTCTTCTGGAAACAGCCTCCAGTTGGTTTGAGTGTGGTTGACTAACCCCTGATCTAATAGGCATTCGACCTGTTAGTCTCATTCATTCAGAAGATCATACACTTATGGTCACAGTAATTGGTTCATGGATGTTTGAATAGTTTCTAGAGCATAGCTATTGGCCTTCCTACCCTGTAAATATTTAAGATGGAGATATTTAAGAAAGAGGAACTTTTGGATGAAGATCATGATGAGAGGTGAGTAATTAGTTCTTTCTTAGAGCCCAGGCCTTGCCTGGGCAGATCCCCTCAGCCTCAACATCAAGCCAGAGCCAAGTGCCCTCATTCTTCCTGCTGATGGCAGGAATGTTGTTACTTCCGTATGCTTGGTTCTTTTTGGCTGGAGTTGTCAGGTTAAAGGACACTATTCAGTCACCTGCTTTTCTAGGTCCTTTGTTTTCCAGTGACAGAGACTTTCTTGTGGTCAGCATAACTCTGGTATACAACACACTTGAGTTTGAATCCTAGTTCTATTACTTAGCTGCATGCCTCAATTTCCTCTTCTGTAAAAGGGGATGATCTTCGGCCTGGAGAAGAAAATGAAGTCCTAGGTGGTGAGGAGGGTTTTTGATGCTCCCGGGAATTTTGTCTTGCAACAAAAATGGGCTTGGAGTAGATTAAATATGAAATGAGGCTGTAAAGCAACTGATCTGCTCCCACCAAACAGACAAACAAGTCTGCCTCTTTTTTTTCTAGTTGTACCTTGTACAGATTTAGGAGAGTTCATTTTGCATGACATATGCTTAAAAATAGTAATTAATTGATTTCTTTTTTTTTTTTTTTGAGACAGAGTTTTGCTCTCGTTACCCAGGCTGGAGTGCAATGGCGCAATCTCGGCTCACCGCAATCTCCGCCTCCTGGATTCAGGCAATTCTCCTACCTCAGCCTCCCAAGTAGCTGGGATTACAGGCACGCGCCACCATGCCCAGCTAATTTTTTGTATTTTTAGTAGAGACAAGGTTTCACCATGTTGACCAGGATGGTCTCGATCTGTTGACCTCGTGATCCACTCGCCTCAAAAATAGTTATTAATGGATTTCTTTTTTTGTTTGATTCAATTCAATTCATTGAGATCTTTGATTTAATTCACACAGCAAATACAAGTTGTTATACTTGGTGCTGTGAGGCATATGTGTGATGAGACACCATTGCCCTATAGAATGTGCCAGAATGATTGATATAATCCTAAATGAACAAAAAGGCAGCACTGCTACCTACATCTTCTCACTGGGGAAAATGGATCTGCTTATGTCTGCAGCTTTGTTTTAATGGAAGTCCGTAATGCCCTGTTTTTCCTTTGGCCAGCACCCGGTTTGCTCCCAGAACTTCCCCACTGAGGGTTTTCCTTTAAGCTGTGAGTGAGCAGCACTCTTAGTGTGACCCAATGTATTTCCCAGCTGGGATCTGCCTGGCGTTTATGCTCCCTCTCCTCCTGCACCTCCTCTACTGGAGTCTCAGGCTGCTCTCCTGTGTCCTGGGGGTCCGCAACCCTGCCCTCCTGGCAGGCAGCGAGGCTGTAAAGGTACACTAGGTCTTTAAGCCCCTGGCTGAATTTAAGCTGATTCTCCCTCTCTTCTGGTTTCCTTCCACATAAGAAAGTCAGGCCTACCCCAAGGGCACAGATTTTATGAGCCAAATAAAGAAGAAGTAGATTCATTTTAAAGGACACTGGGCTGATACTGGTGTTCTCAAATCTGAATGAGAAAAGCCTAATTTATCAATTCAACACGTTGTCCTTCATGTACCCAGATAACAAAGCCAAAGGACATAAGAATTACTGATACAGCTAAAATTGAATCTTTGTGTAACTATGCTGAGTTTATAGGTGCTTTTACATAAACCATTTTATTTGTCTTTTCAACAAATCAGTAAGATAGGGGAACAGATGGTACTGTTATTTATATTTTATGCATAGGGAAAACAGAGCTCAAAGTTTGTTTGTCTGTGAATATGTATCTAATAGACCTAGCAGAGCTAGAACACAAACTTGGGTCTTTTGATTATAGATCTTATTACGCAATCCTGTTAACTTATAAATAAAAATTACAAGGTTTTGGATGAACCACTTGCGCCACTATTTCCACATAGATATAATAACCATGTATTATAAAATTATCAAATAGCAGTGAGCACATGTACTCCCCACTCTGACTTGTTCAATGCCTCTCACTTCACCATGCACATTTTCATTGCCTCTACCATGGTTACTATTTTACACCATTTATACAATAGCTTAATGTGCTTCTCTTGCACTAGACTATAAGCTCCATGAGGGAAGGGAGAATATCTTCCCTTTTTTTTTTGCTCGTGTTGAATTCCCAATAGAGTTCTTGACATGTAGTAAGTGCTTAATAAATATCCGTTGAATGAATGAATAGAAAATCAAGGTTCAGTAGCTAGTGCTTTGATTTGGGGCTCTGTTCTCAACCACAAATTAAGGGGGCCTGTGAGAAGCTGAAGGCCAAGGGGAAAATATTCATAAATGTATTTAGAGGCTGCTATTGGACACTGTAGTTAACCAGGAGAGAAATCCAAACATCCTTTATAATTTATATGGACTAGGGTGTGTTTGACTCTCACTGTTGGGGACACTCCTCAGTAGGTCCTTCTTTTTCTTTTACTTGGCTGGGGTTTGAAGAGGGAGAGCAGTGGCAAGGGGTAGAAAGGCAATGAGGCCCTTAGGTTACCTCTTTTAGGCCTGGTGGGGTTGATTGCAGACCAGAAGTTCTGGCCCCTATCCTGGATTCTGGACCCAAGTCAAGGCTAAAGTCAATTCAGCAGCTGCCTTGGCATCCATAGTTTTTATGCCAGTACTTGAGACTTTGAGGATATTAGTTATCTATTTCTTTTGGTATCATCAAAAGAAAAGAAAACTCTTCCTTGCTGCTAGACACTGCCAAACTCAACTATCCTTAGTAGGGGAGAAAGAAGGGATACTCATTTGTGCTTTGAGGGAACTTAGGACAAAGGGATGAGCAAACACATTATACTCCGGATCTAAAAAGGAACCAACACATTCCTTTCCCTAAATACATTCCTGGATCTAGTATTATGGTGAAATATAAACTCAAATCCATCCACACTAAGGATTTGTTGTTCTTTGTGCATGTATCTTTGAGTCAATGTTCTGAGCGTTTAGTTGATGGAAAGGTCTCTTGGGAATTGACTAAGGTTATTTATGCTCTCCTGTTCCAGCACGTCTGGGGCACCAGCAGAATCACCAGCAGAGTCTCCTGTGCGGGGCTGCCCCAACGGTGCTCAGTGACTGGTGTGGGTGGTCCCAGCCTTTGCCTCAGGCCCCCTTGCATCCCTTCTTCAAATACTGACGATTAGTTTACAGTGTGTGTTTCAACTTTTCGGTGGCATGAGCATTGAGAGCCCAGCACAGGTCTCTACACAAGGGGACCAACTTGCTTTAGGAATTGGACAGGTCTGGCTCTCCTCAGCACTCCCCTTCCTTGGGCCACGTTCACCTCTTGCACTATTCTGTGCTGACCAGTGGTCTTGGTGAATTGAATATTGGACAAAAACGTTGAAACCAAGTGAGCCTAGACAGCACTGTCTTTTGCTCCTTCTTTCACTGCTTATGCCACCTTGATTTTAAGGATCCTTTTTTGTTGTAAGTAACAGAACCCTCAAACGATATTGGCATAAACATGAGGGAATAAAGTATGTCATAGATAGTGTGTACAGAGGTAAGACAGGATTCAGACTTGGTTGATTCAGTATCCAGGTTCTTTGCACCTCCCCTCAATGCCGGCTTCTTTCTCAGGTAGGTAGCAAAACGGCTGCAGCACATCCAGCACTCACCTCCAGACATGGAAATGTTCATGAGAAAGAGAGATGTGTGGTTAACACTCTGCTTTAAGAGCAAGACACTTTGCCGAAAACCACTCATCTGTGCTGATGACCTCTAACCATACCTTACTGGGCAGAACTAAGTTGCACGTGCATTCCCAAAATCACTGTGAATGTCAATGAGATATATCAACCTGGCCCACCTTCAGAACCAGAGATGCCTCATTCCCCCGCGGTAATGGTGGTTTTGGAGAGAAGTGGATACCTGGACAAACCCGGAGTTTGTTGAGTGTAGCAGAGTGATTAGTGACAGGTCCTTAGTGTCTTGTTGTGCGCTGTTTCTGGTGCATGCTGGTAGCTTCCTACTGCAAGTATCTGTGACTCTCTTTCTGAGGAATTTCTCTGGCCATGGGAGCTTGCTTGGTCTGCATTTGGGGTAGGCTGAAAAATGCTGAGTAATTAATGTTCCTGGAAGGAGCCCTCAGTTGGTGATAGATGAGAACTGAAGGATAGTACCCCAGCTTCCTTGCCCCTTGGTGGGAAAACTTAGTCATGTTCTACTCCATTTCACACAGGTTCCCAGTGGCAATGAGCTCCAGTTGCCCTCAGTGATGATTTGCTCATTAACATATTCTGTGCTGGCTTCTTTTCTTTCCTGGATCACTTCCTCACACACCTACCACTATTTCCTGGTAACACCTCTAAACAAATGACTTGTACCCAAGTCCTTACCAGAGAGTCTGCTATTGAGGGGGCTCAACCAAAGTTGGTAGGAGGAAGAAGGGGGAAAGAGTTCTCTGTAGGAAATGAACAGTGTTCTCTACCCGCACACAGAGATTCAGGAGCCACTTGTAAAACTTCTCAGGGTTTGGATTTATTGATCTCCCAACTACAGCCTCCCAAAATGACCCCAAATCTAAGATTGCACCTCAGCATTCCCAAGCACATTTACAAACCTGAAAACTTTCTGATGAAATGCAAAAGTGTAAACTTTCTGCAAACTCGATGCATGTAATTAATAGTCATAAAGTCTTCTGAATAAACTTATGAGGCTTTATTTAGCCAGAATGTGTCAGACTGAACATTTTAAAATATGTATTTTCTTTCCAGTATACCTGTCTTTCACCGCAAATGTTGATTTCTTCAGAATTTTTGTTATTTGAAATTCGGATTGGTTTTCCTAAATCCGCTTCATAGAGATCTGGGAGATTGTTATTTAGTGTTGAAAAATATGTTTTTTGAAAATTTATTTCTTAACATAAAGTCTTTAGCTCATTAGTTTATAATATTCTTGGAATTATTATTTTAAAACTTGAGGCTCAAAGGGGATATAACCACTAGATGGACAGGAAAAACTGAAAGCTTGATTTTCCTCAGCTAAAATTGGAAACCAGAACTTTATCACTCCTATTTTCACAGACGCCATGTGGCGGGAACCTTGGCCACCTGGGATGTGGGTGGCTGAGTCTTTCTTCATCTTCTTACTGGAAACTGAGGCGTTTTCTTGACAGCAGTAATAAATTAAACATCCCCAGAAAGCAAAGAGGTCATTGAGATGAAACATAAGCTATAAAATGTTCTGCCTGATATTATGACGGCCCTTTCCTCAGTGGGCTCTCTCTTTGGATCCATCAGAGAAACAGATCTCCAGTTTACAGAGGGACGCATAAATTGGAGATGTAAAAATTACCAGATTTTATGAAAATACTGATTTGTTCACAGTGTACACAGGTTTAAGTTAACTTAAAGATCACATCCTGCAATCTCTATGAAGCCTAACTTGTCTTAGGCTATTACTAATCCATGGTATTTTTTGACTTTCTGAATTCATATTTTCAGCCTTGTTTAATGGAAGTACCCTTCAACAGGTATAATAGACACTTAAAATAGATTTACTATAGTCACAGGAACTGAATGACTATTCTGAGAATTTCATTCTGGCAAACTGAATTATGTATTCCTAGTTACATATGGCTATTGAACCTTGACTCTTTCCATAGGAAAACGCCGAGATTACTATCATCAGAGGTGTCATATCCATAACCAATTTCTGTCCAGTTGAATGCTTCTGATGTATTTTAATCTGATTTTGTTGATGGTGATAAAACACTGGCTTGGCTCTATTTGGTCTGAGTAATGTAAAAATATTTTACATTGATGAAATTATATTTTAATAATAAGTAATTAAATATATTGACTTTCTCACAAATTTAGAAGCAGCAACTATTTCATAAAGAGGAAAAATTGTTGTCAATACTTATATAAGATTATTTAATTTCAGTTGATTCTTGTAGGAAGAATTATAGAAATAGTTGATCTTTCTTCTTTTTTCAAATCAAAATGAGCAGCTACTGCTTTTCCCTCTGTTCCTCTCAGGGCTATCTCAACCAGCTTGTTGAAACCAGAATGCACTTGAGGAGGCCAAATACCTCCATAAAATAGTGGTTGTATAAGCAATAAAAATGAAATTTTTTAGAAATAAAATGGGCAGAATGATTCCCTTAGTTGTGGCACTCTAAGCATAATCACATCTGAAAATAGATCAGGATGTGGTTGTGAAAAATGTAAAGTGCCACACATTGTTTATTGTCACCATCAATGTACACCTACATATTGGCTTAAACAAAATATTATTTCTTAAATTTGAGGCATAAACGTTCTCCGCTTATTGGCTTGAATTTAGGATTTTGGAGCTTGTTTTATGTGTTTAAAGATTTCTTAATGGTTTTTCAAAATTCATTGTTATTGCTAAGTAAAATCACCATAATTCCACAGTAGTATGCTCCCACAATATTTCTGAACTTGTAGACAAGGAGAATACATCTCTTGTCATTCATAACCCTTGCCCCACTTATAGAGATCCAGGAAGGAGAAATCTAGGGGACACTACTACGGGAATATCCAGCATTCATCCCCATCATTTTCCCCTCTGATAGAACCATAACTCTAATTAGGCAATTCCTTTTTCCCTGCACTGCTTGGAAAGTGACTCCCATCTTTACCTCCAGTGGTGTAATCTGATTATTTTAAGCCAGTTGCAGTAATTCTACAACTATGATTGGTTTGGGAACTAAGGCAAAAAATTTCTGTCTTGCCAAAAGCAATTGCAACAAAAGCAAACATTGACAAATGGGATCTAATAAACGAAAGAGCTTCTGCACAGCAAAAGAAACTATCAACACAGAAAACAAACAGCCTACAGAACGGGAGAACATATTTTCAAACTATGCATCTGACAAAGGTCTCATATCCGGCATCTGTAAGATACTTAAACAAATTTAGAAGAGAAAAACAAACAGCCCCATTAAAAAGCGGGCAAAGCACATGAACAGATACTTCTCAAAAGAAGACATATATGCAGCCAACAAGCATATTAAAAAAAAAGCTCAATATCACTGATCATTAGAGAAATGCAAATCAAAACCACAATGAGATGCCATCTGACACCAGTCAGGATAGCCACTACTGAAAAGTCAAAAAAGAACAGATGCTGGGGAGGTTGTGGAGAGAAAGGAATGTGTATACACTGTTGGTGGCAGTGTAAATTACTTCACCCATTATGAAAAGCAGTGTGGTGACTCCTCAGAGACCTAAAAACAGAACTATCATTTGACTCAGAAATCCCATTACTGGGTAAATACCCAAAGGAATATAAATAATTCCATCATGAAGACATATGTATGTTTGTGTTCATTGCAGCACTATTCACAATAGCAAATTCATGGAATCAACCTAAATGCCCATCAATGGTAGACTGGATAGAGAAAATGTGGCACATACACACCTTGGAACACTAAGCAGCCATAAAAATGAATGAGATCATGTTCTTTGCAGAAACATGGATGGAGGTGGAGGCCATTATCCTTAGCAAACTAACGCAGGAACAGAAAAACCAAATACCGTGCGTTCTCACTTATAAGTGGGAGCTAAATGTTGAGAATACATGAACACATAGAGGGAAACAACAGGTGCTGGGGCCTACACGTGGTTGAAGGTTGGGAGGAGGGAGAGGATCAGGAAAAATAACAAATGGGGACGAAATTTAATACCTCGGTGATGAAATAATCTGTACAACAAAACTGTGTGACATAATATATAATCTATATAACAAACCTGCACTATATAACAAAACTACCCCTAAACTTAAAAGTTAAAAAAAAAAAGTCTATCTTTACCTTTATTGGTAATTGGGTTCATGTCTAAACTGATGCAATTAGATAATAAGGAAGAACTTTTCTTCTGTGGTTGAAGAAGTTTTTTTTTTCTCTACAACTTGCTGAATACAAAGCAGGAAGCCTGTTGCCCTATTGCTGTTGGCCACTGGCTTGAGACTGTGAGGGGACGTGAACCTAGGAACAAACGGATACAGGAGAAGAGTGAAGGTAATTTTAGAGCAAATGGAAGCCTGATTGTCCTAGATCTGGATCCTCCCTACCTCTCAAGTTGAAGATGGAGTTTGTGTACTTGAAACTCACACTATTCTAACTTACAGGATGTGAGCACCCAGAGATCTATAAATTCAATGAAATCCCTATCAAAGGAATTTACAGATTCAATGCCATTCCTATTAAACCACCATTGAGATTCTTCACAGAACTAGAAAAAACTATTTAAAAATTCATATGGAATCAAAAAAGAGCCCGAGAAGCCAAGGGAATCCTAAGCAAAATGAACAAAGCTGGAGGAAACACACTAGCCAACTTCAAACTATACTGCAGCCTACAATAACCAAAACAGCATGGTACTAATACAAAAGCAGACATATAGACTAATGGAACAGAATAAAGAACCCAGAAATCAGGCCACACACCTATAACCATCTGATCTTCAACAAACCTGACTAAAACAAGCAATGAGAAAATAATTCCCTATTCAATAAATGGTGCTGTGGAACTGGCTAGCTATATGCAGGATTGAAACTGGACCCCCTCCTTGCATCATATGTAAAAATTAACTCAAAATGGAGCAAAGACTTAAATGTAAAACCTGACATCTTAAAAACTCTGTGAGACAATCTAGGCAATACCATTCTGGATGTAGGAATGGGCAAAGATTTCATGACAAAGATACCAAAAGCAATTGCAACAAAAGCAAATATTGACAAATGAAATCTAATTAAACTAAAGAGCTTTTGCACAGCAAAGGAAACTATCAACAGAGTGAACAGACAACCTATGGAATTGGAGAAAATGTGAGCAAACTATGCATCCAACAAAGGTCTAATATCTAACATCCATAAGGAACTTAAATTTACAAGAAAAAAATAAGCAATCCCATTAAAAAGTGGGCAAAGCAGATGAACAGACACTTTTCAAAAGAAGACATACATGAGGCCAAAAGGCATGTGGAAAAAAGCTCAACATCACTGATCATTAGAGAATTGCAAATCAAAATCACAATGAGATACCATCTCACACCAGTGAGAATGGCTGTGATTAAAAAGTAAAAAAATAACAGATGCTGGTGAAGCTGTGGAGAAAAAGAAAAGCTTTTACACTGTTGGAGGGAAAGTGTTAGTTCAACCATTATGGAGGACAGTGTAGTAAATCCTCAAAGACTTAAAAACAGAACTACCATTCAACCCTGCAATTCCATTACTGGGTATATACCCAAAAGAATATAAATTGTTCTATTATAAAGACTCATGCATGCATATGTTCACAATATCAAAGTTACATAAGCAACATAAACGTCCATCAATGGTAGACTGGGTAAAGAAAATATGGTACATGTACACCATGGAATACTATATAGCCATTTAAATGCATGAGATCATGTCCTCTGCAGGAACACAGATGGAGCCGGAAGTTATTAACCTTAGCAAACACCACATGTTCTCCCATATCAGTGGGGGCTAAATGATGGAACACATGGACACGTACAGGGCAACAACACACATTGGGGCCTACCAGAGTGTGGAGAGTGGGAGGTGAGAGAGGATTGGGAAAAATGGCTACTAGGTACTAGGCTTAATACCTGGCTGATAAAATAATCTGTACAACAAACCCCCATGACACAAGCTTACCTGTATAACAAACCTGCACATGTACCCCAGGACTTAAAAGTTTTTTTTTAAGTGGTCATTTTTAAGAAAACCAACCGAAACCCCAGAAAGGAACATGAGTTGGTTAGGATATGGAGAAACTGAAACCCTTGTGGATTCTTGGTAGAAACGTTAAATGGTGCAACTGCTATAGAAAACAATATGGCATCTCCTCAACAAATTAAACAGAATTACCATATGATTCAGGAATTCTTCTCCAAAGAATTGGAAGCAAGGGGTTGTACACATTGTTGTCCAACAATATGCATTGAAGCATTATTCACAGTAGCCAAAAGGCAGAAACAATCTAAATGTCCATTGACAGAGGGGTAGATAAGCAATATGTTGTATACGCATTCAGTGAAATATTATCCAGCCTTAAAAAGAAAGAAAGCCAGGAGCAGTGGCATATCCCTGTGCACCCAGCTACTTAGGAGGCTGAGGTGAGCAGACTGCTTGAGTCCAGAAATTTGAGACTAGCCTGGGCAACATAGCAAGACCCCATCTCAAAAAAAAAAAGAAATGAAATGAAATTCTGATACATCCTACAACATGTATGAACTTGAAGACATTTTGCTAAGTGAAGTAAGCCAGACACAAAAGGACAAATATTGTGTGAATTCTGCTTCCATGGAGTACCTAAAATGTCACATTCATAGAGACAGAAAGTCAAATTGTGGTTATTAAGAGCTGGGGGTAGGAAGGAATGAGGACTTACTCTTTGATGGTAGGAGGGAATGATGGTTACCGTGCAACTGAAACTCTGTACTTTCAGTGTGGGGCAATGAAAACGTTCTGGAGCTGGATGGTGGTGCTGGTTGCACAGTAATGCAAATGTATTTAATGTAACTGAATTGTCGACTTAAAAGAGGTTAAGATGATAAAACTTATGTTATATATATTTAAGCACCAAAACAAAACAAAACAACCGAAAAGGACAGAACTGTGACAATAGAAATCCTGGAGCTTGGAAATTTCTGTGAAGGTTTTCTGTTATCAAAAGGTGGAGGCTTGGAGTAGTTGTATCTTTGTTTAGTAGAAGGTAATAAATGGAGGTATTTGGATATGTAAATATCCAAAATGCAACTTACGCAAAGAATAGTTGTGCATGTGTGTGTGTGCACACGTGCTGTAGTAGAAATGACTAAGGGATGTCTAAAACATAGTTTAAAAAAAATGTTTAACTTTTTTTGGCACATAGTAAGTGTATATAGTTATGGGGGGGTTGTTAAAAGAAAAATTTCGGCCAGATTAAATTTTAAAGAGTTTAATTAATTGAGCAATGAGTGATTCATGAACTGGGCACCTCCCAAGCCAGAGTAGGCTGACACTCCAGTGCAGCAACATGTAGAAGAAGATTTATGAACAGAAAAAGGAAAGTGACTCACAGAAAATGTGAGTGAGATACAGAAACAGCCAGATTGGTTACTGCTTGGTGTTTGCCTTATTTAAATGTGATTTGAACACTTGGCCACCTTTGATTGGCCGCAACTCAGTGATTGGCACCAGAGTAGGCTACAGTCTGTTTACAACTCCATTTAGTTTATAGTTCACAAGGCAAGAGAAACCTTAGGCTGAATTTAAAATATGTAAGGAGGCAGCTTTAGGCTAAACCCAATTTAACAGATATGAGATATTTTGGTACAGGCATACAATGTGTAATAATCACATCAGAGTAACAGGGTATCCATCACCTCAAGCATTTATCCTTTGTGTTACAAACAATCCAATTATGCTTTTAGTTGTTTTTAAATGTACACAAATTATTATTGACTGTAGTCACTCTGTTGTACTAGCAAATACTAGATCTTATTTATTTATTTTTTTTTGAGAAAGGGTCTTGCTGTGTTGCCCAGACTGGAGTGCAATGGCACGATCTCAGCTCATTGCAACCTCTGCCTCCCAGTTTCAAGTAATTCTCATGTCACAGCCTCCCCAGCAGCTGGGATTATAGGTGCCTACTGCAACACCTGGGCAATTTTTGTATTTTTAGTAGAGACAGGGTTTCACCATGTTGGTCAGGCTGGTCTTGAACTTTTGACCTCAAGTGATCTGCCCACTTACTTCATCCTCCCAAAGTGCTGGGATTACAGGCCTGAGCCACCACACCCCGTGTCTAACTATTTTTTTGTACTCATTTACCACCTCCCCTTCTCCCCCATACCCCCATTCTCCTTTCTAGTCTCTGGTAACCATCTTATATGTAGTTTTAATTGTTGCCTTTCCCTGCTGTGTGTTGTAATTTTCCCCTCTGTTTCTCCAACTTTGAATCAAATCGTGTTGCAAAACAACCCTGGATTGGGGTAGAGAAGTGTTCAGAATGGCATAAAGTGGACCAGGGAGAGAGGGTGACATCTGTAGTGCTAACTGTGGGGTCACAAAGAGAGCTGCAGGCAGGGGTTGGTCCAGACAATGGGAAGCCCCACCCACTTCCCATAACCCCTGGTGGGGAGGACAGGGAGGCTTCCCACAAAACCTGGAATGGGTGTTCCAGTCTTTTCATTTGAATGTTAAAGGGCCAGAAACCTATGGCATTTGGAGACACCAGGGTTACAAATGGCATCAAATTCATTATAATAAGTAAATTCAAACATATCTTTGTGGGTTTGCTGGAGTAATTCTTTTTTGTTTTAGTCCTTTGACATTTTCTTCCCTAGAAGACACACTGTTGTTGAAACTGATAATTTACTACAGTCACACGCTAAGGTTTGCTGCCATATGTTGCTTATCATAGGAAGCACAAAGGATCAAAGTCCTACAGAACATCTTGTATTCTGCTGTTCCACAGAGCTGTCTTGTTATTACTTTTTTTTCATTAACAATGGAGAGGAAAATAAACTGATGTCAGCTGTGGACATTGCCAAAGTAGACATTTGATTTCTGTTAGCTTCAATCCTCTCTCCTGGGCTTGCCACATCTCACAGTGGTCTCTCGGGCCTGATCTGCTGTGTGTAGAGCTTCCAGCGATAAGGATGGGAGATTCTCCTGTTCAGAGCTCAGCTGTCCCATTGGAGTTCTTTCTCTTCTTCTTTGTGGAACATCTGGGAGACTCAATCAGAGATTGCTGAGCCCATCCCATCCTGAGATACACATTTTAGGCACAACAGTGTAGCTGACATGTGCAAGACCAGCAGGGCTTAGCTTACAACATCTATGTTTTGGAAAAAGCTATTTGTGTGTGCAACGATGCTCTCCAGAAGTGGCCCATCTGAGCTACTGAAGGGAGACAATGCCCCGTAGTGCAGGAAGTGGCGGGGGAAATGCAGCTTCGTTCCTGTTCTTTCTCATGGAGCATCAAGTGCTGCAATGAGACCTCTCGGGATCTTTTCAAAACTGTGTCCCATGTGGCCCATCAAGGTTGATCCTGACAGTCGCTTTAATGCAGACATCCAAGAGAATGAATTTGAATCTGGGCAGGGAGGAAGAAAAGATCACGTGATTACAGTGCTGCTTAGGACCTGCGAGATCAACAGGCCACTGGTGCAGAAAGGAGTCAAGGAACAGCCAGCTCTGGGGAGGCAGAGGACTGTCTAAGGAAGCCCTAGGCAGCTGCGTTACTGAGGTTCGCACATGTGTATGATGTGCGTGTGTGTGGGGTATGCATGTGATCGAGGGGCTTGGAGATTCTTGGGACCTGTTCCTCCTTCCCCATTTTTTTCTTTATTGAGGTAAAATTCACATAATATGGAGTTAATCATTTAAATGTGTACAATTCAGTGGCATTTAGTACATTCAGTGTTGTGCAAACATTACCTCTATTGAAATATTTTACCACCCCAAAAGGAAGCCCCTATACTCATTAAGCAGTGTCTCCTGCATCCCTCTACCACTACAGGGTATAGCATAGGCTACCATAGAGCCTAGGTTTGCAAGCCAATGGCAGCCATGAATCTACCTTCTGTCTCTATGGCTTTACCTATTCCAGGTATCTTATGTATAATCATGGACCACATAACAATGTTTTGATCAACTGCATATACAACAGTGGTCCCATAAGATTATAATGGCGCTGAAAAATTCCTATGCCTAGAGATAGCATAGCTACCCTGGCATTGCAGCACAACTCACTACACATGTGTTTTTAGTGATGCTGGTGTCAACAAACCTACCGTGGTGCCAAGTCATCTAAAAGTCTGGTATAGACAATCATTTACAGTATATAATACTTGATAATGATAATAAACAACTATGTTTCTGGTTTCTGTATTTACTATGCCATGCTTTTTATCATTATTTTAGATTGTACTCCTACTTATATATTAAAAAGTTACTGTAAAACAGCCTTAGGCAGGTCCTCCAGGAGGTATCCAGAAGGCATTGTTATCATGGGAGATGACTGCGCCATTCCTGTTACTATCCCTGAAGACCTTCCAGTAGGACAAGATGTGAAGGTAGAAGACAGTGATATTGATGATCTTGACCCTGTGTAGGTCTAGGATAATGTGTGGGGTTGAGTCTTAATTTTGTTTCTTTATTTTTTTAATTTTCTTTTCTTTTTTTTCTTTTTTATTTATTTATTTTTTATTGCATTTTAGGTATTGGGGTACATGTGCAGAACATGCAAGATAGTTGCATAGGTACACACATGGCAGTGTGTTTTGCTGCCTTCCTCCCCTTCACCCACATTTGGCATTTCTCCCCAGGCTGTCCCTCCCTAGCTCCCCTCTGACTGTCCCTCCCCTATTCCCCCAATAGACCCCAGTGTGTAGTACTCCCTTCCTTGTGTCCATGTGTTCTCATTTTTTATCACCCACCTATGAGTGACAATATGTGGTATTTCATTTGCTGTTCTTGTGTCAGTTTGCTGAGAATGATGTTCTCCAGATTCATCCATGTCCCGACAAAGGACATGAACTCATCATTTTTGATTGCTGCATAATATTCCATGGCATGTATGTGCCACATTTTCTCAGTCCAGTCTATCATCGATGGGCATTTGGGTTGGTTCCAGGTCTTTGCTATTGTAAACAGTGCTGCAATGAACATTCATGTGCATGTGTCCTTATAGTAGAACGATTTATAGTCTTTTGGATATATACCCAGTAATGGGATTGCTGGGTCAAATGGAATTTCTATTTCTAAGGCCTTGAGGAATCGCCACACTGTCTTCCACAATGGTTGAACTAATTTACACTCCCACCAACAGTGTAAAAGTGTTCCTTTTTCTCCACATCCTCTCCAGCATCTGTTGTCTCCAGATTATTTAATGATCGCCATTCTAACTGGCGTGAGATGGTATCTCAATGTGGTTTTGATTTGCATTTCTCTAATGACCAGTGATGATGAGCATTTTTTCATATGCTTGTCGGCCTCCTGTATGTCTTCTTTTGTAAAGTGTCTGTTCATACCCTTTGCCCATTTTTGAATGGGCTTGTTTGATTTTTTCCTGTAAATCTGTTTGAGTTCTTTGTAAAATCTGGATATCAGCCCTTTGTCAGATGGGTAAACTGCAAAAATTTTTTCCCATTCTGTTGGTTGCCAATTCACTCTAGTGACTGTTTCTTTTGCCATGCAGAAGCTGTGGAGTTTGATTAGGTCCCATTTGTCTATTTTGCCTTTTGCCACCAATGGTTTTGGTGTTTTGTTCATGAAGTCCTTGCCTACTCCTATGTCCTGAATGGTTTTGCCTAGATTTTCTTCTAGGGTTTTTATGGTGCCAGGTCTTACTTTTATGTCTTTAATCCATCTGGAGTTAATTTTAGTGTAAGGTGTCAGGCAGGGGTCCAGTTTCTGCTTTCTGCACATGGCTAGCCAGTTTTCCCAACACCATTTATTAAACAGGGAATCCTTTCCCCATTGCTTGTTTTTGTCAGGTTTACCAAAGATTGTATGGTTGTAGATATGTTGTGTTGCCTCCAATGCCTCTGTTCTGTTCCATTGGTCTATATCTCTGTTTTGGTACCAGTACCATGCTGTTTTGATTACTGTAGCCTTGTAGTATAGTTTGAAGTCCAGTAGTGTGATGCCTCCCGCTGTGTTCTTTTTGCTTAGAATGACTTGGCTATGCGGGCTCTCTTTTGGTTCCATATGAAGTTCATGGTGATTTTTTCCAGTTCTGTGAAGAAAGTCAATGGTAGCTTGATGGGGATAGCATTGATTCTGTAAATTACTTTGGGCAGTATGGCCATTTTCACGATATTGATTCTTCCTAATCATGAACATGGAATGTTTCTCCATCTGTTTGTGTCCTCTCTTATTTCGTTGAGCAGTGGTTTCTAGTTTTCCTTGAAGAGGTCCCTTATGTTCCTTGTAAGTTGTATTCCTAGGTATTTTATTCTTTTTGTAGCAATTGTGAATGGCAGTTCGTTCTTGATTTGGCTCTCTTTAAGTCTGTTATTGGTGTATAGGAATGCTTGTGATTTTTGCACATTGATTTTATATCCTGAGACTTTGCTGAAGTTGCTTATCAGTTTCAGGAGTTTTTGGGCTGAGGCGATGGGGTCTTCTAGGTATATTATCATGTCGTCTGCAAATAGAGACAATTTGGCTTCCACCTTTCCTATTTGAATACCCTTTATTTCTTTTTCTTGCCTGATTGCTCTGGCTAGAACTCCAGTACTATATTGAATAGAAGTGGTGAAAGAGGACATCCTTGTCTACTGCCAGATTTCAAAGGGAATGCTTCCAGTTTTTGCCCATTCAGTATGATATTGGCTGTTGGTTTGTTGTAAATAGCTTTTATTACTTTGAGATACGTTCCGTCAATACCGAGTTTATTGAGGATTTTTAGCATAAAGGGCTGTTGAATTTTGTCAAATGCCTTCTCTGCGTCAATTGAGATAATCATGTGGTTTTTGGTTTTGGTTCTGTTTATGTGGTGAATTACGTTTATAGACTTGTGTATGTTGAACAAGCCTTGCATCCCTGGGATGAATCGTACTTGATCATGATGGGGAAGTTTTTTGAAGTGCTGTTGCAATTGGCTTGCCAGTATTTTATTGAAGATTTTTGCATCTATGTTCATCATGGATATTGGCCTGAAGTTTTCTTTTCTTGTTGAGTCTCTGCCGGGTTTTGGTATCAGGATAATGTTGGTCTCATAAAATGATTTGGGAAGGATTCCCTCTTTTTGGATTATTTGGAATAGTTTCAGAAGGAATGGTACCAGCTTCTCTTTGTGTGTCTGGTAGAATTCAGATGTCAACCCATCTGGACCTGGGCTTTTTTTGTGTGGTAGGCTCTTAATTGCTGCCTCAACTTCAGACCTTGTTATTGGTCTATTCATAGTTTTGGCTTCCTCCTGGTTTAGGCTTGGGAGGACACAGGTGTTCAGGAATTTATCCATTTCTTCCAGGTTTACTAGTTTATGTGCATAGAGTTGTTTGTAATATTCTCTGATGATGGTTTGAATTTCTGTGGAATCTGTGGTAATTTCCCCTTTATCGTTTTTTTATTGCATCTATTTGGTTGTTCTCTCTTTTCTTTTTTATCAGTCTGGCTAGTGGTCTATTTTGTTGATCTTTTCAGAAAACCAGTTCTTGGATTTATTGATTTTTTGAAGGATTTTTTGTGCCTCTATCGCCTTCAGTTCTGCTCTGATCTTAGTTATTTCTTGTCTTCTGCTAGGTTTTGAGTTTTTTTGATCTTGCTCCTCTAGCTCTTTCAAATTTGATGGTAGGGTGTCAATTTTGGATCTCTCCACTCTTCTCATGTGGGCACTTATTTCTATATATTTTCCTCTACAGACTGCTTTAAATGTGTCCCAGAGATTCTGGTATGTTGTGTCTTCATTCTCGTTGGTTTTGAAGAACTTCTTTTTTTCTGCCTTCATTTCATTGTTTATCCAGTCAACATTCAAGAGCCAGTTGTTCAGTCTCCATGAAGCTGTGCGGTTCTGAGTTAGTTTCTGAATTCTGAGTTCTAACTTGATTGCACTATGGTCTGAGTGACTGTTTGTTACTATTTCAATTGTTTTGCATTTGCTGAGGAGTGCTTTATTTCCAATTATGTGGTAAATTTTAGAGTAGGTGTGATGTGGTGCTGAGAAGAATGTATATTCTGTGGATTTGGGGTGGAGAGTTCTGTAAATGTCTATGAGGTTTGCTTGTTCCAGGTCTGAGTTCAAGCCCTGGATATTCTTGTTAATTTTCTGTCTGGTTGATCTGTCTAATATTGACAGTGGAGTGTTAAAGTCTCCCACTATTATTGTGTGGGAGTCTAAGTCTCTTTGTAAGTCATTAAGGACTTGCCTTGTATATCTGGGTACTCCTGTATTGGGTCCATATATATTTAGGATCGTTAGCTCTTCTTGTTGTATCGATCCCTTTACCATTATGTAATGGCCTTCTTTGTCTCTTTTGATCTTTGTTGCTTTAAAGTCTATTTTATCAGAGATGAGAATTGCAACTCCTGCTTTTTTTGGCTCTCCATTTGCTTGGTAAATCTTCCTCCATCCCCTTATTTTGAGCCTTTGTGTATCCTTGTATGTGAGATGGGTTTCCTGGATACAGCACACCGATGGGTTTTGGTTTTTTTATCTTATTTGCCATCTGTGTTTTTTGATTGGTGCATTTAGCCCATTTACATTTAGGGTTAATATTGTTATGTATGAATTTGATACTGCCATTTTGATGCTAGCTGGCTGTTTTGACCATTAGTTGATGCAGATTCTTCATTTTGTTGATGCTGTTTAGCATTTGGTATGTTTTTGGAATGGCTGGTACTGGTTGTTCCTTTCTATGTGTAGTGCCTCTTTCAGGAGCTCTTGTAAAGCAGGCCTGGTGGTAACAAAATCTCTGAGTACTTGCTTGTTTGCAAAGGATTTTATTTTTCCTTCATTTATGAAGCTCAGTTTGGCTGGATATGTAATTCTGGGTTGAAAGTTCTTTTCTGTAAGGATGTTGACTATTGGCCCCCACTCTCTTCTGGCTTGTAGAGTTTCTGCCGAGAGATCTGCTGTGAGTCTGATGGGCTTCCCTTTGTGGGTGACCCAACCTTTCTCTCTGGCTGCCCTTAGCATTTTCTCCTTCATTTCAACCCTGGTGAATCTGACGATTATGTGCCTTGGGGTTGCTCTTCTTGTGGAATATCTTTGTGGTGTTCTCTGTATTTCCTGGACTTGAATATTGGCCTGCCTTGCTAGGTTGGGGAAATTTTCCTGGATAATATCCTGAAGAGTATTTTCCAGCCTGGATTCATTCTCTTCATCACATTCTGGTACACCATCAAACTGGATTAGGTCTCTTCACATCGTCCCACATTTCTTGGAGACTTTGTTCATTCCTTTTTGCGCTTTTTTCTCTAATCTTGGTTTCTCGTTTTATTTCATTGAGTTGATCTTCGACTTCTGATATTCTTTCTTCTGCTTGGTCAATTCAGCTATTGAAACTTGTGCATGCTTCGTGAAGTTCTCATGTTGTGTTTTTCAGCTCCTTCAATTCACTCATATTCCTCTCTAAGTTGTCCATTCTTGTTATCATTTCCTCGAATCTTCTTTCAAATCTTTTTTCAAGGTTCCTAGTTTCTTTGCATTGATTTAGAACATGTTCTTTTAGCTCACGGAAGTTTCTCATTACCCACCTTCTGAAGTCTGATTCCGTCATTTCATCACACTCATTCTCCGTCCAGCTTTGTTCCCTTGCTGGTGAGGAGTTTTGGTCCTTTGTAGGAGGCGAGATGTTTTGGTTTCGGGTGTTTTCCTCCTTTTTGCGCTGGTTTCTTCCCCTCTTTGTGGATTTATCCACCTGTCCTCTGTGTAGTTGCTGACTTTTCAGTTGGGTCTCTGAGTGGATGCCCAGATTGTTGATGATGAAGTATTTCTGTTTGTTTCTTTTTTTTTTCTTTCAGATGGAGTCTAGCTCTGTTGCCCATTCTGGGCTGTGGCTCAGTGTAACCTCTGCCTCCTGGGTTCAAGGGATTCTCCTGCCTCAGCCTTCTGAGTAGTTGGGATTACAAGCATGTACCACAACACCCAGCTAATTTTTTGTATTTTTAGTAGAGACAGGGTTTTGCCATATTGGCCAGGCTGGTCTGAAACTCCTCACCTCACGTGGTGCTTCCACCTCAGCCTCCCAAAGTGCTGGGATCATAGGCATGAGCCACAGCACCCGGCCAGGATTTGTGTTTTAGTTTTTAACAAAAACAGTTTAAAAATTAAAAAATTAAAAATTTTAAAAACATAAAAAGCTTATAGAATAATGATATAAAGAAAGAAAGTATTTTTGGACAGCAGTACCATGCATGTTTTAAGCTAAATGTTATTATTATAAGAGTCAAAAAGTTAAAAAAATAAATTCAGTGCAGCCTAAGTGTGCAGTATTTATGAAGCCTACAGCCATATACAGTAATGACCTGGTCCCTCACATTCACTCACCACTGGTTCACTGACTCACCCAGAGCCATTCCAGTCCTGCATGCTCCATTCGTGGTAAGTGCTCTATACAACTGTACTATTTGTTGTCTTTATACTGTATTTTTACTATATCTTTTCCAGGTTTAGACATGTGTAGATACACAAACACCATTATGTTACATTTACCTACAATATTCAGTATAGTAACATGCTGTACTGGTTTGTAGCTTTGGAGCCATAGACTACAGCACACAGCCTAGGTTTGCAGTAGGCTATACGTTTAGGTTCACATATTAAGTACGCTCTATAACGTTTGCACAAGGATGAAATTGTCTGATGATCACTTTCTTAGGATGTATCCCTGTCGTTAAATGACACGTAACTGTAAATGGAATCATACAATATGTATGTGATCTTTGTGTCTAGCTTCTTCCATTCAGCGTAATATTTTAGAGATTCATTCATGTTGTAGTACATATCAGAACTTAAAGAACTTAATCCCCTTTCATGGATAAATAATGGTTCCATTGTATAGACATACTGCAATTTGTTCATCCATTCATCAACTGATGGCATGTTTGATTTGTTTTCAGTCTTTGGCTATTGTGAATAATGCTGTATGAACAGCTGTGTCCAAACTTGAGTCTGAAGCCTTCTCCCCCACTTTATACTCTACCTTTCTCAGTCTGCTAGAGGCAAAAGGTATCACAAATGTCAAATGCAACATAATCACACATGAAATTAGTTCTATAAATTGTGATGATTTACTTGTTTTATGACCACAGATGTAAACATCAGAACATATTCATGGCTACAAAGGAAACAAAAGTATAACTACATGTGTAAGACAACTATAAAGGTCTGGTAAAAATAAAAATTCAAAAATCCTATACTCCAACAAACAGGGAAGTGTCTTTAAGTCTCTGTTACTCTTTAAAGAATTGAAGTTGGGAGTAGCAGACAACGCATTATGGGTACGCTTGCTGTCAGAAGGATTTTATAGATCACTAAACAATAAGTTCACAGTGACAGAAAAGGCCTTACATATTGATCAATTGCATACTTATATATTCAATATATAATTAGTACATAACGTGTTGTATATGTACTATTTAAATTGTAGATTTCCATGGTTCAAGTTGAAATAAGAATTTATAATTTAAAAAAGCCGTAAATCAGATAGCCATTAGCTTGTGTTCACTCCCCCTTCCTTCCTAGTTATAGATGATTGGGAGGTTATTTCTCGGGTGGGAATGTACTGAGGAGAGAAGAGAGGGAAGATGCAGAGGAAACTGCCAGGCTGAAGCAGGCGAACACTCTGGCCGCACCCAGGAGCCAGGAGAAAGGACTGCAATCCCTCTGGCTCACCAATCCTTACCACACAAGCTGGGAAGAGTCAGTAACATGCTCAGAAACAGGGGTCCTTCTGAGAGAGCCTTTGAGGTTCTGACCCTCAGGGACTACTTTTTAAAAGGAGGGAGCTACACCTGAAGGTGAAGTGCAGACCTGTGCCAATCAGGCCCACTGAGACAATCAGGGTTGGTGCCAATAGTATGCACCACCAGTGTGTCCCCTCCCATGATTTCCACTACAGACCTGTGAATCCTTATGTCCCAACCCTGTTCTTAGTAAGGAGAGAGAGAAAAGCCCTCCCCTGGGGTGGAGCACGGTACATTTACTTGTGGACGTAATTTCCCATCTGAGAAAGAGTCACCAGCAGAGATCGTGGTGAACTGATGAAATCTGATTTCACTATTTTGCCTACAGCAGCTGTGGGTGACACAGGAACATTCTTTATTCAGTGGCAGCAAAGCCCTGCTTTCTTCTCAGGAGTTAAGGGGACCTATGGATTTCTAGCTCCATATAGGTAGTGTTACATCGAACTGAGCACAGAAAGTCAACACCAGAACAAAAGTATGCCAAATTGCAGGGTTTATTGCCAGCAACCATGGAGGACTCACGTCTCTCCAACCCGTGGCCCCAAAAGAAGAGAGACAAGACCTTTTTATATGCACAAAACCACCTTGGGAGTGGGGGTGAAGAGTGGAGATGGGAATGAAAGCTGTCAATCACTTCTCAGGCTAACAAGAGGGTGAGGGGGGCTCCGGACATTCCAAGGGCCAGGGGAACTATTTAACATTCTGATTGTCATTTAAGGGGTTCACAGATGCTAAGATTAGCATTCGTTTACACATCGTCTGGGTAGGGGTGGGATCCATAGATTTTTATTTGCTTGGCACCAGGATGGAAATATCTGGGGGTGCTTACTCTGGTAAACAAAGTCCAGTAATTCTGGCAGTTACAGATAGGAGATGGTAGGCAGCTTTACCTTTTTGCAAAGTAAATTAGCAGTTTACAGAAACCAAGCTTAGCAGTCCTTGTGAGGAGAATGGAAACAGTTTTGTTCTTTATAAAATGGCATTGTACAGGTTCTAACTCTAGGCCAGCTATATCACAGTAGGAGACACAGCTAACAGGCAGCACTGAATTTCAGCTGCCACTGTATAGAGAGGAGGCTGACCATCTCTGGTCAGATTGCGCTCAAAAAGTGGGATTCTCTGAATACTGTGACCACTCCCAGGCAGTCCTGTGCCTGACTTCAGGAAAGGTGAAATATCTGGTATGTACAAAGATGGCAAGACATTTAATTCTAGAGTAGAATTAAGGAAAAACCCTTAGTTCCCAAGGGCAAAAATGATGTAAACCAAATAAAACCTTTTTTTTTTTCTTTGAGATAGGGTCTCACTTGTTGCCAGTCTGGAGCGCAGAGGTGTGATCTTGGCTGAATGCAGCCTGGACCTCCCAGGCTCAAGCCTCCTTCCATCTTAGTCTCCTGAATGGCTGCGATTACAGACATGTGCCACCACACCCAGCTAATTTTTGTATTTTTTTGTAGAGATGGGTTTTGCTATGATACCTAGGTTGGTTTCAAACTTCTGAGCTCCAGCAATCCACCGGCTTTGGCCTCCCAAAGTGTTGGGATTACAGACGTGAGCCACTGCACCTGGCCAAAAACATTTTCATCTAGCCTTTTACCTAAGTGTTCGTAATTTTTCCTTTCCCTAAATCTTTTTTTTTTTTTTTTTTTGACAAGCCTCAGCTGGGAGTCACCAAAGTCAAAAGACAAACTGCAAGAAGTGTCTATTAAATAATCTGTAATTCTCACAACCTGAAAATGCCTCTGAGCAATTATAATGGAGATAGTTGTGAATATCTCTTTGGATATGTATTCTTTGGATTGGTTAACAGTTTACTGTCTCAGACGAATGAGGCATGGTTTGTTATTACAGAAACATCCCAGTTACTGGCCATGGAGGGTTTTGCACTTGTTAGAAGCACAGGGGCTCAAGTGTTGGCTGTCTGGCTTGAGGATTGAGAAGGCACTGAGTTGTCAATCTGCGTGCGTGCGCACGCACGTGTGTGTAAATAACATTTCCCTTGCTGAGTCTGGCTCAAGGGAGGGCATTATAGAATCCAACTGAGGTCTGCTTGCTTAGAACAGTAAAACCAGATATCCATACTGAGGTTGCAGTGGTAGAAAGGAAGGCATTTATTTGCAAGGTGCCAAGCAAGGAAGACCAGGCAGCAAATGCTTACATCTCGACCTCCCTGATGGCTTGCAGGTAAGAGTTTTTAAAAGCAGGGTAAATTTCATGAAAGCAGACACTAGAGGAAAAATTATAAATCAATACGTGAAGGTTACACTTTAGTTTTGTCCTAAAGGGCCAAGAGATCTTGAAGTTGTAGGGGGTGGGGTGCTTATAGGTAGTAGGTGGATTCAAAGATTTTCTGATTTGCAATTCTTTAAAAATTCAGGTTAGCAGAAAAGAATGTTAACTGGTTTGGAGGTGTGACTCCCTCTAGGTCCCTCAGGAATAAATTTAGAGCAAAGAACCCTGGTCAGAGTTCAGTTTTCAGTTCCCCTTTATCTGAGGTCTGTGGATCCATTTGGAGGGGGTCCAGATTTCTGAAAGATAGCTCAGGGACATGTGTTAAGATGTTATCTTTATATAAGGAAACCAAAAGTTTCCAGACTCCAACATCTTTGGCTATTGTTTTAGGCTACTATTACGTTCTTGCTTATCAAGTTACTTACGTACTTCTCAGGGTTCACAGGTGCTTGGAATTTCCCTTGAAAGAACTCAGAATTTCCCTTTATTTCCATGCTTGGGGATCTGCAGGCCCCCAAATAGAGGACACTGCTCCATCTCAAGGGTACAGCAAATCCTTTTCAGAATCCTATCCTATAGATAGCTGAATGCCTGTGGTCCAGAAAAAACACTGGACCGCTAGTCAGGAGGACTGGCTGAGGATCCAGGCTCTGCCACTTGCAGCTAAGTGACTCTAGACAAGACCCTTGACCTCCCCTAACCTCTCTACCTATTCTGTAAAAAGAGGGTCTGTATGGGTTGGTCTTCAGGTTCCCTCTGGTTCTCACAGCTATGACCCTTTGTTTTAATCAAGTTTAATCTATAGACAGCTGATCTTAGAGACTCAGTTTATAAACAGCATCTGCATAATTACCATTTCCTTCAGACCCAATATTTCTCAGCTGCTTAATGTCCTGTGGAATCTGAAGTGCGTTCCAGCTGAATGGGTGGGCAGGGAAGGAGAGGAGCAGAAATTCTGAAAAAATATTGAAAGTGTGGGCTTCCTGGGCAAGATGGCCCATTAGGAACAGCTCCGGTCTGCAGTGCCCAACGAGATCAATGCAGAAGGCAGGTGATTTCTGCATTTTCAATGGAGGTATCTGGCTCATCTCATTGGGACTGGTTAGACAATGAGTGCAGCCCACGGAGGGCAAACTGGAGCAGGGTGGAAGCACAAGGGGTTGGGAAACTCATTCCCCTAGCCAAGAGAAGCCCTGAGGGACTGTGCTGTGAGGAACCATGTACTCTGGCCCAGATACTATGCTTTTCCCATTGTCTTCACAACCCACAGACCAGATTTCCTCGGGTACCTACGCCACCAGGGCCTTGCGTTTAAAGCCCACAACTGGGTGGCTGTTTGGGCAGACACTGAGCTGGCTGCAAGAGTTTTTTTCATCATCCCAGTAGCGCCTGGAATGCTAGCAAATCAGAACTGTTCACTCCCCTGGAAAGGAGACTGAAGCCAGGGAGCTAAGTGTTCTAGCTCAGCATATCCTACCCCCTGGAGACCAGCAAGCTACGATCCACTGGCTTGAAATTTTCACTGCCAGCACAGCAGTCTGAAGTCGACCCGGGATGCTGAAGCTTGATGAGGGGAGAGGAGTCCACCATTACTGAGGCTTGAGTAGTTGGTTTTCCCTTCACATTGTAAATGAAGCCACCTGGAAGTTCAAACTGGGTGAGCCCACTGCAGCTCAGCAAAGCCATTGTAGTCAGACTGCCTCTCTAGATTCCTCCTCTTTGAGCAGGGCATCTCTGAAAGAAAGACAGCAGCCCCAGTAGGGGCTTGTAGATCAAACTCCCATCTCCCTGGGACAGAGCACCTGGGGGAAGGGGGGCTATGGAAGCAGCTTCAGCAGACTTAAACATTTCTGCCTTCTGGCTCTGAAGAGAGCAGCAGATCTTCCAGCACAGTGTTTGAGCTCAGCTAAGGGACAGACTGCCTCCTCAAGTGGGTCCCTGTCACCTGTGACTCCTGATGGGGAAACACCTCCCAGCAGGAGTCGACAGACACCTCCTACAGGAGAGCTCCAGCTGGCATCTGGCAGGTGCCCCTCTGGGACAAAATTTCCAGAGGAAGAAACAGGTGGTGATCTTTGCTGTTCTGTAGCCTCTGCTGGTGATACCAGGCAAACAGGGTCTGGAGTGGACCCCCAGCAAACTCCAGCAGACCTGCAGCTGAGGGACATGCCTGTTAAAAGGAAAACTAACAAACAGAAAGCAATAGCATCACCATCAACAAAAAGGATGACCACACAAAAACTCCATCCGAAGGTCAACAACAGCAAAGGCCAAAGGTAGATAAATACACAAAGATGAGGAAAAAGCAGTGCAAAAAGACTGAAAATTTAAAAAACCAGAACATCTCTTCTCGTCCAAAGGATCACAACTCCTCACCAGCAAGGGAACAAAACTGGATGGAGAATGAGAATGATGAATTGACAGAAGCAGGTATCAGAAGGTGGGTAATAACAAACTTCTCTGAGCTAAAAGAGCATGTTCTAACCCAATGCAAGGAAGTTAGAACCCTGGTAAAAGTTTAGAGGAATTGCTAACTAAAATCACTAGTTTAAAGAAGAACATAAATGACCTGATGGAACTGAAAAACATAGTAGGAGAACTTTGTGAAACATACACATATATCAATAGCTGAATTAATCAAGCACAATAAAGAATATCAGAGATTGAAGATCCACTTAATGAAATAAAGCATGAAGACAAGATTAGAGAAAAAAGAATGAAAAGGAATGAGCAAAGCCTCCAAGAAATATGGGACTATGTGAAGAGACTAAACCTACATTTGATTGGTGTACCTGAAAGTGATGGGGAGAATGGAACCAACTTGAAAAACACACTTCAGGATATTATCCAGGAGAACTTCCCCAACCTAGCAAGACAGACCAACATTCAAGTTCAGGAAATACAGAGAACACCATAAAGAACTTGAGAAGAGCAACCCCAAGACACATAATCATCAGATTCACTATAATTGAAATGAAGGAATAAATGTTAAGGGAAGCCAGAGAGAAAAGTTGGGTTACCCACAAAGGGAAGCCCATTAGACTAACAGTGGATCTCTCTGCAGAAACCCTACAAGCCAGAAGAGAGTGGAGGGCAATATTCAACATTCTTAAAAGAATTTTCAACCCAGAATTTCAAATACAGTCAAACCAATAAGAAGATCTGAAATTGAGGCAGTAATTAATAGCCACAAGCTCAGGACCAGATGGATTTCCAGCCAAATTCTATCAGAGGGACAAAGTGGAGCAGGTACCATTCCTTCTGAAACTATTCCAAACAATAGAAAAAAGAGGGACTCCTCCCTAACTCATTTTATGAGACCAGCATCATCCTGATACCAAAACCTGGAAGACACACACAACAAAGAAAGAAAATTTCAGGCCAATATCCCTGATGAATAATTGATGTGAATATCCTCAATAAAATACTGGCAAACAAAACCCAGCAGCACATCAAAAAGCTTATCCACCATGATTAAGTCAACTTCTTCCCTGGGATGCAAGGGTGGTTCAGCATATGCAAATCAATAAAAATAATCCATCACATAAATAAAACCAATGACAAAAACCACATAATTATCTCAATAGATGCAGAAAAGGCTCTTGATAAAATTCAACACCACTTCATGCTAAAAACACTCAATAAACTAGGTATTGATGGAACATATTTCAAAATGATAAGAGCTATTTATAAGAAACTCACAGCCAATATCATATGGAATGGGCAAAGCTGGAAGCATTCCCTTTGAAAACCAGCACAAGACAAGGATACCCTCTCTCACACCTCCTATTCAACAGAGTGTTGGAAATTCAGTCCAGGGCAATCAGGCAAGAGAAAAAAAATAAAATCTATTTGAATAGGAAGAGAGGAAGTCAAATTATCTCTGTTTGCAGATGACATAATTTTATATTTAGAAAACTCCTTAATTTCAGCCCAAAAACTCCTTAAGCTGGTAAGCAACTGCAGCAAAGTTCAGGATACAAAATCAGTGTGCGAAAATCACAAGCAGTCCTATACACCAATAACAGACAAACAGAGAGCCAAATAATGAGTGAACTCCAATTCACAATTGCTACAAAGAGAATAAAATGCCTAGGCATACAACTTACAAGGATGTAAAGGACCTCTTTAAGGAGAACTACAAACCACTGCTAAAGGAAATAAGAGAGGACACAAACAAATGGAAAAACATTCCATGCTCAGGAATCGAAATAATTAATATTGTGAAAATGGCCATACAACCCAAAATAATTTATTGATTCAATGCTATCTCCTTCAAGCTACTATTGACTTTCTTTACAGAATTAGAAAAAACTACTTTAAATTTTGTATGAAACCAAAAAAGAGCTCATATAGCCAAGACAATCCTAAGCAAAAGAACAAAGCTGGAGGCATCATGCTACCTGACTTCAAACTATACTACAGAGCTACAGTAACCAAAACAGCATGGTACTAGTACCAAAACAGATATATAGACAAATTGAACAAAACAGAGGCTTCAGAAATAACACTACACATCTACAACCACCTGATCTTTGACAAACCTGACAAAAACAAGCAATGGGGAAAGGATTTCTTATCTAGTAAATGGTGTTGAGAAAATTGGCTAGCCATTTGCAGAAAGCTGAAACATGACCCCTTCTTTATACCTTATACAAAAATTAACTCAAGATATATTAAATATTTAAATGTAAGCTCTAAAACCATAAGAACCTTAGAAGAAAACCTAGACAATACCATTCAGGACATAGGCATGGGCAAAGACTTCATGACTAAAACAGAAAAAGCAATGGCAATAAAAGCCAAAATTGACAAACAGGATCTAATTAAACTAAAGAGCTTCTGCACAGCAAAAGAAACTATCATCAGAGTGAACAGGCAACCTACAGAATGGGAGAAAATTTTTGCAATCTATCTATCTGACAAAGGGCTAAGATCCAGAATGTACAAGGAACTTAAACAAATTTACAAGAAAAAAACAACCCCATCAAAAAGTGAGTGAAGAATATGAACAAACACTTTTCAAAAGAAGACATTTATGCAGCCAAGAAACATATGGAAAAAAGTTCATCATCATTGATCATTAGAGAAACGCAAATCAAAACCACAATGAGATGCCATCTCAAGGCAGTTAGAATGGCAATCATTAAAAAGTCAGGGAACAACTGATGCTGGAGAGGATGTGGAGAAATAGGAATGCTTTTACACTGTTGGTGGAAGTGTAAATTAGTTCAATCACTGTGAAAGACAGTGTGGCGATTCCTCAAGGACCTAGAAATAGAAATACCATTTGACCCAGCAATCACATTACTGGGTATATAAATTATTATACAAAGGATTATAAATCATTCTACCATAAAGACACATGCACATGTATGTTTATTGCAACACTATTCACAATAGTAAAGACTTGGAATGAACCCAAAGTCCATCAATGTTAGATTGGATAGAGAAAATGTGACACATATACACCATGGAATACTAAGCAGCCATACAAAAAAAAGGAGTTCATATTCTTTGCAGGGACATGGATGAAGCTGGAAACCATCATTCTCAGAAAACTAACACAGGAACAGAAAACCAAACACTGCATGTGCTCACTCATAAGTGGGAGTTGAATAATGAGAAGATATAGGCACAGGGATGGGAACATCACACACCGGGGCCTGTCAGGGCAGGGGGCAAGCAGAGGGATAGCATTAGGAGAAATAACTAATGTAGATGACATGGTGATGGGTGCTGCAGACCACCATGGCACATGTATACCTATGTAACAAACCTGCACGTTCTGCACATGTATCTCAGAACTTAATTATATGTTTTTAAAAAAGAATCCATAATAGTAAATAGACACACACACAAACACACATACACACAAGGAAATTGTCAACTTGTACAATGAGACATCTATGTTGCTTTTAGAAGAGTCAACTCTACCGCCTTCCCTCTGGCCCATATTTTAGACACACTGACTCAGAGTGAAGCAATAAAAGGAACACTGCTCTTTTTGGCCTCATCTTGGTTGAGGGGAGTGAAAAATAGCTCCTTTCACAATATTATTTCTTTGCACCCCTGAGAGTGTCTCCTTCGGCTACTGAAATGGAAGACCACAAGCCAAAAGACCATCTCAGGAACTGGAATTCAGAGAAACTGGGAAGGGAACCCAACCGGAAGTCAGCATGGAGGAACAGGAATGCTCCCTGGGCCAGAGTCAGTAAAGGAAACAAGAGCGTCTGTGACCACAGCAGGCATAAAGAGAAACAGTCACTCTAGTCTCTTAGGTCACAGACACAGAGCTCTGTGGATGACAGTTTGACTCTTCTTCAGGGAGAGGCTAGGAAGAAAGAGTGCCTGCTGAATGATGGCTGCCTTCCCAGGATAACTATGCAACTCACTCAGAGGGGGAGATGTGGTTTTCTCTTCTATCTGCTGGATTTGTCTGTTGTCCATTCAAATTCGTAGGCTTGTCTGTAGGCTTCTCCTTCCCTTCCTGTTTTGCCCCAGATTGCCTGTATTTTTCTTCCTGTATCCTTCCCTCAGTTTTGGCTCTGGGACAGCTTTTGACTTTACATCTGGGGAATATAATTACTCCATTTTCCTTCCATCTCAGGGGATGAAACTCACTGAGATGCCTTTGTGAAGTCAGAAATACTGCAAGAGGCCAAATGCTCTGGTTTCTGAAGATGAGTTCTCTCTTGAGACTGAGCAGAAGCTTCTCTGTACAGCTTGTGTGGAAGAGTGCCTCTGTGAGGATGTAGCTTTGGGAAATGTTTGAGACTAGCTCAGTGTTTGCAGATATGAAGTTTTTGATCTTGGGTTTTTTTCCCTAATATCTTCCTAGTATGTATTCGTGTGTCCTGTAGCTTGTGAGTCTTCTACTGTTAACTCTTTTATACTAGTAAAAATTTTAGTAGCTGTAAGTGAATATTTACTCTCATTCAGTATTTAGCACAGATACCTTAGAATATTAACATTTGAAACAAAAATAATTGGACTAATGCTTAGTAAGATTTTATTTTGCCCCAAGCTAGATACTCCTTAGTATTTCTCCAATAATAATTTGTAAAATCCTCCTAGCTTTTCCTAGAATATACATATTTTTGGAGAAATTTGTCCACTGGTGATTTCAAGCTTAGGTCAGATTTAAGAAATATTTTATTAAATTTATATTACAGTGTTCGAGAGTTCTAATCTACATGGCAAGAACCATTGTAAATAAAATCAGAACACCTAGACAAATTATATTTGCAACTCACATTTCAGAAGCTTATTTCCTTAATATTAAAAGTTTTCTTTTCTTTTCTTTTCCTTGCCATGTTGCCCAAGCTAGTCTCAAACTCCTGGGCTCAAGTGATCTTCCTGCCTTGGCCTCCCAAAGTGCCACAGTTACAGGCATGAGCCATTGCGCACGGCCAGAAAGTGTTCTTATATGTCAGTACATGGAAGACCAACTGCCCAGTAGAAAACTGGGCAAACATATTAAGATAATTCACAGAAAATAGCATTTTATATAACTCTTAATATATTAAAAAATTTTGTCTTTACTCACAATAAGAGAAATGCTAATTACAACTAAAATGAGACATCTTTCACCAATCAGATTGGAAAGATAAATTTTTGATAAAACACTGTTGTCAGTTTAGGGAAACAAGGAACTTGATGGTGGGAGTATAAATTGATAAAATCCACGACAAAATTAAGTTAGCAATACCTATAAATAGCATACAAATTCTTGACTCAACAATTCCCTTTTCTAGAAATTTATCTTAAGATATAGTCACATATGTGAAATGATGTGTGTGCAGTATGTTCATTACAGCATTATAGGAAACAATGTAAATGTACAAGTTAAAAATTGTAATATTTGTGCATCTGAACAATTGACTATTATCCAGCCATTAAAAAGTATGAGAGAGGCATATTTGTAGCAGCACGGAGAATTTCTAAGATACATTGTAAAGTACTGAAAGGCAAGTAGAAAATAATATGCAGAGTATATTACATTAAATACAAATTACATAATATAAATGCCTATCATTAAGCTATATATAAGCATATGGAGTATAGCTATTTGACCTGTATTCTATTGATGGACATATATCTATGTGTGTATGTATATATATTTGTAAATATATAGAGTATCTCTGAATATATACACAAGAAATGGGTAATAGAGGAAAGGGAACATGATGAGAACTATTTCTCATTTTTTTTTTGCATATGTTGTACAAGGAATTCTTCCTGTTTAAAACTGTAAATAAAATTGGTTTTGAAAAGGACAGAATGGTATGTTCTCTTTCAATATTCTGAAGTTCTTACATTTATCCTGTGGCTTCTAGAACCTGGTGCCTCTGTCCCTCAAATACAATCATCAAGAAGCTGAAGAAGTCCTCCTCCAGCTTGTGGATCACCACTCCTCCATTTTTCCTTCTTAAAATAAAAGGCCTTTCAAAGTTTATTTAGCCAAGATCCAAGGGTGAATCTGGAAAATGTGCTGAGTTCTTTCCTAGCCTGCCTGATCGCTGGATTCCAGGTTCTCTCTAGATGGTTACGTTTCTTCTTTTTCCAGGCTAATCAAGACCTTGTTTTTCTCTCCTTTTTTCAATTGAATAATTATCATGTGCCAAACACTGTACAGATCTCTCTGCTTGAATTATTTTTGTAAAATCATCATAGCAAACTTATTACAGCTCCATTTTACAGGTGAAGAAAGGGAGTCACAAAAAGGTCAAGTCCCTTGCTCAGAATCATACTGCTAATAAGTGGCTTTTCACTAGATAGACAAATTAAGACAACGTAACACTATGGTATGGGAATAATTAACTTGGAATGAGACACAAAGTATTTAATGCAAGTTGTCAATTTGGGGATGTTTGAGAAATTGCTTAGAAATGGCTGGGCTCTTGTGTTTGTATTTCTCCTGGCAGAGAAACATATAAAATGGTTTGCAGATAACAATCTGGGTGGAAAATTAATGAGACCTGAAAACATTGCATGTCATGGGGATGATCTGGAATTCTACCCTAGTGTATTGAATCAGTCAAGGTTCAATCAGAGAAGCAGAATCACAGATGTGCGTATATATAGCTATAAAATATGTGTGTGTATATACACATTTGTTTAAATATATTATACATATGCCATATCTGTATATGAGATAGAGCTTTGTGTTTGATGCTGGAGATGTTGTCTTCTTGTCTAATGTGTGAACGTGAAATCCACAGCGCAGGTAGCTGGAAAGTGAGGATGGGTACAAAGTGGAAGAGAGCAAGGACATGTTGGAACCCTTGAGGACCAACTGCAACCCAGGTCAGTTCTCACTGCTTCCAAACCTTGACGTGAAATCTTCCAGGGCAAACTGGCGCTCTTCCTCAAGGAGTTAACATACATCTGGCCCAGGAGTTGAAAAGCTGAAGGAAGATTCAGGAGAAGGAGGCAGAGTTGCAGATCCAGCTGCGGCCAGAAGTCCAGGAGGTGGATCCACAGACAAAGCAGGCTTGAAACAAAGCACCTCACAGCGCAGGAGACGATATGGCTGCCACTTCATTTTCATCCTTTTAATCTCACACAAGGAGCTCTCTTGCGGCCCATCCCAACCCCACACATACAGGAAGGGGGACTTGGAGAGAGGTACTCAGTCAAGCTGACACATTGCAAAGCTACCCCAAACATGTTGAAGGAAGGCAGGCTGCAGTCTCTGGGGCTCAGGTCTCTCCAGGAATGCAACTTCAGGGGCAGCCTCCTCTCCCACCTCCTCTGGAGTCTGGGTCCCTCTTCACCTTCTCTCCTATCTTCTAGGGTAGAGGTGAAGGAAAGAAGCAGCTCAAAAGCATCCGCTTTTCCCCTCTGTCGTTAGTTTTTGAAGGTGAGGCACAGTGACAAGGTGATATTTTCTTAACAGAAAAAAGGGGAATTCCTGGTTACCTTCTGAGGAATGGCAGAGTATGGGAAAGTTGTTTTTTCTCCTGGGATAGCCTCTAAAGCTCTGGGTACCTCAGCACCGTACCCCCTGTCACAGACGAGACTGGCAGTACCGTCTGTAACATAGCAGCCTTCCCACACCTGCCATCTTGAGAATGTTTAATGAAAGAGTTATCTCCCTACACATGTAGCATTCACAGTAGGTTGGGGCCTACCCTGGCTGTGCTGCACTTAAAGCCTTCCCCAAGTACTGTCAGACCCTAGGTTTTTCTTGTATGCCATATGGCCATTCCCCTCAGTCATCAGAGTATCCCTTCTTGAATCTTTCTTTCCTTCTTTTCCCTCCCTTCACTACAGATTCTCTTTTGTTTATGCTGTTGTTTTCTCCACCAACATATAGACCCTGCCCAACGTTATCAGCCATTTCTTCTCTCTGGTTGGGGAGGGGGCTTCAGATCTTGAGGTGGAGGAAAGGAAGGACAGGAAGGGCAGAGGCCCTCATAGTGGGCTGGGCTCAGGGTAGGGGATCTAGAAATTTATTAGACCCTTTGGATAAGAAGGTTGGACTCCTGCTCTCCTGGCTTAGGTATGTCTTTTTGCTCCTTGGGCTTCATTGCAACTGCTCCCTTCTATTCCTTAGTTCCCCCTGATATTCATCTGGGGTTGTGGACACTTATCCAAAGCAGATGACGTGCCTTGCTGACAGCTCAGGGTCTTTTGCCCAGCTTTGCCCCCAACCCTCCTCTCTAAACCTCTGGGACCTAGGGGTTTATCCTGCCATCTCATGGTGGATCCTGGCTCTCAGCCTACTCTTTTTTGGATTGCCCATTCAAATGGGATTGCCCTACTCTTTTGGGATTGCCCATCCACCCATACTTGGATGGTCTGGCTGCTTCACTATCTCTGAACTCAGTTCATCATCAGAGGCTCATAGGTCAGTCATGCCCCACCCTGTGCTCAGGACAAGAAACTATAACCCCATCTGGTACCCAGCGCTTACACTTCCCTTTCTGGGAAGAGAGTTTGTGCATCAGGCTGGGCCCTGGAGCTTTTGAAGGGCCACTGAAGATTCAGCTATGGGATAGAAGAAGAGGTGGGTACAGAGTAGGAGGAAGGTCAAGTTTTTAAGATGCCAAGCAGTCTCTAACATAAAGCCTTGATGGAACCTTCCAACTTCAAGAGTCAATCATTATGTAGTAGAGCCAAGAAGGGAGGGTTGGGTGACCTGAATGGTCAGAACCTGGGATCATGAAAGAATGGGAACCAGTATTATGGCAAAAGTAGAAAAAGAAGGATACATCTTTCTAGAAGTAAATTGGGTTTTGCTGTCTTCCCTGGGCTAAAATAAGAAGAAAGGTTTTTGTTTCCTTCCTTCCTTCCTTCCTTCCTTCCTTCCTTCCTTCCTTCCTTCCTTCCTTCCTTCCTTCCTTCCTTTTTTCTTTTCTTTCCCTCCCTCCCTCCTTCCTTCTTTCCTTCTTCCCTCCCTCCCTCCCTCCCTCCCTCCCTCCCTCCCTCCTTCCTTCCTTCCTTCCTTCCTTCCTTCCTTCCTTCCTTCCTTCCTTCCTTCCTTCCTTCCTTCCTTCCTTCTTTCATCTCTTTCTTTCTTTCACACACCTTAAGCCAAGGAAGGAGCTGGAATTCCAGTCATGTCCTGGTGTGTATGATCTTTCTGTGATAACACATATATGGTTAAAAAGTTGTAGTAGTGGAGAACACATTTTGATTTTTGGAGAGCTATAATTCTCAGCAAATTCCTTTATACATTAAGTTAAAACTATCTTCCCAGTTATTCTTAATTTTCATAGGTGTGAATAATGGTAGCATAGTTATGTAGGAGAAAGTCCTGTTACTGGAGATATGCTTTAAAAATGGTTTACAAAAATAGCATATAATATATATACATATGTATTATGTATATAAAATATATAATTATATACAATATATAAAAGCATATATATAATATATATATTAGATAAAATAAATATGACCAAGTGTTAAATATTGAATCTAGGGGGTAGATACATAATTGCCCATTTTACTATTCTCTCAACTTTTTAGATATCTATGCTTGAAATAATAGTTAGAGGGAAAAAAATCAAATTTCCAGTAATTGTTCACATGAGTCCTTATTGCCTTCTCTGGACCACCAGGGAACTGGCTTGTTCTTCTCCCCCTGTGCCACTCCTTTAAATGTTGTGTGGCATCTTGCCCAAAGGAGGCACTTGCCAACTGGAGAAGGTACAAGCAGATGGAAACCTCATTGCCTCTGAACTTTTTTTTTCCTGGCTAACCATCCCTGGTTCCATATCCATGACTCCTTTAATGAGAGTTTGCGTCACCTAATGGTCCTGAGACCTCAGGTGTCCCCCATAACTTCTCTGTTGAAATGTAGGGTAATGGAACTTATGATGGAATGTGGTAGGAAAGGAGCTTCAAAGTCTGGGCAGCAGCTTGCAGCAGAAGTCCATAGAACCCATGGACTCCATGGAAACATGGCAGTTAGAAGCTGTAGTAGTTAATTGCATGGACTCAAGTCAGACTAGGGTGTGGTTCCCAGATCCATCACTCATCGGCTTTGTGACCTTAGGCAAATTACTAACTTCCTTATGCCGTAGATATCTCAAATGAAAACTGGAGGATAGAACCAGAATCTACCTCCTTTGACAGAATTAACAAATTGATCCATGTAAAGTTAGCTACTATTGTTATAATGATGATTTCATTCTCTGGAGTTTTTAATGTTCATTTTGCCATTCAATTAATTAATTAACAAATTTGTATTGAGCATTTGCTACTGTAAGTATCTTGTGATGGAGGTCCAGAGAAAAATGAGATTTTGTTATGCCCCAAAGGAGGTTGTAGGCAGTAAACAGGACCCAAAACCACCGGCATCCAGGACAGAGTGTTTGGAGATAAAGGACCTCCATTAAGGACAAGTTTAGTTCTTTGTCTCAATTGCCCCTTCCTGAGGGTTAACAAACTCCTGGCTATTGTTGAAAGTGGGGTATTGAAGTTCCCTATTATTATTGTATGAGAATCTATCTCTCCCTTTAGACATTTTAATATTTGTTTTATATATTTCAGTGCCGTGATGTTGGGTGCATATATATTTACAATTATTATATCCTCTTGGTAAAATAACCCCTTTATCACTGTATAATGACCTTTGTCTTATTTTACAATTTTTGCCTTAAAGTCTATTTTGTCTAATAATATAAGTATGGCTACCTGTGTTCTTGTTCTCTTTTGGTTTCCATTTGCAAATGTCTTTTTCTTATATCTCTTCAGTGTGTGTGTGTGTGTGCATTTTTGTTTTGTTTTGTTTTGTTTTAGGGACAAGGTCTCACTATGTTTCCCAGGCTAGTCTCAAACTCCTGAGTTCAAGTGATCCTCCTACCTCAGCTTCACAAAGTGCTGGGATTATAGGTATGAGACACTGTGACCAGCAATAAAATTTAATTGTTAAGAAAAAAAGAGAACTCCTGGATCCAGAACACTGCTCTTACCTTGGAAAAGAATTAGGAGCCCTCTCAAGCTTGAGATGATGGCCTGAAGAAGTAATATTTTTGAATGTTTTCCTTTAAGAAAAAGAAATGAACTTCTGTCTGATCTACTTAATAAAACCTAAAGAATCAGAGTATCATTCATGTTTGATTTTTCAAGTCCTCGTACTTAATCAATTAATTTTAAAGGTAAGTAAAATCATGACTATACACAAGAAACAGATCAAAGTAAAGTTAATGTGAGCCAAAGGGCATCAAGTTAAGTCTGGTGAAAATTAGGGAACATTTTAAAGAAAAGTGTTTAGTTTTGTAAAACATTTTCCTTTTGACAAACATTCATAGTTTGTATATAAATGAGCCTAAGTCACTGGTCACACCAACAATAAAACAGGTTCAAATTTCTGGTTACCATATATTCACATGAATCAAAGTTCATGTATTTTAAATGGTCCCTATTTTTTTTTGGCCCTCTAAGGGGTGCTAAGTGAGTGAGATAAAATAAATTTAATAAGAAAGGGATTTGAGGGTCTCCTGAGACACACTAGAATGCGTGTGACTGCTAGTATAATAGAGTCCCATCTTCAGTTATAACAAAGCAAAAAGAGATTGGAGTCGGTGCAAAGATCAGAGAGGAAAAGGGGCTGCAAGACCACAAGTTAGGATTTGTTTCTTGGCTTTGACTTTTTTGCTAAGTGTCTAAGCCAATTTTTCTATACTAGTTGGTGGTTGTTTCCATTCATTTAATTCATTTATGTCTTTACCAGTTGGGGACTGCCTCTTGCTGGTAAGATGTCTTCCAACATTTAGAGTGTCAAAAGAAGTCCTGTGGAGTTACCCAGGTTTTTGGTTTTTTTCCTAAGTAAAAACAGTTCAATCGAGCCTAGTAGTAGTTGCTTAAACATGCTGGAAATGTGGGTGCAAACTAACTTATTTAATGTGGTTTTATTCTTAAAGATAATACACAGTGTACATTTTTCAACTCTTTTTCTTTCAAGATGCAAACTTTTTCTGCAGGTGAATTTCTTGAAAACACATTCGTTCTAAATAAAAGGTCAGACGAGGTCCTTTAATTTGAAGCTCCAGAAAGTTTCTATACAACGGCTAATTCTGTAGCAGTTTAACTTGCTTAGGAAGAGATGCTGACTGGTGACTACCACCATTTTCTTTCATTGGTTTATTCCTTTGACCCTTGAAGGCAACAGCTTTAGAGGCAACTCGTAATAACTCTTTAGATTATAGGAGGTCATAGTCTATAGATCTTGAGTTTTATGTGTTTGAGTGTTCAGGAACAGGGAATCATTTTATGTTTCCAAAACTCTCATTCTTCCCAAATTAAAAGGAACATGTTCATATAGAAATGTAGCATGTTTCGGTCTTTTATAGTGGGCCAAAAGGCTTTATGTTAGCCCTAGCTTTGTGAATTGTGAATACTCTCAGAAGTTGGGCAGGAAAATCTTGAAGCAACAAAAGTTTAAGAGCTTGGATGTGGTAGGGAATCTATTCATCCAAGAACTTTAAAGTTTTATGAATGAGTGTGTAGAAAAGAAAAATTCTTTACTATTAGCCATTGCGATAGTAAACATTCCCCAGCTTTCCTTCACTAGTAAGACTGTTAGCTTACATCCATTTATAGTGTCTAGAGAAAAACATTCCTTGAAGGAGTAGAGTAGAATGTAGTTTGGTTGTTGTGCTTGTCCCATTTTATTCATTTAGCTGGTAATTATTGGCCATTCTCTAAATCCCATCTACTTTCCAGGCTACTTTATTTCTTTATGCTTTTACATGGGCTGTTATTTCTCTTCTTTGCCTTTCCAGCCCCTGCTCATTCTGCAAACACAATTTAAGCATCACTTCCTCAAGGGATCCTCCTGTGACTCTTTCTGTGTGACTCGCGCAGCATTTCTTAGGCTTCCTTTGAACTCCATGCATTCCTCCAACACAATCCTATATCGAAGTTGTTGATTTCTTTGTAGCTTCACCCCCAAATCCCAATAGACTGTAAGATTTTTGAGGTAGGATCTGTGTTACGTTCAGGTTTGTGCCCCAGCACTTGACAGAATGTCTGGCACATGGTAGAAGCCCAATGAATGCTTAGTGAATGAATGAAAGCATGTGTGTTGCCTTCCCCACCCTTGGGTAAGTCTAAAGAAAGATGAATTACATTTGAGATTTTATTGTATAATTAAATTACACTGTCAAAATAATTTTTAAAGCCGAAAGGAAATTCAGAGATCAGCTACAGGAAATTGAGGCCCAGTGAGGTGAAGAGAGTTGGCCAAGGTCACGCAGCTGCTTAGTGGCAAACTGGGATTGAAGCCCAGGTCTCCTGCTGGCCAGCTCTGGCCCAAAGATGGAGAGGCTTAGCTGCTATTTCCTCTTAAAAAATAATTTGAAACTCAGGCAAAAAGACTTAGCAATCTAAAAATGCTAATGAAGAGTTAGCAAAGTAAAACTTTTTAGGAATGAATCTAGCAACAATTATTAAAGGCTCTTTGGGAATGCCAAGAGGAGCTGTCTGAGATGGGCTCAGGAATGATTTTTTCCAAAGGGGTCATTGGTCTTCTAACCAGTGTTTGCTGGTTTCACATTAAAAACAGTGGGTTTCCACACACCTTGAATTTAGCATAAGTTCAAAAAAAGCTTATCAATGTGTTTATATCCCTCAGTTTATCCAACAAATGATCTGAAATGTTTCTCACGTTTAATGTTTACCAATGATGGATATAAATAGATCCTTTTAGCTTCCTGCTTCAGAAATCAATTGAGCCTTTTTCCAGAACAGGTTCCATAAAGAATAAAAATCGAATTTTTAGATGTGTATCAAACTAGAAATTGAGTAAGTAATGGCTAAGCATAGGGAAGGCTTTGTGAATGTTTAGTAAAGAGTGGCAAACTGGTATCAGTGATCTAGAATTCACCTGCGCATTTGTTTGGTTTGGCTGGCTCAGTGTTTTGAAATTTAAAAAATTTTTAACATTTAAAAATAAGGAGATTTTACATCTAGATTGCTGCCTTTTCTTAGTGAGAAAATTCAGTATATTAGATATACTTTCATCTTAATTTCCTATAGCTTCGATAACAAATCAACACAAAATGTGTGGCTTAAACAGAAATCTATTCTTTCACGGTTCTGGAGGCCAGACATCTAAAATCAAGGTGTTGGCAGGTCTGTGCTCACTCTGAAGTTTCTATGGAGGAATTCTTTGCTAATTCCAGCTTCTGGTGGTTGCAGGCATCCTTAGCTTGTGTGGGCATAGCAGAATATTATAACTTCTGTGGTATTAAATGCTAAAGTACTAATAGCATTTCAACTATTAAATCTGATTTTCAAGAATTTGAACTATTTTTTCCTAAATTTGAAAGGAGTTTTAACCTTAAAAAAAGTTTGCATATATAAGAACAATAGAATTTCAGATTTGATAATAAAATAAGGATAGAGATAAAATATATCTAATATACACATATTTTTATTTCACTGAAGAGCTAAATCCATGTTTAGGATCAATCAAAAATGAAGCCAGCAGGTTTGGTGTCTGGTAAGTGCCCTGTCTTTTTGTTGGATATGACAAGAATCAGGCATTCTTTTACGACACTACGCTATTAAAAATGACTATGTCTGCCTACTCAGATTACAGGTGGCTTTTTTCTTATTTTTATTTTTTGGTATTTGGAATAATTTATTAATCATAAAGTATATATTTTTTATAATCAAAAGTGAGAAATTACTTAAAAATTTTGGACGAATCCACCATTACATTTCAGACACTAATTTTGCACCCTTTAGTCCTCAACGTGTCCAATATTTTCAGTTGCTTGAGAGAGGAAGATTTATTGCCACAGAACACAGCTTTTCAAATAGACATGAGAAATGAACAGTGAGTTACTAAACATGCAGTCACGCCAGAAGTCACTGGGCCATATTATTCATCACAGTCTGACACCATGTTGTTTCTTTTAGAATGGATTTCTGAGTGAAGACAGACATACTATCGTTGCATGTATTGGAATACAGTTGACCCTTGAACGATGTGGGTGTTACGGGTACTGACAGTCAAAAATCCACGCCTAACTTTTGACTCTTCAAAAACTTAACTACTTATGGTGTACTGTTGACTGGAAGCCTTACCAACAACATAAATAGTTGATTAGCACATATTTTGTGTTATATGTATTATATACTGTACTCTTAAAGTAAGCTAGAGAAAGGAAAGTGCTATTAAAGTTATAAGGAAGAGAAAGTATATTTACTGTTCATTAAGTGGAAGTGGATCATCATAAAGGTCTTCATCCTCCTCATCTTCACGTGGAGTACACTGAGGGGGAAGGCATTGGTCTTGCTGTCTTGGATGGCAGAGGTGAAAGAAAATTCACATATAAGTGGAAACACACAGTTGAAACCCATGTCGTTTAAGGGTCAACTGATTTGCTATGAATAAATCTAGGAGATCCTGTGAGTTAGAAATTCATTTACTCAAAAACTTCTGCAGAAAATGACTGTTGTTGAGTGAACTGAAAAGGAGGGTTAGTGTTTTCATTTTATTTCATTTTTGAGTGATTCTAAACATGCTCTTAATTCCTGAGTGAAAAAAAATTTCATATATATTAGATATATTTTACCTCTTGAGATAACCATTTATATTTTATTTGAAAACCTTACATTTGATTTCTCTTATATATTTGAACTTTTTAAAAATTAGGGTGCCCTGACAAATTTAGAAAAACACATAGAAGCAGTTCAAAATTATGAAAATTATTTTTTTTTAATGTTTGAAATGCCATTATTACTTTAGGATTTAATACTACCAAAGTTAATAATACTATGCTTAAAAGAATACCAGATTTAGTAAACTGATAAAAATAATTTGTCAATGATATTTTGTGCCTTTACATGGATTGTCTTTGTTTTGTGTGGTTATAACAGAATACCTAAGACTGTGTAATTTATAAAGAACATAAATTTATTTCTCAGAGTTCTGGAAGCTCGGAAGTCCAAGGTCAAGGTGACAGCAGTTTGGTATCTTGTAAGGGCATGGTCTCTGCTTTCATCATAGCACCTTTAATGCTGCATAATCTGGCAGGGAGGGAGGAACCACTGTTCCTAACATAGCAGAGTAGCAGAAGAGCAAGAGAGATCCCACTCCTACAAGCCCTTTCTTTGTAGTGGCGTTAATCCATTCTGGAAAACAGAGTCCTCATGACTTAAACCCCTCCCAAAAGGCCTCCACTTCCAACACCACTATGCTGGCAAGCACATGAATTTGGGGGACACATTTATACCATAGCATGGATCATACTATAATGACCTTGAAAATGCTTAGAGATAGTGTTAAAGTAAGACATCCTACCCTGTTTGTGTTATTAATTTGCTTAGAAAAAAAAGTACAAAGTTTTCATATGACTAAAGTGCTGGCACAGACTTGAGAGGTAAGAAAATACCGCGATTTAATAGCTGAATTAGATACCTAGAGGTTAAGTATTCTCACCAGGCTCACGCAGTTAATGGATAGCAGATCTATTACTAGAATGGAGAGGTAGCACCATTTCATTTCAGGAAAAGTAGAAAAAAAAATAATAATAAAGATTTATTAAGCATTTATTATGGACTCTTGCATGTTTTCTTAGAAATCTTTTGAAGTGAAAACCAAGGCGTACAAAGGTGAAGTATCTTGCCCAAGGTCACACAGCTGACTAGTGTTGGAACTGTGATCCAAAATCAGGATGGTCTCAATGATAAAATATAAGAGATTACTAAGTGGAGGAGAGATACACTTCCTAAATGGTGAAGGAGGGACCTCCAAAAATCTATTTCTCAATAAAAGCAACCAAAACAATTGCAAAAAATTGTCAAAATAAACTTTTGCAGAACTCTGGAAATTAAGTAAAGCTTACAGCAATCTGAGGAGTGTTTATTTAAGAAAAACAGTTGAATCTTGAGAAGAACAGAAAGATTTGTGGCATTTTAAACTAGTCTTTTATTCCTTCCTTCATCCCCAACTTCATGGTAGCCTTGAAGGCAAGCAGCTTTGCAAGCACAGTAGCCATGAAAACCAGCAGTCTAGTGGTCTCTGGAGATGGCAGATGGCTTTGGTACTTCCCCATTGCCCATGTCCACAGATTTATTACGATTCAACCTGTCTGGCAGCTCCTTGAAAACCTCATTCATAGAGCTTGTTTTATTTAACCTGACTCAGCTCTTGCTTAGTGGGAAAAGCCATTCCCTTTTCCCAGGATGCTTGTTGAAAATAATTAGTGGCAATTGCTTAGCATCACAGCTGCTGGGGGCAATGGTATCAGATGGGTCTCTTAAAAAAAAATCTGAAGAATGAGAGATCAATAGGGAACTTTGAAAATCTTCAACATTTTCCTGTGAGTCTAGAAGGCCACACACATGTGCATGCCCAGGAAAAAACTGAGAAGGCCCTACTTTCTTGCCTCTGCCTGACCTCAAGACTCTGTATAAACAAGCAGTGAAGATGAAAGAAGAATTGTAAACTGCCAAAGTGTTGACATCATGCTTCCTCAGAAAAGGGTGGAAAATTTGTTGGTTCAAGTCATTTAGGAAAATCTCTATCAAATCATTAGCTGATCATTAAACTAATCAAAAAGGTATTTCTGTGGCTGCAAAGAAAAAACAATGCAGATTTTACAGAATTAGTCAGCAAAGTGACTAAACAAACAGCAGCAATGAAAAACTCTGGGGAGGAGGGAGAATCTTATTTCTGGTATCACCACATTACATTATTTAATCCAGTTTCCAATAAAAATTATTAAGCACACAAAGAAACAGAAAAGTATGGCTCATACACAGGAGAAAAGAAGTAGATAGAAGCTATCCCTAAGGAAGCCCAAATATAGAACTGACTAGACAAAGACTATAAATTAGATATTACAAATATGTGCAAAGAACTGAAGGAAACAGTGTCTAAAAAGTTAAAAGAAAGTATGAGTTCAATGTGTTACCAAATACAAATATCAATAAAATGATGGAAATTATTAAAAAGAATCAAGTAGAAATTCCATAATTGAAAAGTTTCATAACTGAAATTGTAAAAACAATAGACTAGAGGAGCTCAACAGCATATTTAAGCTGGCAGAAAAATAACTCAGTGAACTTGAAGGTAAGTCAATTGAGATAATCCAATGGAGAAGCAAAATAAAACAATAGTGAAAGGACAGAATCTCAGAGAACTGAGAGATACCATCTAGCATACCAACATATATGTAATGAGAATCTCAGAAGGAGAGGAAAGAAAGAGGCTAAAAGAATATTTAAATAAATCAGGTAAAAAATCCCCAAATTTGGAGAAAAACATTTATGTAAACATCCAGAAAGCTCAATGAACTCCATGTAGGAAAAAAAAAGAACTTCAACTAGAACATCATGGTCAAACCATGGAAGTCAAGGAAAAAAGGGAGAGGGATATGGACAGCAACAAGGGGAAAATGACTCATACATGCAAGGTATCCCGAATAAGACTGACAGCTAATATCTCATCAAAAAACCCAGAGACCAGAAAGCAGTGGGATGAAGTATTCAAAGTGCTAAAAGAAGAAAAAGAACAAAGAATTCTCCATCCAGCAAAACTATGTAATAAAGTTGGTAGAGCATGGGACTCTTAATCCCAGGGTCGTGGGTTGAAGCCCCACTTTTGGCACCAGAATGTAGGGAACCAGCCCCACATCACACATGTGGGTACTCCAAGTTTGATGGTGACAAAGGAATGAGAAAAAGATTAAGAGGGAAAGTACGACCAGGGGGTCATCACTTATTACTAGAGGAGACAGTGAAGGCCCTGAACCCTGACTATTTATTAATTACAATCACTTTGGTCTATAGGGTAGGGGTGGAGTGATGGTGGGAAGAGGGTGATGTGATGGTGGAGTGAATCAGTGAGCCAGAACTGGTGTGTCATTCTAAAGATTGATAACAGTGTCGGTTTGGGAGTTTCACAAAACAAGAACATGTGGTTATCTTTAGCTTATTCTCTATCTGCAGCTGGTGGAACGTGGGCCTTACAAGGAGCCTAGAAGTCTGGCTAGGTCATAGTGCTATGAAGGGGTTTTTCGCCCTTGAGCACAATGTTTATGGTAACAGAGCCTAGGTCACCCTGCATCGGAACATGAGGCATGAAGTTTGCTTCCCCAGAGGCCTCCAGCAATTTGCTGCCGTTTGCTGTTCCCAGTTTATATGTTACTCATAACCAATTTATGTAGGCACTCTGTAAGTCCTCTCTCCCTTGCTGCTTCTCCCAACCGGAGAGAAATAGTCACTTTTGAGGTGAGTTTGGCTGTTTTCTTAATGAAGATAAACAAAGTCTTAGCATACAATTAAGCTTCATGCTTCTTTGTATTTACTCAACTGGGTTGAGAGCTAACATCACCACAAAAACCTGCATGTGAATGTTTAAGCAACTTTATTTATAATAGCCCCAAACTAGAAGGAACCATAATACTCTTAAATAGGTGAATGGATAAACAAAACCGTAGTACATCCATACGATGCATATTGCTAAGTTAAGGAAGTCAGTCTGAAAAGGTTATATACCGTGATTCCAATTATATTACATTCTAGAATAAATAAAACTTTTGAAACAGTAACAGCTCAGTGGTTGCCAGGGATTCAAGAGGAGAAGAAGAGATGAGTAACAGAAGCACAGGGGATTTTTAAGACAGTGAAACTATTTTGTATTATACTATAATGGAAGGATACATGACATTACGTAATTTCTTAAACCCACAAAGCTTTATAGCACAAAGAGTAAACCTTAATGTATACAAATTTAAAAAGCATTTAGGATGTGGAGAATGCAAAGTATTACAAGGAAGAAACAGATTTTGACAAGATAATCTAACTATAATAGAAACGTACAAAACAACCTCAGGGAAGGGAGTGGAAGAGGAAGGTGCTGACTAAGTAACTGGATGTGAGTAGAATCTGTAAGACAAAAGACAGATTAGCACAAAAGAAAGTTAGCACAAGCACTGTACTCTAATTGAAGTTCTTTGCCACAGTGGTACAGGTTAATATGTATAGTATACTTATATGTATATGGGAATTGAACAGTTAAATGAACAGGTGGTGGATGGTTGGAGTTGGATTTCTCACTGTTGGGGTGGGAATTTACCAACAAGCACGTGGAGGAGGCTAGAATGATTCATGTGTAATGGAATCAGCATCAGTGTGAACTCATGTTAACTTTAATAAATACACATATACACAAGGGTTAGAATACCACCACATATTTTCTTGCTTTCTTAGCTGAGAGGGCCTGGTAGCAACAATACCACAGGAGCAATAAACACACTTAGCATCCAAATCTTGATTTCTAGTACTATTCTCCAAAAAGTGGAACCAAAGCACCTGGATAAATGACTAGTTCTAGGACTGGAGCAGTTAAGTTGCAAGGGTAACATCTCATAGTGCCAGGAGTAAGGAGATAAAACAAAAGCAAGCGTTACCTTTATGACTTATCTCAAAGAGACACAGGAGCCAACTGAAAGAGCTCAAATGGCCAAAGCAGAAACAATTTGCACAATGAGATAAATAGTATTGGATTATGAAATGGTTTGGCTCTGTGTCCCCACCCAAATCTCACCTTGAATTATAATAATCTCCAAGTGGCCCCATGGGGCAGTTTCACCCATACTGTTTTTGTGGTAGTAAGTAAGTCTCATGAGATCTGATGGTTTTATAAATGGGAGTTCCCCTGCACAAGTTCTCTTGCCTGCCATCACGTAAAACGTGACCTTGCTCTTCTTTTGCCTTCCTCCATGATTGTGATGTCTTCCTAGCCTTGCGGAACTATAAGTCAATTAAACCTCATTTCTTTTATAAATTACCCAGTCTCAGGTATGTTAAAGACATTGCAGTGTGAGAACAGACTAATACAGATTATAACCCAAAGTATAAGGTAAATTTCCATGAGTACATAATGATATAAAGAAACAACTGAATAAACAAACAAATGAGGAAAATAAAAAATTTCCCTTGCAGAAGACTTCTAAATAATTTATGTGGCTATTCTGCCCTCTTGGAGGGGGGAGCATAGTTCTCATTTTTTAAGGACTTTCTTCCAAAGAGTCTAGTATGAAAGAGGTGGGGGAAGAGTAACTTTATGGAAAAACCTGCAGAACATTAGCTGGATGAACTATGTCAACAGTGATAAGTCATGTTGATAGTGTATACCCTTGATGTGATGAGAAGGGCACTTTAGTTCTGTGGCCTTCCTTCCAAAAAATCCATTAGCTCAGTCTCATCATGAGAAAAATGCCAGACCAATTCCAATGGAGGGAAAAACAGAAAATAGCTGACCAGTAATTTAAAAATCTGTCAAAGCCATCAAAAACAAGTCTGAGCCAAGGAGAGCTGAGCCAAAGCTGCTTTAGGACTGAGCCACAGTCATAGGTGAGAGGACCCACAGAAGGCATGACAACAAAATATACTGTGGTGTCCTGCATGGAATCCTGGTACAGAAAAAGGACATTAGGGAAAAACTAAGGAAATCTGAATAAACTATGTATTTTAGTTAATAATGTATCAAAACTGGTTTATTCATTGTTAACAAATGCCCCATGTAGTGTAAGATATCAGTAATACAGGAAAACATGTCTGGGGCATATGGGAACTCCCTGTACTATCTTAATGTTTTTATAAAGTGAAACTGTTTTTTAAAAAGCATTAAAAAAAAAAAAGAGGAAGGCAGGCGCGGTGGCTCACACCTATAATCCCAGCACTTTGGGAGGCCAAGGCGTGTGGATCATGAAGTCAAGAGATCGAGACCATCCTGGTCAACATGGTGAAACCCCGTCTCTACTAAAAATACAAAAATTAGCTGGGCATGGTGGCGTGTGCCTGTAGTCCCAGCTACTCGGGAGGCTGAGGCAGGAAAATTGCTTGAACCTAGGAGGCAGAGGTTGTGGTGAGCTGAGATCATGCCATGGCACTCCAGCCTGGGTAACAAGAGTGAAACTCCATCTCAACAAAAAAAAAAAAAAAAGAGGAGACATTTCAAATTTTTCAGATAAGATAGATACTTTCAAATAAGTAAAAGTTGAATGAATTCATTATTATCAGACCTGTCTTGCAAAAAATACTAAAGGGAGACTTTCAGACAGAAATGAAAGAACACTAGACAGTTACTTATGCCACAAGAAGAAATAAAGAGCACTGAAAACTGTAACTACATAGGTAAATACAAAGGACAGAATATAAATGTATTTCTTTAGGTTTTCTTCTACTATTGAATTTAGAAGACAACTGCATAAAGCAATAACTACAAAGTGATGTTGATGGGCATCTACTGTATAAAGATGCAGTTTGTGTTAGATATAGTGAATGACAAGTTTCTCTTCAAAGAATCAGTATTTCAGTATGTTCCACTTTCTTATTCTTTAATTTTCCATTTTAAAGTTTAACTTCCTGTTCTCTGCAACTCCTTCCCTATAATTCTGGTAAACAACTTTCCTGACAATTCTAATCAGTAGTTCACATGTGTTCCTCTGGTCGCCTGTTCTGATCTGTACCATAACCATCCTTCCTAACAAACTACCCACCCCGCCACTCTTGCTCATACCCCTGCTCTTTTAAAAATAGCCATTTGAAATTACCTTAGATTGTGCAGTGTAAACCTAGCCAATAGGGGAATGAAACAGCAGTAGGGGCTACCTGCATCAGGAATAAGAACCCCTTCCCTTTCCTTGTCCAGGTGTTCATTTGCCATTGCTCCATCTGTGACATGTCCTTCCATAGAAGTAAATTGCCTTGCTGAGGAAATTTACATTTGAGTGCTACTCTTTTGCAGCACCAAAATTTCACATATAACATTTGCATGACAATAATATCACAAAAGAGGAGGAAAGGAACAGAGCTTTACTGGAGCTGAGGTTTTGTATATCAGCAAAATTAAGTTTGTATTAGTCCAAAGCAGGTTGTTTCAGTCAAGATGTTAATGTTAATCCCCAGAGCAATTGTTAAGAAAAAAATTTAAAAATGTGTAGTAAAATAAACAACAGGGAAATTAAAATGGTACAGTACGAAATAACGAGCTACAAAGACAGCAGTAAAAGAGGAATAGAGAAACAAACAAAAAGATATACAACATATAGAAAAAAAATACCAAAATCACAAATGTGAACCTTACCTTATCAGTAATTACATTAAACATAAATGTATTAACCATGCCAATCCAAAGGCAGAGAATTCAGAATGCATAAAGAAACTGAATTGTCACATGCAAAAGAATGAAATTGGACATTTACCTCACAACACAGGAAAAAAGTACTCAGAATGGATCATAGACCTAAATATTTATGAAGTATTTATGACCTAGGGTTAACCTATGATATGACACCAAAAGCTTCTTAGATATGACACCAAAAGCATAAACAATAAAAGAAAAAAAAACAGATAAACTGGATTTCATCAACATTTAAAAAACTTTTTACTTTAAAGAATGCCATTAGGAAAGTGAAAAGACAGCCCACAAAATTGGAGCTAATATTTGCAAATCATGATCCAATAAAGGGCTTTCTCAACTCCATAACGACACAACAATTTAAAAATGGACAAAGGGCTTGAATATACATTTTCCCAAAGATATCTAGACAGATAAGAAAATGAAAAATGCTGAACATCATTTGCATTTCACTGGAGAAATGCACATCAAAACCACCATGAGATACTATTTCACACTCACTAGGATGGCTGAAATAAAGACAATAGCGAGTGTTGGTGAGAATATGGAGAAATTGGAACCCTCATACATTGCTGACGGGATTTCAAGATGGTATGACCACTTTTAATTAGTGTATCAGTTCCTCAATATGTTAAACATATGATCCAGAAATTCTACTCCTTGGTATACAGCCAAGAGAAATAAAAACATGTCTACACAAAATCTTGTGCATGAATGTTTATGGTAGTGTTATTCATAGCAGCCAAAAAGTAGAAATAATCCAAGTGCTCATCAATTGATTAATAGATAAGCAAAGTATAATATAGCCATACAATGGCATGATTTTTGGCAATAAAAGTAATGAAGTACTGATCCATGCTATGACATGGATGAATCTTGAAAACATGCTAAATGAAATAAGCTCGAAACAAAAGAACACATTTTATAATTCCATTTATAGCAAATGTTCAAAATAGCCAAATTCATAGACATGGAAAGTAAATTAGTGGTTACCAGGGTTTGGGGTGAGAAGGAATGGGAGAGTGACGGCTAATGAGTCTAGATTTGTTTTCTGAATTGATGAAAATGTTCTTTTTTCTTTGTTTGAGATGGAGTCTTGCTCTGTTGCCCAGGCTGGAGTATAGTAGCATGACCTTGGCTCACTGCAACCTCCACCTCCTGGGTTCAAGTGATTCTCCTGCCTCAGCCTCCAGAGTAACTGGCACTGCAGGCACATACCACTACACCCAGGTAATTTTTCTTTTGTTTGTTTGTTTGTTTGAATTTTTAGTAGAGACAGAGTTTCAGCACGTTAGCCCGTCTGGTCTTGATCTCCTGACTTTGTGATCTGCTTGCCTTGGTCTCCCAAAGTGCTGGGATTACAGGCGTAAGCCACCGTGGCTAGCTAAAAATGTTCTTATAATTAGATAGTGATGAGGCTTACAGAGCCATGAGAATGTAATAAAATCCAGTGAACAGGTCAGGCACAGTGGCTGAGGCCTATACTCCCAGCACTTTGGGAGGCCAAGGTAGGCAGATAGCTTGAACTCAGGAGTTTGAGACTAGCCTGGGCAACATGGTAAAACACCATCTCTACAAAATACACAAAAATTAACTGGGCATAGTCGTGCATACCTGGAATCCCAGCTATTTGGGAAGCTGAGGTGGGAGGGTTGCTTGAGCCTGGGAGGTGGAGATTGCACTGAGCTGATACTGCACCACTACACTCCAGCCTGGGCAACGCATCAAGACCCTGCCTCAAGAAACAAAAAAACTAAATTAAATGGAATCTACTGAATTATATACTTCAATAGGGTTGATTTTATATTATGTGAATTCTATCTCAATAGAGCTGCTATAAACATTCAATCAATGATACTTTTTTAAAAATAAAAAATCCTATATTTTATGCATAAATACCTTTCATTTAGATTTAAAATGTCTGTTTAAACATATTTTGGCATAGTCTTACCATTTATTTTCCACCTAATTTCTGAACTGTCAAGTTGAACACATAAAATCATTGGAACATATGAAACAAATGCTATCAAGAAATCCAAGTCTTCCAGTGTATGTTTTTAGACATGTACCAATGCTTTTCTGAATTCCTTCAGCCTATCTTACTTTAGGTCTGATCTCTTCTCTTCCTAAGTATGTTTGCCTATATTTTTGAAGTCGTGAGGACTCTTGTGTTTCCCATCTACATCCTAACACTTAATTAAGTCTTTAAAAGTTAATTCTTCAGGCAAAGTGTCCTTTTCTACATGCCCCGCTTCCTATCCTCACCATCCTACAGGCCCCTTAGAAATTTCCATAATCCCAATTCAGCAATATCTGTATACATGAGTTTATAAGTTGACATTTTGGCCTAGAGTAAGTTGTAAGAGATGCCAAAGGCACTTGGTCCAATTAAATCATGGTATTAACAGGAAGGAACTTCCTAAGGATTTCAGGCTTCATTGACAAGATCTCCAGAGTGTCAGGGAGATTTTTTTTTTTTGATTCTAGGAAATGGCTGTGTGGCAATGAGCCCAGATAATACTTGCATGATTAAGGGAACTTAGGTTAGGTTGAAAAAAACCTATAGGTTTTACTCTCTCCTCACTCATCCTGGCAAATTATATGGAAATTAAATGGGATCTAGTAAACATTGGACACTTTTTAAAGAAAACAGATTTTTCATGCTGAGTAGAAATTTTTCAACCATTTACAGTTTTATGAAAATGTATCATTTACATGCTACACTTTGTTAAAATCCAAAGAAAGTTTCCAAAGGTCCCATTTGATTGAAAGATAATTGTAGAACATGGAATACCAGTTTTTTGGACGAAGTTTTATAAATATGGGCCAAACCTCTATAAATATCTATTAAGGTTTTCAGCATGGAAAGGTATGTAATCTCTTAGGATCACATGCAAGAAGAGGATGAATAAAACAACTGAAGGGAGCCAACAGACTCGAGGATTCGGAAAGGCTAAGAACCTCAGATAACGATCACCGCCACAAGACACACACCTGCAGGGGAAGGGAACCATGCTGAGGTCAAGTTCGTCCACGTTGGGCCACAGCCAGACTTTCTGACATGACAAAGAGTGGAATTAAACTGACATGTGACCACACAAACGTGCAAAGTCCTATTCTGGGCATGGCTTTTTTTTTTTTAATGTAAGCTCATTAAAGTTGGAGCAAAAGCCCTTTTTCTCTGTACTTTGAGCTGTCAGTCTTGCTTCCAAATGTGATGTCTCCGGTTTAACTTGGGGAATGATGGTTTACAGACTTCTAGTAGTATCTCAAGAAAGCCGACGAGGTCAAGCACAGATTTTTGTGGGCACTTTAAAACCTGACCTGAGGAAGAATATTCAACACTCCAAGCAGTTTGACATATTTCATGTTGCATATTGATGATGATATCTGTGTGTTTTAGAATCTACCCAGAATTTTTACAGACAAAATTTTATTTATTCTACACAACAAACTTGTGATGTATTCAGCACAGGTGTTTTTATCTTCATTTTACATTTGGGAAAACCAAGACTCAGAGGAGTTGAACTCTGTGCTTTTTCTTAACCAGGCAATTGTTGGTTGATCGAGGCCTAAAACCAGGTGTCCTGACTCCAATCTCAGAACATGTTCCTCTTCTATGTTCTCAACTTGGGATGCACAACAGAATTGCCTGGATCACATTGAAAGAAAAAAAAGTCTGATGCCCTGGCCGACTCCAAAACGAATAAAATCAGAAGAGCTGAGTGTGGGATCCAGGCAACAATATTTAACTCAGCTCTTCAGATAACGCCAACGTGCAGTCAAGTCTGAGAACCATGTTCTACAATACCGTGTTTTTCTCAAACTAAAGTGGCATTTGGAGGCTGTAACATACAAGAGGCCAAAATGTGACAATACAAAGATTTTAAGATTTTCATCGTTTTAACCAACACGTATGTATTCTTCTATGTGCCAGGTACTATTCTAGATGGTGGGGATACCATAGTGAGTAAGACAGAGTTTCTGGCAGTGTAGTTACCTCATTGGCCTGATCACTGGACCTTCTCTCATGCTGCTAAATCTTCCTCACTCTTGCATCACTTCTAAATTTGACCCTGATGCTGATCACTTCTTCCTACACAGGATTCAGAGCACTATGAAAGCAAAGGTATGCATGAACATTAAGAAATCTTCTGTCGCATAAATAAACATGTGAAAAATTCCACTCAGGGTTCATTGTAAAAAAAGAAATCTTATTCTGTTACATGATATACTTTATTCTTTTTGACTTGGCTGCTAGGAGACTCAGAACTAAATGTTGTGCACAAGTCTAGTTGGTTTCCTTCACTGCATCTCTTCCTGCACATTTCCCTCTGGATGAGTCCAGGGCCTGGCAGCCCTCCTGGTTAGACAGAAGCAGTCCTCTTGAACAAGGTCATTGTGGAGAGTTCAGTAAAGGTGTGGGAGGGTTATGGGAAACAACCTGTTTTGGAGGAACATCCTGGGACTGGCTGTTGCTGGAGGCAAGCCGTTTCGGCCTGGGCCTGCAGGAGAGAAGAGAAGAAACAGTGACTAGACATATGGAAGGAGCTTGCGGCTGCCAAAGAGGACTGCCCAAGAGGGCCTGTCGCCATTGATGGAGGACCTCAACTGCTGCCAACCCGTGCAGGAAGGAGCCTGGACCAGACATCCCAACGTCTTTCTCGTGCTTCCTTTCAATCCCCTGTCTGGGATCTCTGTTAGCCAGAAGAGTCAGAAACCAGAGGATAAGGGCACAGTGGATGCACTCTATAGAGGTCAATGTCCAGGGTGCAGCTCAGAATGAAGGGTGGAAGGGCAAGTAGAGACCATTCAGCACACGGTCCCACCTTTCTCACGAGGCAATGAGTCTTAGATTTCGTTTAAGTGGGTTTTATTACAAATGTGTTATTTAGGTTTGCTGCTTTGAATATTTTTAGATGTAAAATTAGATCGAGAATAAGAAAAGGAAGGGGTAGAGGTTTAGAAATGGAGTAAATCCTAAAGTAACAGTATTTCTTGTGTTTGAAAACACATAAGGGAAATATAAGCTCATCACTATCTTCCCTCTCTCCACATTCAGATTTAAGGCATTCTTGAGGGAAATAACTGGACACTGTCTTTTCTATGATTGAATAATCTCTTTGTCTTTATCACAGTTGTATGCTCCATCCAAAAGACTTAGGATAAACTGAAGGGCAGAGTTTTTTTCTGTCAGATCTCTGTGTTGTTCTTTAGGGATCCGACTTGAGTAAATCCTCCTGTCATGTGTTTTAAACTCAGCTACAAAGGTTCAGAGTTCCATGTGTCTCATTTGGTTTTTGTTCGTTTGTTTTATTTTTGTTTTACAAGCTCTTTGTTTAAGACTTTGGAAACAGAAAGTGTTAAGAAGAAAATATGATTCCTGAAAACCCCCACCTAACAGTAAGCACTATAAACACTTGAACATGATTTCTTTATTAGTCTTTGCACTTATTTATTGGTTTCTTTTTTTTTTAAATTTTTTATTGCATTTTAGGTTTTGGGGTACATGTGCAGAACATGCAAGACAGTTGCATAGGTACACACATGGCAGTGTGTTTTGCTTCCTTTCTCCCCTTCACCCACATTTGGCATTTCTCCCCAGGCTATCCCTCCCCAGCTCCCCCTCCCGCTGGCCCTCCCTTTTTCTCCCCAATAGACCCCAGTGTTTAGTACTCCCCTCCCTGTGTCCATGGTTTCTTTTAAAATCATCACCACACCACCACCACCACCACCACCACCACCACCACCACCACCACCACAGCATCTAGTAATTACTGAGCACTTATTAAGCACTTGGCATTATTCTAAGAACTTTATTATATGAAGCAGATATTCTTATGAGCTTAATTTTATAGATGAGGAAACTGAGGCCAACAAAGGTTCCATGATTTGCCCCAAGTCACATGGCAAGTAAGCAGCAAGACTGGGATTTGAACTAGAGCACTGTGGCTTAAGTGCTCATGCTCCCCATCACAAAACACAGCACAGCAGTTAAAAACAGGAGCCACTGAAGGAAGAACAAAGGAGAGACCATAAAATGAACTCAGGAATTTTCAGGAATTGATTAAAAATTCCTAACCACAAAACCCTTTTTCCTTGCTTCTGGTACGCCACAAAACTGGCTCTAAGATGTGTGTGGTTTTTTTGTTTTAGCTTTTATCTTAGTTTCAGGGGTACATATACAGGTTTGTTCTATAGATATGTTGCCTGTCGTGGAGCTTGTCATACAGATTATTTCACCACTCAGGTAAGAAACATAATACTTGACAGGTAGTTTTCCATCCTCATCCTCCTCCCGCCCTCTGCCCTCAGGTAGACCCTGGTGTCTGTTGTTTTATTTTCTGTGCTCATGTGAACTGAATGCTTAGCTCCCTGGCTTTTACGTGAGAACATGCAGTGTTTGGCGCTCTAAATTTTGAAGCCACCAATTCCAAAAGGGGAGCCTGGTCAGTTACACATGTTTAGTGTTCACAGATTAAAAACAGATCAAATGATCAACAAAAATACTGCTACTGTTGATATGATGACCAGGCAGAGGTATTTGTATAAATAGTTGGCCATGGTATAATGTAACTGATGATGCTATTTGTTCATCCATTTATGCGTTTATTCTTACGAAGCACCTACTATGGGTCAGGCACTGTTCTACATGTTAACAATACACTGGTGGGTAAGAATGAGTGAGATGATTTTTGAGTTAGGAATATGACAGATGATAAGTAGGTAAATACATTTTTAAAAACACTTTATTTAAAATAGGGGGAGAGGATTGAGAGTACCAGGATGCAGAAGAAATGCTCATCTCACATGGGGCCAATGATGAATTTTGTGGGCTGTGTCTTGTAGCACTCTCTCAGTAAAGACCAATGTTATTTCAGCCAGGGAGAATTAGGGAAAGACAATTACATGGGGACTAGCACAATCTTTCATTAAGTATCAACCTGCAGAGGTAGATTTTAGATTCTAAGGAAAAATATAAGGACTTCATATCCTTTAATCATCTGTAAACATAATTTTAAGATTTTTTTTTTACTGAGAATTGGTAAGAATTGGGTGGTATGCTGGTGAGATCCACCACTAATGATGGCTTGAAGGACTAATGGTTCTGAGACATGAGTTTACCTCGCAATCCCCAAGAGGGCTTGTGAAAACATTGATTCCCTGCCCAGCCCATGAGGTTCTGGGGCCCAAGAATTTGCATTTCTAACAAGTTCCTAGGGGCTGCTGCTGCTTCAGGGATTACTCTTTGAGACCCACTGATGTTGGATCCCTGGACCTTATGAGAAAGTTTGGGTGGTGGCTATGGTGAGCGTTGAAGAGGTGGGAGTGGAATGCTGGGAGCAGGGTTGAAGTCCACTTTTAAAATCAGAGGGGAGTAACCGAACCTGTCTTTTTAGAAAGCCGTTTAATCTCCATGTAGAAGGGAGCTAGAGAAGTGCTTGTCCCCAAGTAGGCCAGGCAATTCCCTGAGGAAATGGTTTTCAAGGGGCTATAATGCTCAAACAAGTTCTATTTCATTAGCTTGGGCAAAAATGTTTCAGCTTGGAAAACCTTCAGGAACAAGTAAGCACTGTGTCAGACATGTATTTTATGTTGGTAAAAATACATCACAGTTTAGTAAAATTGTATTTTATACTGTTAAATCCCCTTACATTACACATGATATTTTTCAAATCAATAAAAGGTTATTTGTAAACATTATTTTATTTATTTATTTATTTTGAGACAGAGTTTCATCTCGTTGCCCAGGCTGGAGGTCAATGGTGTGACTCAGCTCACCGCAGCCTCCGCCTCCTGGGTTCAGGCAATTCTCCTGCCTCAGCCTCCTGAGTAGCTGGGATTACAGGCATGCACCACCGTGCCCAGCTAATTTTTTGTATTCTTAGTAGAGACGGGGTTTCACCATGTTGACCAGGACGGTCTTGATCTCTTGACCTCGTGATCCACCCGCCTCGGCCTCCCAAAGTGCTGGGATTACAGGCGTGAGCCACCACGCCCAGCTTGTGAACATTATTTTGATAGGTACATAATATTCCATCATGTGATTATTCATAATTTACAGAATTATTTCCCTTTTAGAGCTTTCTAGTGTTTTTGGTCTTATAAATAATAGTATAATGAGTAATTGTGTACATAGATCTTTGCTCACATTTCTAATTATTCCAAATTGCTAGAAGCAAAATTACTGTGTCAAAGTGAACATTTCTCATGTACTTGAACATAATCTCATCTGCCATTTCTAGTTAAGAGACATTTAAATTGTGAATACTGTGCAAAGACATTGTGGCATTGGCTTTCTTCTTTGCCATTTATCATTAAGCCTTCTTGTTCTCAAAAACAAGAAGCATATGATTCATCTAGAAAGAAAAGAAATCTCATAGCAAAGTCTCGAAAGAAAATTTATGAAACTCACCATGAAGAGGCAGTAAACAGAAAACTCTGCCACATAACATACAGCAGGATTCCTGAAAAAGCATCTTTAAGCATCTCTTTCTTCTTGGTGTTGCATCTTTATAGCAGCTGCTTCTCCCCACAGTTCCTGGTCTCTGTTTTTCCTTCCAACCTCAGCTCGTCTCTTTCACCTCGTACTCCTGCCTTCCAGGTCCGGGTCTATGCTCCTCTCATGCAAAACCTCTAAGCTCTTCTGTCTTTTATGCATTAATTTCACCCGGACCCTGATTAGAGCAGTGAAGGCCCAGAGTGGGGCTGAGTCAAAAATTCTCTTTAGGGAGCATTGGAGGGGGAGCCCTGTGAAAACTGCGGGAACATGCTATAGGTTGGCTTTGGCTGAAAGCTGCCATTTAGCTTCAGTGTCAGCCTCCAACTTTGGAAGGCAGCAAAGCCAAATTCTTCCTCTCATTTATGTCTTTTCTGAACCTGTGTCAGCTCAGTGATTTCAGGATTGGGTAAGCTACAATCACACCTATCACATCTAGTCATCTTAGCAAAATCAACCATATGAACAAAGCATGTCAGTCAAATTTATTAACATCTGAATACTCACTTTTAAGTGAAGGTGGGCATTATTGATGTAACTTGGAGTAAAAACCTTTATGTGTTTTATATATTTAAATTCTATTATTTACTTGATGTATACACTTATTAATTACAAGCATACGATATTGCAATAATTTCTGATTATTGTAAAAGGTGTTTATTCTACATATAGAAACAATAAGAATTTCTGTTAAATAGGTAAATTGATTCACTATTATGGATACATTAAGAGAGTGCGTTAGCTAGATGACTTAAGGCAGAGTGCTATGTCCTTTTCTAGCCAACGCATGCTTATAAAACACGCAATCATAATACAAGGCAGAATAGTAGAGGTGTGTTCATCACAATTGGAGTGTTTGTGGAATCATTTTGAGTACTAGCATTCCTAACTTCAAGCAAAATAACCTTAAATCAACTATTTAATTTTAAGTAATTTAATCTCATTTAGGCTATGATTCTTTTAAGAAAAGGAATTTTTAGAGTTTCTGTGAATAAATTCAAAGCAGAATGTCAACTTTTCTATCTCAAAATTTTACAAGGAGGAAAACCTTCCTAATCAAGTACAGCAACATCCATGGTAAATCTTGGATCCAGATGTAAGAAAGAATTATAAACTCTGATGAAAACAAGGAAGTCTAGAGAAAACAAGAGTATCTAGAAAAATTATCTCTACTGATCTGCCATCAGTTTAAAGTGAATGACTATTTAGTACAGACAACAGGCAGTTAAGTGACATCAGGAGCAGTCTACCAGCTGACAAAACTCAGAAAATTATTGCTCCATTATCTTAACGGCAAACTTGCAAAACTTAGCTAGTAAAAGATTTAGTAAAGTCGTAATAATCATTATAATAAAAATTTAGATTTAGCGTTGTTTTCTGGAAGCATGTTCTCTGATTGGGATTGGCTTTGGATAAATATTAATATTTTTCTAACCAGATATGTAGATTTCAATCAAATAGGAATTTGGCACACCTCTAATATGCCTTAATCCTGTCAAAGTTCATTAGCCTAAACTGCTGTTGATCGCCACAGCAGGAGATTAGGCCAAAACTGCCTTGTTAAAATGTTCCAGTCTGAATATGCGTTTTTCAGCTCTCCTCAGTGAAGCATTCAGTTTACAAAGGCACATGTTTTATATAATCACCAAAGATTTTTTTTCTTCCTGAACATTTTTCTCTTGCGAATCTTCAAATACCTACCTTATTGTTTCTAATTTATACATGATATTTGCTTACTAGACAGCAAAGAGGATGCAAGTCCCTATTTTCTGCTGAAAAAATGCATACTGATGTTCAGTATGGCCCGAGAAGACATGATATCAAGAAAACAGGGTTAGGGAGTGGGTGAAGGAATAGAACCAGGTCCGGCAGTGGCTAACTAGGGAGACTAGGAGGAGAATCCAATCTCTTAAGATGCAACCTGGCTTTTGATCCTGAGAAGCAAAGTTCTCACCTTTCAACCTATCCATTTTCCTCCTTCATAGTGCCAGTTTCTCACCAGAGTAAAGGAATATCTTCTTCTTTCCTTCCCAAATCTATTCATGTTTCAACTTTCAAGCCCTGATGAGACAGAGCCTCTTTGATCTCAAGTGTTTCCTGAGTATTTCAACCTGTTGCCTCATGGGTTTAATGAGCATCACAGATGATCCATTGATGTTTCCGGCTTACTGAAACATTTATTATTCCAGTGATTGTTACGAAATGCATTTTTGGCAAGCACCTTTTCCTCTTAATTGTTAAACCCATGTGTATTCTAAGGGAAATCTAGTCCATGTGTTTTTGACTCATTTGTGCCCAGGTCATTAGAATGTGGTTGATCAGAGCTAACTGAACTCTAAGTAGTGCTCTGGGCCTTCTCATAGCACATCCACGACCTGAGCTTCTGCAGGACATCACCAATCAGATTTCCTGCAGTTCATGTACAACTCCAGCTATGCTAAGTTGATCTATGACATACTTCCATGCACCTTTTCTTAAATAATTTCAAATCTGTGTTGCTGTTTTCCTTGGATGCCCTATGTGAGACTGAGAGAAGTTTGAGAACACTGTCCTTCTTCTAGAAAGGATCTAGAAACAGTAACAGAAATAATAATACCCAACATTGATTGAATATTTGCTATGTACCAGGCACTGTAAAACTACATGTATTTAATTCTCACAATGACCCAATGAGGTGGGTAAGATTATTATTTCCATTATTTTACAGATTTTAACTACATCTAAGGTCACACCTAATAGGTAGTAAAACCACAGATAGAAACTTATCAGTCTAGCACTGCAGCCAGTGCTTTTGACCACTACATAATTATTATATCAGATTGTGATTCTATGTCTATGATAAATTGTATTTTCTTATACAAGATGCTTCTGTGAATAGGCCTGCCACTGGTATTAGATAGCTTTCTTTTTCATTGTTATTAGGTAGCTTTCTTAGACAGCTACCTCAGTGACTTATATATGTTAAGATTTGCATCTATTAGACATATGGCTGTTTGTGAAAATGCCCACATAGATGCTTTTTTTTTTTTTTCCTGAGGTAGAGTCTTGCCCTGTCGCCCAGGCTTGAATGTAATGGTGCAATCTTGGCTTACTGTAACCTCTGCCTTCTGGGTTCAAGCAATTCTCCTGTCTCAGCCTCCTGAGTAACTGGGATTACAGGCACCCACCACCAGGCCTGGCTAATTTTTTGTATTTTCATTAGGGATGGGTTTTGCCATGTTGGCCAGGCTGGGCTTGAACTCCTGACCTCAGGTGATCCACCCACCTTAGCCTCCCAAAGAGCTGGGATTACAGGTGTGAGCCACTGTGCCTGGCCCCATACAGATTCCTTTGGCCAAGAAAAGAGCAGCTGGAGCCAGATCCATCTGCTTGCAGTAGATATCTTGCTGTGTAATCTGATCCCAGAGGATATCTCAAAATGCTGTGCAATTCAAGGTGACAGATGCCATTTCTGTCAAGGGGACTTGCCTGTGTGCTCTTTATATGACCAAATGCCCAGGAAGAGCTAGTGCCATGCACCTACAAGACACATGCCATGGACATGCTGAATCGAATATTCAAACCCAGAGACCTAATTGGAAGATAGCAGGTTGAACAAGATTGTACCTTTATAGGATTTTTGAGAGCAGGACCAGCTTGTCTTCAAGTGAAGTAAAGTCCTGTCCTCAAAGCCCATGAACACATTCCTCTGCACCTTAAATTTCTTTGTGAAAATCTGGGTGGGGAAGACAGTTATATTTGTCATGCATCTGCTCAGCCACATCTCCGCCCTTTCTTTCAATATCAGTCAAACCAAAGTATGTTTGGGGAAGAGGTGCCTAGAGAACCAGGAGACAGCTGCTGTCTCTGAACCATGTAGAATCAGTTACGGATTCTTGAAGCTGTGGCAGGTTCCTATCCCCGAGTTTGTGGCTTACCCTCTGCTCATATTTTAGCCACAAAACCTCAGACCCCAAAGACATATTCAACCTCATAATTAAACTCTTTTGTTTTAGGTTTTCTAATCAAAGCCTTAGCCAACCTACATCTTCCTATTTATTTATTTATTTTCTTATAGACAGGGTCGCCCCCTGTTGCCCAGGCTGGAGTGCAGTGGCGTGATCATAGCTCACTATAACCTCAAACTCTTGGGCTCAAGCAATCCTCCTGTCTCAGCCTCCCAAGTAACTGGGACTGCAGGCATGCAACACTGTGCCTGGTTAATGTTTTGACTTTTTAGTTTTTGTAGGGACAAAGTCTGGTGCCTGTGTGGGTCTTGAATCCTCACCTCAAGCAGTCCCCGTGCCTCAGCCTGGCTAGGTGCCAAGATTACAGATGTGAGCAGCTGCACCTGGCCTCTATACCTTCTTCTTGCATAATCTCATTGGATCATTTGCCATCTGTATTTTGACTCTCAACTCTCAGCCTCTAACCTACATCTGTCTATTATGTTTATGAACTGCACATCCCTTTGCCTGCTAGACCTTTTTTTCCAGAGGTCTCGTAGGTATCTCTAACTCAATGTCTTGAACTGAATTTATCATCCCTGTTTCTTCTCAGCTCCCATACAAGCTCCTTCCCTTGTATTCCCAGTCTACAGTAAAAGACTACAAATTTCCTCTCCTTCCTCACCTCCTTTACATCCAATCTATCCCAACCGTGACAATCCTACCTCTTTTAAATGTCTGAGATCAGCACATCTGCGTCAGCTGCTCTTCTTCTTTCACAGTTCCTTCCCTGCTTCTCCTCTGTCAGGCTACAAACATCACTCACCTGTATCTCCATCAGCCCTCTCTGCCACCAGTGCACTCTCCACCCTCTGTATGTATGATTCTCTCTTCAATGGCTCTTTATTGCCCTTTGGATAAAATTCTAACTCCTTACTGATGTGTCTTTCTGTTTAGATTGTGAGTTCATTAAGAAAAGGGTTGCTAGTCCCTCAATTCATAATTAAATATTCATTGAATAATATTGGTTGAATGAATGAAAGTGCCTACACTAGTTCTACAAGATGACAGAACTAATCTTTTTCCTACAAAGGTGGTGAGAGGGATGGAGTGATAATCTAAGCCTCTCTGACCCACGTCTTTCAAATAGGAAGAAGAACATTGATAATCGGTTTGCCATATTCCAGTTATGCGTCTCTTAAAATACTTTAGAGGAATAGCTCATTGCATCCCAGCAGGTACCTTGTAAATATCATCATCTTCCTTTTACAGATGAGAACTGATGTCCAGTAAAGAATGTGCCCAAGCTCACATATCTTAGTAACTGGCCAAACATCATTCAAACCTTTGTCTATCTAACTCCAAAGCCGGGCCTCAATCAATTATATAAAATTCAATCCAGGAACTCAGTCCAGTAACCTTGTAAATGAACCATATCTGATCCAGGCATCCTGCCCACGTTCCCTCACACACTCAGTCAACCTTCCATTCCACCCACCAAAGCTCCCCAGTCACAGTCTGCAGGCTCCAACAGAGCTCAGAGTTTGCCGATCTGGTATAGAGAGAAGGAATCTCTCACACAACTTTTCTGATCCAATCATACCCACTTTATTTTCTTGGACCAGATAGGGAGTTTTAGTTAAAATCCTTACCTATTACTGCTTAAAGACACATTCTCATTTTTGGAGGTTCTGATACTTCAGAAGAATAAGGAACTAATAGAAATAACCAGGGTGCAAAGAGGAAATGGATTTCCTGCATCACACTTGGAAACGTTCAGAATTTTGGATCCAGTTGCTCACATGAATGGAGCAACTTGAGCATTGTAAGATTTAACACAAATCTAACAAAGAGCAAAAATGTCTGAGTGAGAAAACAGTAATATAGGGTTTTTTACATAAGCTCAGGGAAAACTAGTACAAAATGGGAGCTAATATTTGACTCGATTCATTTTAAAATTCAACCACTTTCACAAACACTTACTATGTGCCTAGAACTGGATACAGAAATAAATAAGGCACAGCCTTTGCTGGTGGGCTCACAGTCTAGCCAGGGAGGCAGACACAAAAACAAATAAGTAACAATTTATGATTATAATTACATGAATATAAGTCTCGAAAGAGAAAAGATAAAGAGTAAAAAATATGTTTCAGGACTCCTAGGAAACTTGGGATTCTCAAAGGAAGTGACATCTAAGTAGGGTTTTGAAAGACAAATAGGAGTTTGTTAGTCTGAAAAGTGAAGAAACGTACTCTAGGCAGAGAGGAAAGCACAAGCAAAGATGAGTAAACAAACAAAAAAGTCCATGGTGTGTACAGGGGTCTGGTGAGGGCTGTTTAAAAACTATCTGAATGTACGTATAGGATGTATCCACATCTGTGAAAAATTAGTGTCTTTTTCCATCTTATAACAACAGAGAGATGTTGAGGGTTAATTACCAGCAATGATTTCCCTCTTGCATTCTTGGTATATTTCCTAAAGCATGAGTCATGTTGAACTATGCTGTGTGCATATGAATATATATTAAGGAAAGAATAACACAGAGGGAAAGGGTCTTATAAATGTCACAGCACTGATCATGTTTATTTGATATATGCAATAACAAATTCACTGCTCTCATAAATTTAGGGGACTCCAACTTTAGGGCCTGTTTACAAGGGCTATTTGACTTTGTAGCCAAAGCATTCTCATTTAGTCAGGGGGCCTTTTTATAACTACATTATAAGGTGTTTTTTTGTTTTGTTTTGTTTTTTTTCTTTGAAACAGAGTCTCGCTGTCAACCAGGTTGGAGCGCAGTGGCACAATCTTCACTGACTGCAATCTCTACCTCCCAGGTTCAATCAATTCTCCTGCCTCAGCCTCCTGAGTAGCTGGGACTATAGGTGTGTGCCACCACACCCAGCTAATGTTTTTTATTTTTAGTAGAGACAGGGTTTCATCGTGTTAGCCAGGATGGTCTCGATCTCCTGACATGGTTGGTGATCTGCCCACCTTGGCATCCCAAAGTGCTGGGATTGCAGGCGTGAGCCACTGTGCTCAGCCTATTAGGTTCTTATTGAGTAGATTTGGTGGTCTAAGTCCTTGGTGGGTAGGGTTATAAAAGAGAACTTCAAAGTCAGCTCATATGATTTGCCTGGGATGTCCGTCAGTGCTGTCTCTGGCAGCCCCCAGAGAAAGTTGACATCAACCTGCTCTGTATTCCTTTCTAACAAGCTCATTCTCCTACGCGAGGCTTTCTACAAGCCTCAAGATAGCATAGAGATGCTAGGGGATTCTACTAAACATTGTCAGCTTTTCCTGGGTTAAAAGGATGCCAAATTGAACATTGGCTGCTGCTTTTAGGAGGTGAGCGCTCTGTGTAATGATAAATTTCCTGGGCTGCAATTCAGAAGACAGCAGTCTTTCAATTCTGCGACTCTGAGTTGGCGAGTTGGACAAATGTAATCCAGCTCATTAGTGTCCTTGTTAAAACATAATGTGTGTTTGCAGCAGAGACTGAGAGTTGCTACTAATCCTCCCTCTCTTTCTTAGGAATGTCACCCTGAGACTGTATTTTCAAGTTTCCTTCAGTCAAGAGTGGTCTGTGAGATATAAGCAGACATCGTGGGGTGGGGTTTTAAGAGTTGTCGATGTTGGGAGAACCACCATTTTCCCCTTTCTTCATTCTTGCTGTTTCCTGCTTGGAATCATAACCTGATGGCTGGTGCTCCTGTAGCCATCCTGGATGGTGAAGCAGCCCTGATATATGCAATAACATAAATTCAATAATATAAATGTATACATTCATAAAAGGAGCATATTTTGAAGGAAATCATGCACTAGAGAGGGAGGGGAAGGAGGAGCCTGCATCCCTGACATTGAAAGCCTGCATTGTAGCCATTAGGTGCCTATTTCGGTTCTTCATATTATATAAAAGAAAAACAACCCCCTAAATCTTGTTTAAGTCTTTGTTATCTGGGTTTTCTATTATGTGCAGCTGAAAACAATTCCTAATGGAAATAATTTATTTCCTTCTATGTATATCACCTTTTCCCGAACAGCAGGGAGTGCAGCTGCCAGCAGCTCCAGAGAAAATATTCAATAATGGTTAAGAGCTGGAATTCAGGAGTCAGACTGTCTGACTCCACCACTCACTAGCTTGACCGTGAGCAAATTCCTTAACTGTCTTTTGCCTCGGTCCTCTTTTTAAAAATTTATTTTAAAAAGATCTTTGTTTTTTGAGTCACAGTATCTCTATGTTGCCAGTCTGGTCTCGAACTCCTGGGCTCAAGTGATCCTCCCACCTTGGCCTCTGGAGTAGCAGGGACTATAGGTGTGTACTACTGCACCCTAGAAGTACCATTATTATCCCTGTTACTCTATTATAAAAAAAGAAGAGCCTATAGAAGAGAGAGACTGTAGAAGAGACTATAGGCTCTTCTGTTTTTATTATAGAGTAATAGGGATGATAACAGTACTTCTAGGGTGGCCATAAAGATCAAGTTAAAAGAAATAACCCATGTAAAGTGCTTCAGGTGTGCCCGGCACCTCATAATCATGCAACAAATATGTCGTGATTATTTTTAATTCTAATTCTGTGAACCCCAGAAGTTACCAGCAGAGAAATCCCAGGGGAGGACTGGGCTATTCCAGCTTGGGTGAAGGTCCAGGTGGCCAGGAGGATGGAACACTAAGATTAGCCTAGCCTGGGTCCCAAGCCCACCTTAGTGGTGGGGATGATGGGGCTCGGGAGGTGTCCATAAAGTGTGTTACCAGAAAGTGGCAAACAAAGACAAAGGCTGCCCATGCCCCTTATTTGCCTCTTCAGGATATTGAGAAAATATGTGTCTACTAAGCTCTTGAACTTTTTGTGCTAAGGATTTAAGGAATTGCTATCATCAGCATTCTCATCAGTCTTGGGGCCGTTTTTCTTTCCTATCAGACTTACACCAGATCTAGATCTCACTGTTCTCTCAGTGCTGAGACAGCTCCTGGAAGACCCTGCAAAGCTTAGCTCCTGCCTCCCTCTCCTTCCATCACTGCACCGGTGATAGGAACAATACGTATATGCAGAGACAAGGCAGCAACATTCACTACTGAGTCTGTCACTTTCAGGGGAAAAAGCAGAGATGCCTAAACTCCCAACAAAGAGTTTAGAGAAGAAACACGAAACAGCCCAGAAACTAAACAGCTGCCTGCTGTGTGCTATTATGCTGTAAAATTTCACAGCTCTGATGACAGTGCTGTGTTTTTTCATCATGCTTTTTATTCTGTATTCCGATGATTTGACATCTGGGCCTTGCTGACCCTGGAGAAACTGTCTTCCCAGGATGAGCTAAGTCCTAGAGACAGCAAACAACTGGCCACGGAGCATGCCTTTGAAATGCACGCCCACCAATGCAGACTCCATACCCTCCTCTGGACTTGCCCACTCCAGGCCACTCTCTACCTGCCTTTATCATTCAGGCCCTGGTACCAGACAACTAGGGAAAACCCCTGTGTCTCAGAGCTTCTTAGAATTATTTAGAATGGCTAATCCTCAACCAGTTTACCTTGCCCCTTCCTTCCTCCTGCTCGCTTTCCCCCTCATTCCCTGTGCCTCCTGGTTGATCCTGATACTTTCCCAGGTAGCCCCACAGGATGCTGTGGCTCCTGTATCTAGGGATCTGTGCCTACACAGACTTCTTCCAGGCTGGGCATGGTGCCTCATGCTTATAGTCCCAGTTTTTTGGGAGGCCGAAGCAGGAGAATCACTTGAGCACAAGAGTTTGAGGCCAGCCCGGGCAACATAGCTGTTGTCCAGCTATTCAGGAGGCTGAGGCAGGGTGGGTCACTTGAGTCCAGGAGATCCAGGCTGAAGTGAGCCGTGATTGCACCACTGCATCCAGCTTGGGTGACAGAGGGAGACCCCACCTTTTTTTTTTTAAAAAAAAAGAGGTCTTGCTTCTTGATAGTCATTTCCATGTCTGTGTGTTTTACCATATATGATAAAAACAAATCCAGGGTACTGTTTAAAACAGTGTGTAGAGTGTGTGTGTGTGTGTGTGTGTGTGTGTGTGTGTGGTGCAGGGTGTGGTTTATGTGTGGTGTATCTGTGTGTTGTGTGTGTGTTTGTTGTGTGAGGTGTGGTTGTGTGTGCGGTGTGTGTGTGGCGTGTGTGCAGTGTGGTGTGTGTTGTGTGGTTGTATGTGTGTGGTATGTGGTGTGTGTGTGGTGTGGTGTGTGTGGGGTGTGTGTGTGGTATATGTGGGGTGTGTGTGGGGTGTGTGTGTGTCAGTGTGTATGGTGTGTGTGGGGTGTGGTGTGTGTGTGGTGCGGGGTGTGGTTTATGTGTGGTGCATCTGTGTGTGTGTGTTGTGTGGGGTGTGGTTGTATGTGTGTGTGGTGCGTGTGGCATGTGTGTGTGGTGTGGGGTGTGGTTGTGTATGTGTTGTGTGTTGTGTGTGTGGTATGCTTGTCTGTGTGTGGTGTGTGTGTGGTGTATGGGGTGTGGCAAGTATGGTGTGTGTGATGGTATGGGGTGTGTGTGGTGTGTGTGGTCTGTGTGTGTGTGTGTGTGTGTGTGGTGTGTACATATAAGCATACGCAAATCTGCAATGTTTAGGAAAAACAGACTTGGACTTAACTTTTCTTAAGCTCCAGTTTTCTCAGGAACTTGCACAGGAGATGCCAGGCTTTCTGATGCTGGTGATGGCCCTGTTTGCCAACTGTTGATCTCATGAATCATAACATTGGCCTCTTATTTTATTGGACCAGCTCTCCTGGGAACAAATTTGTGTCCAAAGAAATGATATTAAGAATATTCAAGAAGCCAATTTTATTGTTATATATCGACAACTAAGAAATTTCTCACAGAGTTTACGGCTGTTTTTGGTGATCTTACCATCTTTTCATTTTTAGTTTTTAGAGACTGGGATTTGCTCATAGCTCACTGCAGCCTCAAATTCCTGGATTCAAGTGATCCTCCTGTTTTGCTTTCCTGAGTAGCTAGGACTACAGGTGTGTACCACCATGCCCAACTAATTTTTTTAATTTTTATTTTTAAAATTAAAATTAGAGACAGGATGTCTCTACGATGCCCAGGCTAGTCTTGAATTCCTGGACTCACAAGAATCTCCCTTTTTGGCCTCCCAAAGTGTTGGGATTGCAGGAATGAGCCACCTCGCCCAGCAAATCTTATAGCATCTTCAAGCAGGTATCTCCTAGGCATGTCTGAAAGTGTGGGGAGAGGGCTGTGATCAGCAGTGAATGGCACCTTGAGGACATGCTGGGGTTGGCAGGGTGATGGGTTCCTTCTAGGAAAAATGAAGTGAACCTTACCCCAAATCCAAAAGGCAATGACTGGAGTGGATTTTGTTTCAAGTAGATGAGCGAAGGAGGAACTTTTGACATGAGAAGAAAATCTTAACCTTTAAAGAAGAAAAATAACTATTAAAATCATTTAGGTGTTCATTCTGCCAAGCTCTCTGCTCAGTTCTTACAAACCACCCAAGGTTTGTAGCCAGATGCTTTGAAGCTCTGCCTCACCGTCACCAGAAGTTCCCAGAGAGTGGAGTTGGTGACTTTTCTTTCTCTCTCTGTCTCTTTCTTTATTTCTTTTTCTTTCTTTCTCTTCTCTTTTCTCTCCTCCCTCCCTCCCTCCCTCCCTCCCTTCCTTTTCTTTCTTTCTCTCTTTCTCTCTTTCTCTCTCTCTCTCTCTCTCTCTCTCTCTTTCTTTCTTTCTTTCTTTCAATTCTCACCCTGTTACCCAGGCTGGAGTGCAGTAGCATGATCTTGGCTCACCTCCACCTCCGCCTCCCAGGAAGTCCTCCTGCCTCAGCCTCCCAAGTAGCTGGGTCTACAGGCACACACCACTGCACCTAGCTAATTTTTGTATTTTTAGCAGAGATGGAGTTTCAGCATGTTGGTCAGACTGGTCTTGAACTCTTGACCTCAAATTACCCAGATACAATTGTTTTAGAGGTTTATAGGAGGCCTGAATCCATGTTCATATTACAATGTGGTTCTGTGGTTAAGTTCTTGATGACAGTTGTCTTGTTAACCATGATTATTGAGGGTGAAGGTCAAAGTCCTTTCTCCACTGTGAAGATTGGTGAAAAAGAAAGGAAACAAACGTTTCCTAGAGGTCTGATTTTGCTGGCTACTCTACACATATTATTTCATCTGAAATCCTCAGAATGGCTGGGCATTGTGGTTCACGCCTATAATGCCAGCACTTTGGGAGGCCGAGGCAGGAGGATCACTTCAGCTCAGGAATTCAAGATCAGCCTCGGCAATAGAGTGAAACCTTATCTCTACCAAAAAAAAAAAAAACATTAGCTGGGCATGGTGTTGAATATCTGTAGTCTCATTAACTTGGGAAGCTGAGGTGAGAAGACTGTTTGAGCCCTAGAGATGGAGGAGGCTGCACTGAGCCATGATGGTGCCACTGCACTCCAGCCTGGGAAACAGAGTGAGAACCTCCCTCAAAAATAAAATAGAGGCCTCACAACTATTGAGATAGAAATTATTGCCATTTTCCAGATGTAAAATCCGATTTCAGAGAGACCAAGATTTTGCTTGAGGTCACACAATTGGTAAGTGACACAAGTGAGTTCAAAGCCAACTTTGACTCCATTGCCTGTGCTGGCTGCCTGGAGGATCGATATCACCTGGAGCTAATCAGAAATGCAAATTCTCGAGCCCCACCCCAGACGTCCTGAATCAGACACTGAGGTGGAGTCGAGCAACCTGGCCTTTAAGTCCTCCAGGTGGTCCTGATGCACACTAAGGTTCGAGAACCACTTCACAATGCCACACTTTGTCTTCTCGTGCTTCTGTTCCCAAGCACTGACTTTGAAGATAGATGGACTGGAAATGCCACTTTCTGATAGGTGACCATAGACAAATTGACAACTTTAAGTTTCTACGTCCTCATTAGTAAAACGGGAATAATAATAATAATATCTCAGAGTCGTTGCTGAGATTAAACGAGTGAACATACGTTGACCAAAGCACCTGGCAAAGAGAAAACACTCAATAAACAGTTGCTATTGCTGTAACCACTACTATTAACTTTTTCTGCCAGTCTTTTTGCCACAGCAATGTTAAATTCAGCCACCAAAACGAGGAAGAGCAAGTGTATTTTCTGGTACTGCAAATGTTGGCAAGTTATGCATAATCTGAGCCTCAGTCTCCTACTCTACCAAATGGAGATAATCATAATACTACCTTGTTAGACTGTGGTGAGGGTTACGCGCGTTAACATAAGCAAAGAATCTTCGGGCCTGGAACACAGAAAGGGCTCTATTCACATGAGCTGTGATGAGGATGACGTAGCATTAGCTCATTTGTCCACTTCTTTTGCAGCTCTGACAGGCTTGTCCAGGAAGTGGTGGAAATGAGTGAGAGTCCTGGTTAAGCAGCACCTTCAGCAGGGAGGGGTGAGCCATTCCCTCCCTGCCCTTTGCACAGACTTCCATCATGTTACCTGTCACGTTACCTTCTCTACTCTTATCTCTTCTTTATATCCCTGGGCAGATTAGTGTTCAATAAATGTCTGTAAATAAAGGACAGCTTTATCTCCAACTGTAATTTATACATGTTAATTGTTATAGGCAGAATCCTGACCCCCTAAAGACATCTACATCCTAATTCCCAGGGAATGTGAATATGTTAGGTTGTGTGGCAAAGAGAGAGTTAAGGTTGCAAATGGAATTAAGGCTGCTAATCAGCTGACTTTTAAATAGGGAGATTATTCTGAGTTATTGGGCAGGCCCAATATAATCACAAGGGCCCTTAAATGTGGAAGAGGGAATCAGAAAGCAGAACCACAGTGATGTAGTGTGAGACCTGGTGCATTGTTGCTAGCTGTGAAGATGGAGGAAAGCAGCCACTAGCCTAGGAATGCGAGGAATGCAAGAAAGATAGGATCTCCCCTAAAGCTTCCCAAGGAAACCAGCCTGACCGACACATTGATTTTAGTGCAGTAAGACCTATTTGGACTTCTGGCCTCCAGAACTCTAAGACAATAAATCTGTGTTGTTTAAAGTCACTGGTTTTCTGGTCATTTGTTGCAGCAGCCATAGGAAATGAACATGCCATCTCCAGCTCCATGATCACAACGAGGGCAGAACTATTTTTCATTATTTAGCCTAACTGCCTCATTCTCCTCTTCCTATCAGCAGCACTCTACCCAGGCGTCTAGGACACTGAAAAGAATTATCCACCTTCAGTGATCATCTGAGAAACAACCCACAGATACATGCTTAAAGGTTTTCAATTCAAGATCTAGGTATAATTCAGCTTCTCAAGACTCGGCACTTGAATCCTAAAGAGTGGACGAGCTGTGAGCTGTTCGAGTATTTCCTTTGAACTCAGCCTCTGTGACTCACCAGGGGAGGTAGGTGTGAGGCAGCAGCCCATAGGCAGAGTTATTCAGCAGTCCTCTTCTTTGAGGGGCTCTTCCCCCACCAGGCCCATCTGTTTGCATTCTGCTGGGCAGGAACTGCTCAAAAGGGATTTAGCCTCTCCTTTGTGCCAGCTTCAGGGAGAGCCAAATGCGGCTCTGTCAGCAAGTAGGAGATCAAAGAGCTACCACTCCTCACCCCCAGCTGAGTAGAAAGAGGCCACGTGGAGCACCTCTCTCCCTCTATGAGGGCTCCAAGGACCATCTCCTTATGCTCGGTTACCTTGGCCTCTTGGAATTTAAGTGACACCTTGACCACTACAGAGTTTTCAGTTTATTAACAATGTAGGCATATCCAAACGTGTTTTATGAAATTGTATATTTTAAATGTTTATGTTTAATAGATTAACACATTTAACTCATAAAACAATGCCATGTAATGATGCAGTTCAGGATTTATAAAAATATTACTCCATCGTGCACTAGAGGCGCTGTAGATTGCTAACAGGGTATGTAGTAACTTCATGTAATGAACATCATCTTTGAATTCTGCCCTTTCATTTCTGATTTCTGTGACTCTTCAAAGTTAATGATTTGGAGAGAAAGTTGAGAGTATAAATATGAAACTCACTGTGGGTGGGAGGCCTCAGCCAAGTACAATGCCTGCCCCATACCTCTCCACATCAGCCCTGACATCCACATCTCCTCCCTGCTTAAAGTGGTCCCAAACATTCCTGTCTGCACTGGGAATGACAGTGAGTAATTTCATGATGAGATGTCAGAGGCTTCGAGAAGCATATAGGAAAAAGGAAGAAGGGGAGGTAGGCTGAGATGGTCATGTGGCCTGCATGTATGCAGAATCCAAAATATATTCTCTCCAGCTGGCCATTTATTTCAGGAAATGGTTTGTATTAGGAACTTAAGCTTGCAAAAACATAACTCTCAGGGAGAATTTATGATGTTTTTAAGTGTAGTTTTAGTTCCTGCAGAGAGGCTAATTGCTGAAGGAGAACTCTCTAGCACTGGAGAGGAAGGAAGTGTATCCTACCTCTTTATGTTCCATTTCTTTAGGAATATCTGAGCTTAGGAGGTAGTGCTGTCAATTGACTCCAATGACCCTAGAGAGGCATAGGACTCATAACAGAGCTGTGGTCTGTTTTTTTTTATCTTTTGAGACAAAGTTTTGTTCTGTTGCCCAGGCTGGAGGGCAGTGGTGTGATCTCGGCTCACTGCAACCTCAGCCTCCCAGGTTCAACCAATTCTCCTGCCTCAGCCTCCCAAGTAGCTGGGATTACAGGTGCCTGCAAGCACACCCAGATAACTTTTGTATTTGTAGTAGAGACAGGGTTTCACTGTGTTGGCCAGGCTAGTATCAAACTCCTGACCTCGTGATCCACCTGCCTTGGCCTGCCAAAGTGCTGGGATTACAAGCGTGAGCCACCATGACCGGCCTGCTGTGGTCTATTTTTAAGGCCGACTTAAAGGTATGGAAGTTATTGGAGCTTTGCTAAATGGGCTAACATGAAGTTGAGAAGTCTCTCCCCTGGTCTTTACCACCACACAGTTGGCTGTCACTGAATATTTTTATTAGCATGGGAAAACAGGTAACAATAATACAGAAAATTGTCTATTCCAGCATTGGCGACATTCTCTGGTCTGAGGTATTTATGATTGTCTTTTCCAATTGCATAAACTGTAGGAAACCACTTTTACATTGCAGAGTTATTGCTACACAAGAGAACTGAAGATCCACTTCTTTATTCTTAATGGAGAGGAAGTCATATGTAGATGAAACGCCAGCTCCAAGTATAATGAGCCTATAGCTCTGAGACAAATTTCCTTTCTCTCCTACTTGCTTCCTGGCTTCCTTTCTTCTTTTCTCCCTCCCTTGCTCTTTTCCTCCCTCCCTTCCTTCCTCCTTCTCTGGTGGTAAGGCTCAGGCCATGCTTATATTTCAAACCCCCTTAAGTTCTTTATTATACCTGGAACATGAAATGTGAATTATGAAAATGTGGAAGGGGGCACTTTTGAATCACAAGGATAGATTTAAACATCCTGATTCCTGATCCACTTGCAGAAATTCTTATTTGATTGGTCTGGGGGTGGCCTGGGCACTGGGACTTATAAAAGCTCCATAAGTGGTTCCAATGTGAAGTCAAGGCTGAGAAGTACTGGTTGAAGTAAAATCAATGCTGATTTGGTCAAACGATTGGTTTTATGTGCTTCCTTGTCGACAAAATTGGATAAATAAAATGACTGTGTTGGAGTTTTTGAACGGACATGACCTAAAAGTGATTTTTGTCTGTTAACGGATTTGTTTATTATGGTAGGATTTAAGAAATTCAAAATGAGGCCGTGTTGACTTGAAATAATACAGTTCCAATCGCATTCTTTCATGTTCTATCCTTCAGTCTGTGGGTCTGCTTCAAACCTGCTACACGATACAGGCAGAGCTGCACTGTAGGCTGATGAAGATTTTAGACCGTGAAGTCTGATCGTGCAGCACAAACTCAATTATAATCCTAACATGACCACTGGCCAACTAGCCCAATGTGGAGAGTGTGAAGTCAATTCCTTGGGGTGCTTTCAGCCAGGATTTTTGGCACGGTTCCCGGATCATCAACAGGATGCTGTCCTTGACATCTGGAACACCCATCTAAGATGCAGGCAAATAGTTTGGCAATGACATTAGGTCTCTTGACCAATTAAAGATGAATGTTTGACAGAAACCCCTTGTAATTTATTAGCTATCCAGATAGTTTCCAGCAGGTATGAATTTCTAGTGATTCTGTGTTACTGATTGTTGCATGATCAGGCTCGAAGCTGAAAGGTAATGTGCCATGCGTTCCAGCAGGGGATAGTTGAATAACAATGAAAAGTGTAGGTGATTAAGCACCTGTGAGCAATTACTAGTGGTGCCTTTGGATGAGCCAGAACCCGGGCATGGTACTCTATCCTTCTTTCCTACCGAGACTATGGCATATGCTGTTCTTTTTAGGGCTGTACTGTAATGCTGTTGACTATTATAGTACCAAGGTTTCACCTATAACTGGGAGGCTCCGGACCCAGCAAAAGCATGTTTATATGTTTATGGAGTTAGAGCAGGGTTTCTCAACCTCGGCATTGCTGACATTCTGGACTGGAGTATTCTTTGTTGTAAGCAGCTGTTCTATGAATTAAATATAGGATATTTAACAGCACCCTGGCCTCTACCTACAGGTGACAACCAGACATGTCTCTAGACATTGTCAAATGTCACCCAAAGGTGAGGGTAGGGTGTCAGTAAGGACTGGGTAAAATTGCCCTGGTTGAGAATCAGTGAGAGGTTCTCTTGATTTCATAATATAAGAAAAATAAGATATTTTATACAAAGCCAGAATGATGATTCTAAGCCACTTCCTAAATTTCATTCATGGCAAATGAAGCTCCTTTTTCTTTCTTTGTCATACACAACAGTTTTGATTTTTCAGTCATCCTTCTAAGCTCCGTGGTGGTCAACACAATGTTCTATTCACATAGTATGTCCTCAGCAGTGCTCTCTGAATGAGTAAAATGATCCATTTCCCCCCAACTTCTGTCCACATGTTCTGGGTGGGCTCCTGGGAATTTAAAATGTAGCCTGAGCCAAGCCAATCAGACCACTGCATTTCTCTAGACATAGTAATAGGTTTCAGGCTCACACACACCTGAGCCAGCTTTATGAAAGTGAATCATAAGACTTACTGGGAATGTTGGGATCAACACACTCAATTTAGCTTTTCATTGCTGTTGTTTTTCCTGCTGGTTTTGTACTTGGAAGGATATCACCCCTAGAATTCTGGCAGCCTTGTGATGCTACAAGCCCTTATAAGGGAAGAGCCCGTTGGAGAGTTGGCCGGTAAAGATGGAGCTGAGCTGAGAGAGGAAAAGAAGGATATTAGATCCTGATTCCCTTGGATCTGGTGGCTTCTTGCTGTGGTATTTCTAGCCATGACTGCCTCTGTACTCATTGGTTGCTTGAGCCAATATTTTCCTGCACATTTATCTCTTTCCATTGTTATTATTTTTTGTTTAAGCCAGTTTGCATTAGGCTATCACTTGAGATTAGAAAAGTCCTCATTTAGGCTGGATACGGTGGCTCATGCCTGTAATGCCAGCACTTTTGGAGCATGGATCCCCTGCTCAGGTGGGTGGATTGCTTGAGACCAGGATTTCAGGACCAGCCTAACCAACATGGCAAAACCCAGTCTCTATAAAAGAATTACAAAATTTAGCCGAGCATGGTGGTGGGTGCCTGCAGTCCCAGCTACTCAGGAGGCTGAGGCAGGAGGATCACTTGAGCCTGGGAGATTGAGGCTGCAGTCAGCCTTGATGGCACCATGCACTCCATCCTGGGCATCAGAGTGAGATCCTGTATAAAAACAAAACAAAACAAAACAAAAAAAATTATGTGAAGAATGTCAATGGTAGTTTTAATGGGAATCACATTTAATCTATGAATTACTTTGGGCATAAGGGCATTTTCACAATATTAATTCTTTCTATTCATGAGCATAGAATGTTTCTCCATGTATTTGTTTCCTCTATAATTTCTTGAGCAGTGGTTTCTAGTTCTTGAAGAGGTTCTTCACTTCCCTTGTTAGCTGTATTCCTAGTTATTTTATTCTTTTACTAGCAATGGTGAATGGGAGTTCATTCATGATTTGGCACTCTGCTTGGCCTGTTGTTAGTGTATAGCTGATTTTTATATCCTGAGATTTTGCTAAAGTTGCTTATTAGCTTAGGAAGCTTTTGTGCTGAAACTATAAGGTTTTCTAGATATAGGATCATGTGATCTGAAAACAAAAGTAATTTGGCTTCTTCTCTTCCTATTTGAATATGCATTATTTTTTCTCTTGCTTGATTGCCCTGGCCAGAACTTCCAATACTATATTGAATAGCAGTGGTGAGACAGGACATCCTTGTTTTGTGCTGGTTTTCAAAGAGAATGTTTCAAGCTTTTGCCCATTCAGTATGATATTGACTGTGGGTTTGACATATATGGCTCTTATTATTTTGAGATATGTTCCTTCAGTACCTACTTTATTGGGAGTTTTTAATGTGAAGGGATGTTAAATCATGTGGTTTTTGTCTTTAGTTCTGTTTATGTGATAAATCACACTTGTTGATTTGCATATGTTGAACCGACCCTGCATTCCTGAGATGAAGCCAACTTGATTGTGGTGATTAAGCTTTTTCATGTGCTGTTGGATTTCACAAACAACTCCATTAAAAAGTGGGTAAAAGACATGAACAGACACTTTTCAAAAAAAGACATGAGTGGCTGGCAAGATGGCTGAATGGGAATAACTCTGATCTACAGCTCCCATCAAGATCAACACAGAAGGCAGGTGATTTCTGCATTTCCAAATGAGGTACCTGGCTTATCTCACTGGAATGATTAGACAGTGGGTGCAGCCCACAGAGGGTGAGCTGAAGCAGGGTGAGTCATCGCCTCACCTGGGAAGTGCAAGGGGTTGAGGAACTCCCTCCCCTAGCCGAGGGAAGCCATGAGGGACTGTACCATGAGGAATGGTGCATTCCAGCTCAGATACTATGTTTTTCCCATGGTCTTTGCAACCTGTAGACCAGGAGATTCCCTTGGATGCCTATGCCACCAGGGCCCTGGGTTTCAAGCACAAACTGGGCAGCAGTTTAGGCAGACACTGAGCTCACTGAGGGAGTTTTCTTTCATACTCCAGTGGTACCTGGAATACCAGAAAGATGGAACTGTTCACTCCCCTGAAAAGGGGGCTGAAGCCAGGGAGCCAAGTGGTCTAGCTCAGTGGATCCCACCCCCCATGGAACCAGAAGCTAAGATCCACTGGCTAGAAATTCCTGATGCCAGCACAGCAGTCTGAAGTTGACCTGGGACAATTGAGCTTCGTGAGGTGAAGGAAACCTGCCATTACTGAGGCTTGTGTGGCAGGTTTTCCTCTCACAGTGTAAACAAAGCCACTGGGAAATTCAGCCTGGGCAGAGCCCACTGCAGTTCAGAAAGCTGTTGTAGCAAGACTGTCTCTTAGATTCCTCCTCTCAGGGCAGGGCATCTCTGAAAGGAAGGCAGCAGTCCCAGTAGGGACTTAGAGATAAACTCCCATCTCCCTGAGACAGAGCACCTAGGGGAAAGGGCAGCTGTGGGCAAAGCTTCAGCAGACTTAAAAGTTCCTGCCTGCTGGCTCTGAAGAAAGCAGCAGATCTCCCAGCATAGTGCTCAAGCTCTGCTAAGAGACACACTGCCTCCCTAGGTGGGTCCCCAACCTCCTTGCCTCCTGACTGGGAGACACCTCTCCACAGGGGTTGACAGACACCTCATTCAGAAGAGCTCTGGCTGGCATCTGGCAGGTGCCCCTCTGGGACAAAGTTTCCAGAGGAAGAAATAGGCAGCAATCTTTGCTGTTCTGCAGCCTCTGCTGGTGATACCCAGGCAAACAGGGTCTGGAGTGGACCCCCAGCAAACTCTACCAGACCTGCAGCAAAAGGGCCTGACTGTTAGAAGGAAAACTAACAAACAGAAAGGAATAGCAATAGCATCAACAAAAAGGATGTCCACACAGAAACCCCATCCAAAGGTCACCAACATAAAAAACCAAAGATAGATAAATCCACAAAGATGAAGAGAAACCAGCACAAAAAGTCTAAAAATTCCATAAACCAGAATACCTCTTCTCCTTCAAAGGATCACAACTCCTCGCCAGCAAGGGAACAAAACTGGATGAAGAATGAGTTTGATGAATTGACAGAAGTAAGCTTCAGAAGGTAGATAATAAAATACTCCTCCAAGATTAAGGAGCATGTTCTAACCCAATGCAAGATAACTAAGATTGTTGAAAAAAGGTTAGAAGAATTGCTAACTAGAATAACCAGTTTAGAGAAAAACATAAATAACTTGATGGAGCCGAAAAACACAACAGAATAATGTTGTGAATCATACACAAGAATCAATAGCCAAATTTATCAAGTGGAATAAAGGATATCAGAGATTGAAGATCAACTCAATGAAATAAAGCATGAAGACAAGATTAGAGAAAAAAGAATGAAAAGGAAAGAATGTAGCCTCAAAGAAATTTGGAACTATGTGAAATGACCAAACCTATGTTTGATTGGTGTACGTGAAAGTGATGGGGAGAATGGAGCCACGCTGGAAAACACACTTCAGGATATTATCCAGGAGAACTTCTCCAATCTAGCAAGACAGGCCAACATTCAAATTCAGGAAATAGAGAAAACACCACAAAGATACTCCTCAAGAAGAGCAACCCCAAGACACATAATTGTCAGATTCACCATGGTGGAAATGAAGAAAAAAATGTTAAGGGCATCTAGAGAGAAAGGTTGGGTTACCCGCAAAGGGAAGTCCATTAGACTAACAGTGGATCTCTCTGCAGAAACTCTACAAGCCAGAAGAGAGCAGGGGCCAGTATTCAACGTTCTTAAAGAAAAGAATTTTCAACCAAGAATTTCATATCCAGCCAAACTAAGCTTCAAAAGTGAAGGAGAAATAAAATCTGTTACAGATAAACAAATGCTGAGAGATTTTGTCACCACCACACCTGCCTTACGAGAGCTCCTGAAGGAAGCACTAAATATGGAAAGGAGAAACTGGTACCAGCCACTGAAAAAATATACCCAATTGAAAAGGCCATCAACGCTATAAAGAAACTGTATCAACGAATGGGCAAAATAACCAGCTATCATCATAATGACAAAATCAAATTTATACATAAGAATATTAACCTTAAATGTAAATGGACTAAATGCCCCAATTAAAAGACACAGACTGGCAAATTGGATAGTCAAGCCCCATCAATGTGCTGTATACAGGAGACCTATCTCATGTGCAAAGACATACATATGCTCAAAATAAAGAAAAAACAACTCCATTAAAAAGTGGGCAAAGGATAAGTATAGACACTTCTCAAAAGAAGACATTTATATGGCCAATAAACATGAAAAAAACTCATCATCACTGATTATTAGAGAAATGCAAATCAAAACCACATGAGATACTATCTCATGCCAGTTAGAATGGCAATCATTAAAAAGTCAGGAAACAACAGATGACGGAGAGGATGTTGAGAAATAGGAACACTTTTACACTGTTGGTGGGAGTGTAAATTAGTTCTACCATTGTGGAAGACAGTGTGGTGATTCCTCAAGGATCTAGAACCAGAAATACAGTTTGACCCAGCAATCCCATTACTGGTATATATCTAAAGGATTATAAATCATTCTACTATAAAGTAGAATGCACACCTTTCTACTGTAAAGACATATTGCAGCAATATTTACAATAGCAAAGACTTGGAACCAACCCAAATGCCATCAATGATAGACTGGATAAAGAAAATGTGGCACATATACACCACAAAATACTATGCAGCCATAAAAAAGGATGAGTTCATGTCCTTTGCAGTGACATAGATGAAGCTAGCAACCATCATTCTCAGCAAACTAACGCAGGAACAGAAAATCAAACACTGCATGTTCTCACTCACTCATAAATGGGAGTTGAACAATGAGAACACATGGACACAGAGAAGGGAACAACACACACTGGGGCCTGTTGGGGGGTAGGGGGCAAGCAGAGGGATAGCATTAGGAGAAATACCTAATGCTGACAGCTTGATGGGTGCAGCAAACCACCATGGCATATGTATACCTATGTAACAGACCTGCACATCCTGTACATGTATCCCTGACCTTAAAATAAAAGTTAAAAAAAAAAAGGAAAGACCCAGCTTCACATGAGGTCTGGCCCAATAAGGTCCCAATAAGACTCAGTGTAAATATTAATTTAGGATTGCATAATCTTAGCATTGAGGGGATCTTAGAAGTAAGGGCTTGTGTGTCACTTGATGTTGGGGGTCCCTTTACCACATCTTTGTCAGAAGAACTCTGAGCCCTGCTTGAATATTTTGGGAAGGTCAGAACTTGCCAAAGTCTGTGCATTTCTCTATGTCAGCTCTGACTATTAATAAATTCCTCTTATTAAGCGAAACATGCTTCCAAGAAGCTTTCCTCCTAGGAGCAAAGTCTGTAACTAAATAGAACAAAACATGTTTTTTTCCTTACAGTAAAGACAAATACTGCGTCTGTCTTTAGCCAAATCTTCTCCATCTTAACCACTCTCAAGTGCTTCCAGATCCTCCTGAAAAATCATGGTGCAAATCTTCATAATTGTAAAGAGACTTTGGAGAGCTACAGACCTGGGATTATAACCCATCTTCATAGCTTTTCAGCTGTGACTTTACAAAACTTACTTATAGTCCCCTAGTATCTGTGTTTTCGTCTGTCACATGGGGACCACATTAGCTTTTTTAAGGGGTCATGATGAACATTCCATGGAATGAATGATGCTTATAAAGAGCTGAAAAACCTCTTTTTTCAGTACCTGACACATCTATGTGCTGTGTTTCATAAATTATCATTTTCCCAAAGTACAATTAAAAAAATTATCATTTTCTTTTTCATCTAGTTGCTATCCTTGGGGACACAACTTTCAGGTATTCTCTTAAAATATGGTGATCAAAATTCAACACATTATTCCAAATGGGATCTGACCCTTCTAATATTTTGAATATTTTGACATCTCTGTTTGGTTTATTTGAGATGTTTTCTCATTTTTTTTTAGTCATCCAAATTGGCATGGGGGGTCCTAACAATAATATTGTCAAGGTCATAAAGAGTGCAGGTTACATGCAGCCATTTTTCTTGCCATGCTATGGATAGAGATCCATGTCATCAGGAAAGTGATCTTTGCCCAGGGAGGATCAACCGAGAGATCTAGCCTCTGAGCTCCTGGCTGCCTGAAATCAAGGTTGTAGCTAAGTGCAGTTCAAGAGGCCTGTTTTCCTTTCCATAATATAGCTTGTTGGCCTGAGGGAAGAGGAAGCCACTGTTTCCATTGGCAGGTTGTTAACTTCCAAAGAATGAAGCAGACCGATTGTGTGATAGGGAGACATCCAGGAAAATAAGCACAGGACAGTGCTCTCTGGCCACGTGGGACGGTCAAGGCTAACGCGAGCTCTTTAATTTCCAGCCAGTGTTTGTAGTCTATGAGAGAATATGTTAAAAGTCTGATCAGTTGCACTTTGTCTTATACAGAAAACTTTCCTGGATTATTCCTGTATGGCACATACATACCTTTGATAATCAACAACTTCTTTTTAGTATCCACCATGTATTAACACTTATAGTAGTATAATAATATAGTTATAATAGTAGCAGAATAAGAAGAAATAATAGGAGCTGCCATGTGTTAGACAACTATAACTCTTGTATTATTCTCTCCATTGTACAGATTAGACAGCAAGGCTTAAGGAAGGTTAGTCACTTGCCCACGGTCATGTAGCTTAAGAAGCAAGGTCATCTGAATCTAAAGCTCAGCTCAGTTAATCTTCACATTCTATTATCACTTTGATAAGCAACAAGATTTCTAGACAAGCCGAAGACCTTCAATAACAATTCCTCCCTTTCAGATTCAGCCCAAGACTAATCTCTCTCTTTCTATGTCCATGGCTCTGGGAATTCCTTTAAATTGTGCTTTCTGACCTCCCTACCTCTGCCTTGCCCATTTACCATTGAAGATCTTCTCTTTAGGTTCCAATCTTGTTCTCTGCCCACTCCCATGGGTTTCGTTTTTCATGTGCTTCCTTGCTATTTGCTTCTTCTCCATGAAACACCAGTTCCTTCCATTCTGTCAGTCTTTGTTTGCCCCATACTTTGATGTTCCCCCCACAAACATGTAGATTCCCTACGTGGCCAGGTTCCATTGCCTGTAACTCTGGGCAGGCAAAGGTCCAGTCTAGGGAGCAGAGAGACTGGGAGTTAAGTCACCAGACATATAATCTCTGCCTTCTGCAGATTTTGAGTCATTATGCAGCCTCTGGTCATGAGATTTCAGATTTTTTACATCCTGTGAAGGAGATCCAGTAGAGGAAGGAAGGAAAAAGGAGTATATATGTTGGAGGAAAGAAAAGAGAAGGGAGAGAAGGAAGATAGGAAGGGGGAAGAAAAAAGATGAGGAGAAAACTGAGCTTGATGTAGTGACCTCAGTGGCATGTTAAAACAATTTGATGGTATTTGTGAATAATTAGCTATTTGTTATAGTAGGAACAAGAGAACAGGTCTGCAGGTGCTGCCTGGTGCTGCAGAGGGAATATTGAAATATCATTTACCGTGAGCAGAAGAAAAACAGCATACGAAGAGAAATTCCCAGTTTGTAACAAAGCACGGGCTTTTCCAGCTCTCCAGTTTAAATTTCTCTCCAGGGGAACTCCAATCTCCCCGAAAACTTGTAATAAAAATAAAGTGCTTGAAAGATGTATTTGAATTTCCTTTCAATTAAAATGTTTGTTAGTTCAAAGTACTGAGAGTTGAGGCTAAAGGGAGCTATATTTTCTTGCGGAACATTTTTGATGATGGTAGTGTTAAACTGTATTCTCTTCTCATTCAGTGGCAGTTGGCTGAATTGCGGGATTATGGAGTACTATGACATCCCTGACAGTGTTGAGACAGAATGGCAATGCTGAAGGAAGAGATAGAATCTATACCTACAAAAGCTCAGCATCCACAGGGGAAATCTGGAAAACAGATCAGTTTCCCTCTATTAAACAATGGAAAAAGATACAGTACAGTGTAGTGTTAAATATACTTCTATTTAGAGATGATGCTTATTCCTCCTTTCATTCCAAGTGCCAACTTCATTTCCTTAGGAAGATCTTCTCTGACCTTCCAGGGTAGACCAAGTCACTTGTTTTCAGATGCCCTGTAGTTTCCTTTACAGTGTTAACCACAGTTTGTAATTATACATACTCATATATTATATAATAGAGACATGTACACATGTATGTGTGTGTATATACATATATATATGCAGAGAGAGAGAGAGAGAGAACAATTGTATATATTTATTTACGTGATTTAAGAAGAAATTCATCTCTCTCCATAATGGCAAGATTTGGCCTGTTCTGCCTACCATTGTATTCCCCAGTATCTCATACAAATTTCAGGTACATGGTAGGTATCAGTAAATATTTCTGAAATGAAAAACTAAGGGAAGATGTTGAAGTTTGAAGAAAGGGAAGAGCATTGTTACTGGGCTGGTGAAGGAGTTTCAAAAGACAAAGCTGACTTTGACCAAGCTTCCTCTTATGAGGAATTACAGGAGAAATTCCTTTCAGGCCTTAACAGCAAGAAAGACTGAATTTCCACTGAAAAGCAGGTCTGTTTTTAGGCTTATGGATTCTGTCAGTGTTATATATCAGGGTATTTTTGTTTGCTTTGGCTGCTAGGAAGCTTAGAGCCAATTTTGTTACCTATTTCCAGCAACTGAATTATATTTTAATGTACTAACCTTGCACTGGATTTCAAATATTTTCTAACCTCAATTTCCTTTTATTACTTTTTCTACATTTATTTACATGGTAATAATGTTGTATAATACCCCTTTGCAATGAGATTTGGTGTAAAAATTACTGCTTAAATAAATAATGTCTACTGATGCCGAAATTAATGTCTGGCAAACTTTGTATTGTGTTGATGCTTTAAAATGGATGTGGACATTCTCTACTTATCTTTTGTTGAAGATGCTCTCCAGAGATTATTTAATATCAACACCTGCGGTGAGGTGGATCATATCTGCCTGTTAGAGCTAAGATTCCAGCCAGGAGCAGAACCATATATAAGATAACCAAAATCTCTATCACCATGCTTTGAATTTTGAGACATTATCTTAAAAAATATTTAAACCTCGTAAAAATGTTGGCCAAGATACATTGATTTTAAGTAACTTCTTCACCCTTCATGCTTTAATCTCATGTCACCAACTCATCTGCTGCGAGTGATTCTGTCACATGTCAGGTTGATCTAATTGGGAAAGCCATATTGATATTAAGTTTGAGTTACGATGGAATAAAAGTTGTTACATTATCTCAAGGGAAACATTTTTTAAAAAATTAATGTCTGACTACTCTCTGTCACACCCCTTTGGGCCCAAAATGAAAAGAATAATTTAAAAGTTTAAGTTCAGTCAAACCAAATAATCACAATGTGCTCTGACTGTATGATTCTGTAATTGAGTTACTTTGAAGAAATACAGTAAAATGTATTCCATGGTATTGTTTTTCTATTTTACTGTATTAAGCCATTCCAGATGGTGACTGAAAACACATTTTTGGAGACACTTTCATTTATTTTCTCCAGCTTAATAGTTATGTAGCAAAGCTTTTGGAACATTTTATATTATTGTCTGCTTTTGGTACTTTACCCAGTAATTGTTTACTGAAACCACTCCTGGTAATTCTATTTTCGTTAAAAGATCCAGTAAATATTAATGCGTTCCTAAGGAAGATGTTAATGCTCATTTAAACTATTTTGGCAAGGACTGGCAAATTACTAAGTTTTGTAATCACAGTGAAATTTACAGTTTGTTTGAAGGTCAGTAAGAATTTGGATAGCCCTTGAGTCCTTGTGAATATGAAATATATATCACCATGGTGATAATTGAAAAATTACTTATAAAAGTCTTTAAAATTTAAAAATAGATATGCAAGTATAGTGGGTTAATAAGTGTAACCTGGTGCACACATTTCACTCTTGGGTTCTCTGGGACATTATACAGGCCATCAGAGTCCTGTCTGTGTGAGGTCCTTATAGGATCCTTGGAAAATATTGAAGAAATGGCACTAGAAATATGTTCTCAAACACATTCTCAAACAAAAAGAACTGCTCTCTGCCCCAACCAATGATGAAGAATCATGGAGGTTTAAGAAATTCACAAGTGTATAAGACAGTTATACATGGACTCCTTTCTGAGGTTGATTTTTGGTCTATGGGGAAAGAAATTAATGCAACCGTGAAACAGAGTCTGGCCACGTTCTTTTAGAACATATCTCAAAGTAGAAGGCTGTGAAAAGTGAGATTATTGACATTTGGAGAGCAATTGTAGATGTGTTCACTGGTTTGAGTGTCATGAGCGGAGCAGCCTATTATCATAGCTTGATTCCTCACAAAGAGATTACTTACCTCCACCCCAGTGTTATCTCCCATGATTTCCCAGTTTAAAATTTTCAAGCAGAAAATTTTAATTTCCATTCACAGTGTTTCTTGCCCTACTCTGTCCATAGACTTATTCCCAGAAACTCAGGAATGAGAGAAATTGGAGGTGAGGGTTAGGGATGAGAGTAGTGGCAAAGATTGATGATGGTGACAGCAAACCTTGATTGAGAGGCAAAGTTAGTGTCGCTTTGTTGTCACTATGTGCACAGACCTGGGAGCCAGACTGCTGTGGCTTTGAGTCCTGGCCCTGACACTTATAACTTCAAGCAAATTACTTATCTCCGTTTTCTCATTTATGAAACTGGGGCATTCATACTGCCTGACTTCGAGGGTTGTTAATATTTGTAAAGCACTTAGAACAATACCTGGCACATAGTCAGCATCAGCACTCTGTACTTGCTCATTAAATAATTGGAGTAGGTAATACATGCTCTTTGGCTATAGAAAGGTGAAAAGCATTAAAGAATATTCTACAAGCTATAGCAACAATGATTTAAAAACCGAAGAGACAAGAAGGTACGAGAACAAATTAGTAGTGCAAGTCCTCGAACATGACATATTAGGGCTTGTATTACAGTGGCAGCTTTAGAAAGGAAGAGATTTGCTGAACCTCGTGAGAAAAACAGTAGGCAAAAAAACATAATGATAGATTGGGTTGGGGGATAAAGTTGGAAATAAACTTCTAAATTTATAATCTTGAGGGATTAGAATGGTGGTACTGTTGACAACAATGGCGAAATTTGGAAAGAGATGTCTGTTTCTGCAGGAAAGACAGGAAACTTAGGCTGTGTCAATATGGAAGCAACATATGGGCCAGAGGAACTGAGCTCACTGTGGCCTGTGCATTTGACAGATGGGCTGCAGCTGAATCAATCGTGATGCTTCATGAAGACGTCGGAGGTCTGAGATGTCCCACTAGACCGTGCCACCGTGCCATGGTCTAGTGGTTTTGCCACCAATACACACACCACCATTGACTTTGGGTTTGTTGTTGGGGTTCTGCTTCATCCTACATGCCTGTCATGTGTGAATAATCTTGGAGAACAAAATGATATATTGAGCTGTCATACATATACATCTCCGAAGTTTAAATCAGTATATACTTCCATAAGAAAATAGAACTAGGCTGAAAAACATGATGGTTTTATTATGATTTGTATTATGTAATATTATGAGAGAATAATTTGAGCCAACATTTATACAGTGATTGTCAGGGATTATTATAAGCTCTTTATACGGGCTAACTCACTTATCATCACAACAACCCTATGTGGTAGGTAATATTATCATCTTCATATTAAGGTAGAGAAAACTAAAACACTGAGAAGACCGGTGGTCTCAGGTTGGATTCAAAAGAATTCTGAGACAAATGATTGTGTGCAAATGATTTATTAAGGAAATGTTCCTGGAGTGAAGAGGGACCAGTGTAGGAGAGGAGGGACCAGACAAGGGAAGAGGAGGAAGCTAAGCAAGGGAGCAATGGTGACAAAGTCTTACAGAAGGGAGTGTCAGCCTAAACCTGCAGGGGAGCTACGGTGTGTAAGCTATACCTCAAAGTCGCCCCATTCAAAAGTAGGAGAGCTAAACTTTCATACTTTCATGCCTGAAAGTCAGTAGTTAAGAGTTGCCTGCCCCAGGAGGATGTACCTTTGGCTTTTTGTACCTGTTGGCAAATTGGCTCCAATTGGTCTAAAGCAATCCTCCAAAGAAGGGCTGCAGATACTGCCTTTTGGACACAAAAGCGCAGTGAAGGTGGAAGATGGCTGGGGGAGATGTTGCTCAAGAAGGGTAAGGAGGAGACAGAATCTGGCAGAGGATGACACTGTTGGCCTCACCAATGCTTCAGGGTTTCAGAAATATCTCTTACCTAGTTCTAGGGGATCAATTAAGCAGACTAATTATTTTGTTGCTGTTTTAATTTTTTGCTTTGACTCATCTTCGTATATTCAGATGGATCTAAGATGTGTAAATCCATGTGTGTACACACACATAGACATAAGCACATACATGTGATACATACCCACTGAGAAAATGCAGAGCTGATGCAGCCCAGATGTTACCTGTCAGATATCACAAACTGGTATGAGCTGAATGCAGCCTACAAACATTCTTGATTTGGCCCTTTCTGAGTTCTTAGAAGGTTGAATTAATAGCCATTATTTTAAAAGTTGGGAGATATCAATCAAAACTCCCCACACTCATGCCTCACGTAATTTGGTGGAAGTGAGTACTAGATGATGCCTCTTGGAACAAGGCATGTGCTGCCCAGTTTGCCACATTCTTTATGGCCCCTGGTTATCATTTAGACATCATCACTCTTCCTTGTCATCTATTTGGCTTCTGTGAACATTTAAACTCATGACTCCTATTATATGCAATTTCTTGCCCATTTCCATTCTCACTTGCTTCTTGAAACCAACACCTCATGCCAGATAGTCATAACTTCTTCCTCATTTCTATTTCTAGGTTTTGTATTAGGTTTTGATGTGCTTTGAGGGGAAGTATAGTACTAGGTTAATTCTGTCAATGTAGACAGCAACCAAACCAGGTGGCTGGTTAAACTATAATGACCTGGGTTGGCTTCTACACTGATGAGATTAATGCAGCAATTGCCAAACCATTGCTTTGCCTATTATGCTAGGACTTCTATGGGCACAAAACACAAATGCGAGGCATAGACGACATTTGTAGATCACCAGTTCCAATTGTTGCTCAGATAAAGATGCCCTAATAAATCTCTCAGCAGTTTCTAATATGTTCATTTTCTCTATCAAAGGCTATGAAGTCGATATGAAAATAAAATGCTGAGCTGAATGGGGGTTTAAGTAAGTTATAACTTTCTGGTTGAGCAAATAATTTTTACACTGTTTCAGCAAATCTTTTTCCCTGTTTTTAATCCCCTTTCCTTTGCTTTTAGGATTCCAATGAAAACATGTCTTAATGGGTCAAATATTAAAACTGAATGCCTGAAAATATCAGAAGTCCCAAACACCTTCCATCCCAATATCATTTTAAGGTGTTTGGAGTGTTCTTTTGAAGACTTTTTCTCACCAACTCAACAAAAAATGATCAGATTTTTTAATGAGCTATTAAAAATGTATTTTCCATCAGAATGTTGAATGCTGGCACTGGTAAAGGAAGAGCAAATGTCTGTTCTCTTTGCTTGCTTTTTAAGTTATAATTACAGGAGCTGAGATTATATATTTTTTTAATATTTGACAGTAGGCTAGGTGTGGTGGCTCACACCTATAATCCCAGCATTTTTGGAGGTCAAGGTGGGAGCATCACTTAAGCCCAGGAGTTCAAAACCAGCCTGAGCAACATGGAGAGACCCTGTCTCTACAAAAAGAAATTAGAAATTAGTCAGGCAGGCATGGTGGCAGGCACCTATAGTCCTAGCTACTCAGGAGGCTGAGGTGGGAGGATCCCTTGAGGCCAGAAGTTCATTACAGTGAGCTATGATCATGCCACTGCTCTCCAGCCTGGATAACAGAGTGAGACCATGAATGAAAACAAATAAAGAAACTCTATATAAAATACATACATACACACATGTATGTATATATATGAGGGCACAGGTAAAGGCATGTTCAACAATAAGAAAGCTTTTACAAAGTTTATTGAACAAATCAATATTCCCTAGATGAGTAAGAAAATTATATATTCTGCCAAATATTTGACCTGTTCATATAAATTCACTTTTAAATGTGTAGTTATTATCAAAATTTATTCAAAATAAGCTGATTTTATTATACTTCAACTGTGAGGTCTTAAAATTTAAAATGCCATTTGGAAAGTTGAAGTCTGGTTAGAAATCCGAATTGGGACTGCAGTTATCCCTGAATTAGTCCTTTTGAAACCCCAATTGAAAACAAATATTTTCTCCCATAAAGTTATCTTCTCATCTTAAATGCAAAAATGGCTTTCTTGCTGGGCACGGTGACATAGGCTTATAGTCCCAGCTAGTCAAGAGGCTGAGGTGGGAGGATTGCTTGAACCCAGAAGTTTGAGGCCAGCCTGGGCAACACAGCAAGCCCCATCTCCAAAAAACAAACAAACAAACAAATACCCCAAGATGGCTATCTCCCTGCAGTTATCCTTCTTGTAATTTCTTCACTATTTGTTTAGGTTTATTTGAACTCCTGCTTTTTGTTTGTTTTCTGTTTTTGCTGTTAAATGGACAAACTTAAAATCAGATGCCTGGTATCCGCTATCAGTATAAAATGTACTAAGGAGAAAATCCTAAGACACCCTTTTGGATGTTTGTTTTCTAAAATCAATCTTTCTTGTATGTAGGGGTATGTGTGTGTTTCTCTCTCTCTGTGTGTGTAACTGTATGGGTGTTTTTTGATTTGTTTGAAAAGGAAGGAAAAGGTTATCAGGGACTCTACAATGCATTCCTAGTTAGAGCTCTTCCCCTTTGTATTTACTTCTAATTACTAGTTCGCTAGGGAACTTGATATTCCTAATTTGTGGATTCATAGGCCAGGGTAGCATAAATCCAGAGACACATTCAACTCTAATTTCTGTGGGGTTGAGCTAAGACCAGGCCCCTCTCTCATTCCTTTCTCCTAAATGAGGAGGACTTCCATATCTACCTTTGGAGGAGTCTTTCAGTGTCCTCCGAAGCTGGGAGGCAGAACTGTGGGTGGACAGGGGAGACTTGCAGGGGATTGAGGTCTGAGATGAAAGAAATCTTGTTTTTGCCCCGGTTCTGCCCCCACTAGACATGTCATCATGGGAAAGTCACTAAACCTCTTTCTCTAAGCCTCAGTTTTCCCCTCTGTGAAATGAGATTGATAATCATTTTTGTGCTTTGCTTGCAGGGTTACTGTAGAGAGATTGAAAGGAGATGTTCTGTAAGAAAGTCCTTTGTTAAAGGACGTAGTTGCTCCCTTGACCAGAACAGTAATGGATGACTTTTTAAGACATGTAACAAAGGACAGTAGAGTATTTCATTTCATAGCCGATCATTGTGCTTTTGTGCACTAGATGTCAGTAGAGCTCTATGATACAATGGGTTCCACTACCTGGCCAGCAATGATCTGTGCTCGGAAAATTTTCCAAAGCAAACTCATCGTGTTTTTGCTTATTTTGCATTTCTTACCCAACGGCCATGAATTCGTGTGTCCTCACCCTGCACCCACCCTCATCCACCCAACTAGAACTCCTCTTTCAGCATAATTTTCTGCTGTGTTGGAGCTTCTCTTTCTTCATTTTCTAGGGAAATTTCTGCAAAAATCATTTATTCAAGAGTTTGTTTAGACAATGGGAAAGCCAAAACAGAAAGTCCAAAGGCTGTAGGGCAAACTCACAAAATGATTTAGCATAGTTATTGCAGATGGATTTAGTGCTTTTAAAAATTAAAGATCGCTTAAAAAAAAAAAAGAAACCCTGTCTGCATTCATGTTTTTTTCTCACCATCCCGTTGTTGTTGCCATATTTCAGTTTTTCAGCTATCATTTATAATTTTAAAAATAGAGCAGAAATACCAGAGTGGTGCTTTCCTTTATCCAGAAATGATTAGCAGAAGAACCCTCTGTTCTTCAAAATGCTGACTTGTCTCTATAGAGAAGAAAAATAAATCTCTGAGAACTGTAGCTCCTTTTGCTTCTTGGAAATAGCTAAAAAGTCAAGCTAAAGCATGGCTGTTTGGGGACAGTTATGTTCTTTCCAAAGAGCGCAAACTCACTTATAAAGCAGGTCATAAAACTCACTTATGTTTGAACTGGCGTATTCAATCACTGCAGAATTCACTCATTTAACTGCTTCTTTGACTTTGAACTTGAAAATCATTTACCAGCATAAAAATTAAGAATATGCAGGATGTTGTTAGGATTGGCTTCTTATCTAAGAATGGAGGGAACTTAAAGTATTCCGTGTCTGAAATTTCCCAAGATCTCTGTTTTACATTCAAACATAGGGATTTAAAAGTTCAATTGCTTTGAAGTGAGACTGAACACCTGATTTTTTTCAAATGCCACTTAAAAAAATCATTGACATCCTTATGTACATAAGGCTATTGCCAATCTAAAGAAAGACACAGAGGCAAAATTAATACAGAATCTTAGGCCAAGATTGACAATGGCCACAGAAACACGGAGAATTGCTTCAGAGAACAAAGGAGAGACTCAAGTTTTCAAGGAAAAAAGGACAAATCGGGAGAAGGATTGATTACAAGAGTTGTTTTTTTTTTAGGAATTCTCATTGGTTTACAGAAATAACATTGACTACTGATTGGCTATACATTGCTGAACTATAGGGTGTCAGTTATGATGTCCAGCATATGTCATTGTTAGGTTCATTTATGGCTACTCAGTGGCCAGTCAAGAGTCCATATAGCAGGCAGATTACTTAGCTCCAGGGTGGGGAGTGAGATGTGACTGCAGTCACATTTTATTACACCTCTGGGACTGATAATTTAAAGGGGCTCCCATTCCTTCAATACACAGTTTCTTTTCTTTCTCACTATTCAATAGTTTTATGTTCCATTCTGTACAAATGACTGTTTTTTGAATGAAAATGAGTTAATCATTTTTATTGAGCATCTATTAGGAGATAGGTACTGTGCTAGAAGTTGAAGATAAATGATGAGCAAACCGAGCTGTCTTGGAGCCTACAGTCTAGTGGGGAACACAAATATGATCCGGTAGCCACAGAAACAAATGAAAAATTGCACATCTAAGTTCCTCGTCTTTGTTCCTGCTTATTTATTTTTAAGAACTTATCACCCTCTGATTTTTATATTTATTCGTTTGTTTATTGCCTGTTTCCCATGCTAGAATGTCAATTCCATAAGAGGAGAGACTCTGTTCTGTTCAACCACGTTTCCTGAGTAGCTAGAACAGCATCTGACACAGGTGCTCAGTAAATATTAGTTGAACAAAGGCATTGATAAGAACTCCTCAGTGTTATGAGATGCTATACTAGAAGAAGTTGATCACATCAGCAAGGTGAAGAAAGGCTTTTCTGCAGAAAGGATGACTGAGCTCAGAAGTCAACTAGAGACTAGACTAGAAAGAGAGAATTGTTTGATATAAAGATAAATCTGGTTTTAAAGAAAAGGATGAAAATGCAAACTGCAGGCAGATAAAACTCTGACGTAAGTGAGTAGGCCTGAGCTATCCATGCCCACAGCTGAAGAGCATTAAATGAGGTTTGATGCTAACTTGGTAGAGCATTCAATGAGCCACAGAGAGAAACCTACTAGACCTACCAGAGCTTTCGAGATTCAAGCATCCCTGAGAATCAACTTCCTCTTCCTCTTGAGACAGAAGAGAAAATCTCATGGTATTTTCACCTTTATGAAGTACTTTTACCAAGCCCATATTGTAAAACATTATTTCTTTATTGTATGTCTATATGCATTAAAAAAATAGACCCACTGTTGTATTTAATCATACATTAATTTTGCAATTAAAAAGATGCTTACAGTCACATTATTTCTTGAGCATTTAAATATAATCTTAAATAGGCCATTGACCAGACACTTTAAAATTAAAATTTATATTTGTTGCACATATTAATTGAAGGGTTACTATGAGCCAAGTTCAGTTCTAAGGGCTTTATAATAATTACTTCTTTACTCCTGTATAACCCTAGAAGGTAGTTAATATCATTCCCATTTGACAGATGAAGAAGTCAGCACAGCAAGGTCAGGTAACTTGACCAAGGTCACACAGGTAACAAGTGGTAGAGCCAGGATCTGAACCTGAGAGGTCTCCTTCGGAAGCAATGTAATAACTACTGTGCCAGGCTTTATTAAAAATTTACCACGTACGTGTTTTCTTTTGCATTTACAGAAAATCTTCAGTAAGTCTCTTATAAACCACTTGGTGGTTTGCAGATTCTAGTAAGCATTAAAACTCTGTGTAAGCCTGAAACCTGGTACCTGTCTCAAATTCCCCTCGGGTTGTCTGGGATGAAACAGCCCAGAAAGGCTACTCTGGCCCCTGAACGCATTATAGCTTGTGGAATAATATGTGATATTCTGATTGAATTTTAATATAATGTTTTGGGGCCTGTTAGTCATAGTAGAGAGTTCATTTTCTTGACTCAAAACAGAGGAGTGTCCAGACATGAGGGCACCGGAAAAACATTTAGTAAAATTCCCCATAAAAATGAAGGTGGAAGATTTCATGGTTTATGTCATTTGGCCAAACTTTGGAGTAGATGTGGCAGCCAGTGTTTAAAAAACACCTCGAATCCTAACAACCAAAAGGGCAGCGAGCCCTTTTCTGATACCACTTCTCTCAGGGTTTGATCTCTCGTCCTCCTCTGGGGGTGATGGTGACGTCAGGCACTCTCCGGAGGCACAGGAAAGCCACCGATCCTGCTCCTTCTCTCCGAGGTTTTTCCTTTGGTTCCTGTTTTCTGTCACAGTCCCTGTCCTTCATCAGGCTCTCGAATCCTGCCACGTCTGCTAATCCTGCCAGCCACAGTATTTGGCAAGGAAGCAAAAATGGAAATTAATTTGAATTTTGCTTAGGCGTAAGGACTTTGTTTCTCATTTCTGGTCACTCGTCATCTGATGAATGGTAAAAAGAGAAGACAGAAGAGTTTCTGAACAGTAGGCTAAATTTTTAGAGCAACCAGGATGGCCTAAAGATTCTGTAATTCATTCCTACATTTGTTCTAGAGCCCTTCCAATTCAGTAAAAATGAGAACTTTTAAAGATGATAAAGGTTACTGTTGATCAAGTGCTTACTGATGCTAGGGACACCTGAGTGTTTAATGAGTGTTGTTAGGCTTTTAGTCCTCATAATGTCCCTAGGAGGTAGTAAACATGGTGGACCCTCCACCTCCTTTTTCAGATGAGGGAATGATTGCAGGCACAGGTTACATGATTTATCCAAGTTTATGAGGCTAGTGAATATTGTCAAAAGACAAAATTACAACAAATGTGGTGTCAATATCTCAGCTGGCTTTACTTGCAGTTCTAGAATCAGGCAACACTTCATTCCACAGCATAGAGTAAGGGTTTCTTCCAATGAACTGGGCTGATGAGGTGGACGCTATAGACAGAGAAGGGCTGAAGAAAGTGGAAGTAAAGAGCCAAGAGGGTATCAGTTCTTTCAAAGCTAATTTGCTTGCAAGTGGGGAAGAGGAAAGCAGAACAACAGAAAAATAACTGATTAGTTAACACTAGGTTAATCTAGGCCACTTGAAATGTGTAAGGATTAAAGCAGAGAGAACTCCACTGTCACGCACACTGAAGATTTTACACTGGCCTGTGTGAGAAATTGGCTGTTATTTCTCCTCATAGCATCAGATAACAACTTACCTTCTGTTGGTGATGTAGAATTTCACTATAGGTGACTCTATTTTGATTTTAAGTCTTGTCTATTAGGGCCTCATGCAGGAGTTTAGTCCAGAACAATGGCATTCTATAATTTTTATGTGGCAATATCGAAGCCACAATTTGCACCTGTGAACTCACAGAATTCATGCTGTAGAGCCTGGCCTCCCGACCACTATGAGTGTTCACTTACAAATATGTAGATCTGAAAGACACAATTCACCCTCTTATCACAAACTCTAGGGAGGAAGGAGTTGGTCAGAACACGTGTCACACCCAGTGGGCCCTGTCTGAGTCCATTCTGGCTGCCGTAACAAAGTAGCATAGACCGGGTGGTTTATAAGCAACAGACATTTATTTCTCGCAGTTTTAGAGGCTGGAAGTTCAAGATCAGGGAGCCAGCATGGTGGGATCAGGTGAGGACCCTCTTCCAGGTTGCAGACTGCCAACCCTTTGTTGTATCCTTGCTTGGTGGAAGAGGGAACTCCCCGGGGCCTCTTTTATGAGGGCGCTAATCCCATTCATGAGGGCTGAACCCTCATGACCTAATCCCCTCCCAAAGGCCTTACCTCCTACTTCCACAACACTGAGGGTTAGGATTTCAACACAGGAGTTTTGGGGTGACACAAACATTTAGTTCATGGCAGGTCTGAAGAGCACAGTTGGAAATAAGTAAGCGTGAAAGGCAGGATAGAAGGAACAAAGGAACCAACACTTCTGGGAAGAAATAGTGGGCAGTGCTGACTCTACTGCAGGTGAAGTAGAATGGGCACATTTTGGGATAGTTTGTGTTAAAAGACAAATTAAATTTCACAGAGTTTAATTGAGCAGAGAACGATTCATGGGCAACTCCCAGAATTAGAATAGGCTCAGAGAGATTCCAGCACTGTCTCTTGGTGGGAGAGGATTTAGGGACAGAGAAAGGAAAGTGACTTACAGAAACCAGAAGCGATGGGCAGAAACTGTATTGCTTACAGCTCAACCTTTGCTTTTTCTGAACACAGTTTGAATGGTTGGCTGCCTGTGATTTGCCAGAACTCTGGGATTGGCACAGGAGTAGGTTACAGTCTATTTATCTGTCCAGTTTGGTTACATATCCAGTCTGTTTACATATCCACTAAAAATACGCAAGAAAGCAGCCCTAGGCTATAAACTTAATTGAACAATTCCCCCCTTTTGGTCAACTTCTCAATTTTGAGGTTGACCAAAACTTTTAGGCATCATCTCCATCATGAGTGGACTTGTACAGTCTCAGATTCCATTGGGAAATAGAAAAGTGCATTTTGTAAGGCAGGAATAAAGAAACAAAACAAGAGAAAAAAATGATTACTTCTGGTTAGTTTCTTGTAAGGGTTGGAGCCGAGGAAACTTTATGATGAAATCACCTGTTTTTAGGAGAAAAGTAAACAACTTGCCTGTGTCGGGATCTATCTGTTTTCCTAAAGTTTCAGTTTGACTATGTTGCATCTAGCAAGAGTGGCTGCATTTTGGTTTGGTCTGATGGGCCCCAGTACAAAAGCTCAGTCCAGAACAATGACCTCCCACAATTTTGTTTAACATTTGTAAATTATTTCCCTTCGTCTATATATAGGTTAGAAGATCATACGATACCATCTTTGAGGGAGGAAGGGAGAAAAAGAGGTTACCCACTTGACAATGGGGGCAATCTTCTCCCCTACTAGGAGAGGTCCTGAGGGAGTCTGGCATTGAAGTTCCCTACCCACTCTGAACTGTTCTGTGGTGTCTGGGGGTGCTGAAAGCTACGCTTGTCATTTCCAGATACAAGACACCCAATTAGATTTGAATTTTGGATAAGCAACAGATAATTTCTAAGTATAAGTGCGTCCCAAATATTACATAGGACATGCTAGGAATTATTCATTGCTTGTCTGAAATTCAAGTTTAACTGGATGTCCTGTATTTTTCTTTACTAAATCTGGCAAACCTCCTTCGACTCATTATCTTGCTGGAGCCGCAAACTGGGTAGTTATGAATTGAGTGACAAAGGCCTGTATGGCTGATAGGGAGGACTGATATCCTGGATGGAGTGAATGATGTGAGAAAGGGGTGGAGCCTCGTAAGGCATGGTTAGATGATATCCAGCAGTGGTTAGAAGCTGGAGTTGTTCTTTCAAGAGGTGAAGAGAGGCAGAGGACAATGGAGTGAGGTCAGAAACCACATCATCCTGCGAAATGTTGCTTTCTTAAACTGGAATCGAAGCCATATTTATGTCAAGTTCTAGCTATTTTCCTCCTATCATGCAATTTTCTCTAGCTTGCCTGTTACACAGTCCTGGGCCTTATGTTGGTAGACTGTGGAGAAGAAAGAACAGGGCAGTAAAGGAAAACAGGCCTGCCTCATACCCACCATGGTACTTCTGTGGAGAGAGGGGTTTTCTCCCCAGGGGACTAGGTTTGCGGGTCACATGCACACAGGTTCGGGTCATGACTGGGAGCAGTGGGGCAGAGAATTCGATGCATAAGGAGTTCAGTGGAGTGCTTGCCCAGTGAACTCCATGTGAGGGACATGAGATAACCATCCTCTCTCTTAATTGCCATAAAGGAATATGGCATGAGGCTGTGGCTTAGATTATCTATGCCTTTGAAATCTGTACCGTATAAATCAAGGGGATCTCATCAAGGCCACTTTCATTGTGGGAACATCCAATCCTGGCACGATGAGCTCTCAGAACAGGGTCCTGCCAAATCTCTTCAATGGACACACCACCTGCCCTGCCTGGTTCAGTCCAGCTCTGTGGATCCTTTGTGCATGTTCTTCCTGTAGATGGTGTGGGCTTGGCTTGGTGCTGCATTCTCCTGGCTTTCTCTCATGAACAAGGCAGGTTAAAAAAAATATATTTGCTTTTAATTTTTGTGGGTACATAGTAGGTATATATATTTATAGGTGTATATATATAATATCTTGACACAGGCATATAATATGTAATAATCACATCAGGATACATGGTGTATCCATCACTTCAAGCATTTATCATTTGTGTGACAAACAATCCAATTATATTCTTTTAGTTATTTTAAAATGTACAATTAAGTTATTGTTGACTATAGGCACACTATGGTGCTAGAAAATACTAAGCCTTATTCATTTTTTCTAACTATTATTTATAGCCATTAGCCATGCCCACTTCCTCTCTCCCTCCACAACACCCTTCCCAAACTCTAGTCACCATCTTATAGCTCTAGTAACTCTCTATCTCCGGGAGTTCAACTGTTTTCATTTTTAGCTCCCACAAATGAGGGACAACATGAGAAGTTTGTCTTTCTGTGCCTTTCATGGTAATCTGGCTTTGAATAAGGCAGATTTGAATGGGGCTTATGTTTGTCTCAAGTGGAATTTTGCTTTGTCTCTGGTATATAATGATAAACTCTTAAATGTGTGTGTGTGTGTGTGTGTGTGTGTGTGTGTGTGTAAGTAGATGAATAATAGAATCGAGGATAGAGGTCGTGGCATATCTCAAACATAACCACAGGACATTTACTTTCAAGATACTAACAGCCTCCATTAGGCATGAGTAGGTCCAAAAATCATGGGAACATTATTGTGAACTTTAGTCCACCAGTATTTCTCCCCTGAATACTGGCATAATGGCAAACACTAACTCCTTGTTTTAAAGGTCAGATGTTCTAAATTACCCTTCACAATCATGAAATAGGACATAAACGTTAGGCATTTGAAAAATTATTCTGTTTTAGAGAAAAACCAGACTGTGCATCTTTGCCCTTGGTTGGTGCATTTTCAAGCGGGATATTAAGCTTCTCACTGGACTGCACCCTGAGCACACCCACTTAGATTATAAACATTCAGAAAATTGCAGGCTTTCACCATCTAATTGACAGTGCTTTTCCAAATAAAACTACATCAGGCCACATGCCATGCTTGCTCCAGTTGACAAGGAATCACAAGGCAGAAACACTCTCAGCAGTGACCACAGCTCTGCTCCATTAGGTGGAGAAATAGAATTTCTTGACAACCTTTTGTTTCCCTAAGCATCTCAGTTGCACTTGGGCTGATTTCACAGACCAGGTTATTCATCAGAATGGAAAGATTTCATGCGTTGATGTGTTCCTGAAGTGTAGCCAGCATCATCTGATGCCAAGGAGAGAAATTACCAAGTTGGAATTGTGCAGTCAGCAGGAGCAAGCCTCACTGAGTGTGGTTCCCCTGTCACAGCTGATACTTTCTCCTGGTCCTTTGTTCTTGCAAATCCTACTGCTTAAATTCAGGCATATTTTTTCCTCCCAGTCATCACCCAGTAAAAACATATCATGCATCAACTGACAAGCAGATATGGGGAGATGTTCGTGGTAAATCATTAAATGAGAAAAGCGGGTTATAAACCTTATGCAGTGTATGATGGCAAATCTGTGGAACAACCACATCAATATACACAGAAGGGAAGCTGTTACTAGAGATTATCTCTGTGTGGTGATAGTTATTAGGTTTTTGTTTGCTCCTTTTCTCTTATCAGTATTGTTTACATATATTTGTTTCTTTATAACAAGTAAAATAAATTAATTTGTAAAGGGGGGAAAATCTACTATCTTTATAGCCAGTTTCAAATCTTACCTTTTCCCAGAATGTTTCAAGATATTCCTAACTGGAAGAAATAATTCCCTTGTCTAAACATAGAGGAAAAAATAATAACACTTGCTAATTTCTCCATTAAACTACAGTGTTTAAGCGTTGACTTACGCTGTCTCTCATAGTAGACTGCAAATACTTGGAGAGCAGGAACCGTGCCCAAGTATTTGCAGAGTTTTTCTATCTCTCACAACATCTAATGTCCATCTCCACACTGTGCCTGTTGTAGGCAACCATTAAATATCTTTTGACTGAATGATTATAGATATATTGGGGCACAGTCTGTGTTTCTGAAAGGTTTCATCAATATCTATTCCCTCAAACTAAAAATGTAATTTTTTTTAACAAGATAACTTAGAGACATAGAAATATTGCATAGATATTCTGCTATGGCTAATTTTTGCAAAAATAACAAAATTCATGTCACTAAATATAAGATGCATTGATATTAGCTCCAAGACTCCAGAAAATAGTTAGTTTGAGAATTATGGATTTCATAAGGTTTATTTCACACACCACAAATACTGCTTTTCATTTCCCAAAGCTCTTAATAGAACATGAAATGCTAAGAAATATGTCAAAATTTCCAAAGATAAGCTGAGAAAGGATGGAGTGAAATTCACTGTGTAATTATTTTTAGAGAAGGAATCATGATCTGTGACTTATTTGGTGTGCTGGCTTCAACCTAGCAGAATCCCTAGAAAACCACCACAGATTTATCTACCATGTGCACACTTAGACATAGAAACAGGCAGAGGCATTTATGTGCAGGCTTGGCAGAGGGGAAAGTTAGAATATGATCTCTGTTTTCCCATAATGAGGCAAAGACCTCCTTGCTCAGATTTTGGACTGTTCTCCTCAACATGCACATGAATTCTCATTAAATTCGCATTTCAATTAGCTCCTGAGAGCTGCAGAACATGTTTCAAATATTCCTTCACCACTTCACTCTCAACTGAGCCTACATCTTTTTTTTTTTTTTGAGACGGAGTTTTGCTCTTGTTACCCAGGTTGGAGTGCAATGGCGTGATCTCGGCTCACCGCAACCTCCGCTTCCTGGGTTCAGGCAATTCTCCTGCCTCAGCCCCCTGAGTAGCTGGGATTACACGTACGTGCCACCATGCCCGGCTAACTTTTTGTATTTTTAATAGAGATGGGGTTTCATCTTGTTGACCAGGATGGTCTCGATCTCTTGACCTCATGATCCACCCGCCTCAGCCTCCCAAAGTGCTGGGCTTGAGCCACCACGCCCGGCCGAGCCTACCTCTTTAACTCCCAGCTCCAGCAATGTTGGATACATCTTTCTCAACTTAAGTATTGTACTGAAATATCAGACAGCAAGTTGATTATTTTACAATTTGTATTTGTTCACAAACTCAACACGTATGGAGTACCTATGTGCCAGGTTAGTTGCTGTGGATAGAGCAGTGAACAAGGTATTCTACCTGTCCTTAGACAGTTTCCAGTCCAGCAAGGGAAAGCAGATATGCAAATAAATACTTAAATAGATATTCATCACCAGTGTCATAAGTCCTGTGAAGGAAAAGAATGCTGAGGAAGGACAGTGAACACTGAGCATTTCTGAACCAATCTGAGGAGTCAGGGCAGGCATCTCTGAGGAAGCCAAGCTCTTCAGGGTGAATTCAGAGTATCCTAGGTGGAAAAGACAGCACATGTGAAGGCTCTAAAGCCAAGGGGTGGAGCATTCTGGGAACTTAGGAGGGCTGGTGAAGTCATCTGAAGCCCTGCAGGTCACATAAGAGGGCAAAAATTTATCTACAGAGCAATAGAAAGTCCTGGAAGTCTATGGAGCTAGAGAGAGTAACACCTCCAGATATGCAGCTATTATTTTTTTCTTTATCTTTTTTTTTTTGAGACGGGTCTTGCTCTGTCACCAGGCTGGAGTGCAGTGGTGGGATCTCGGCTCACTGCAACCTCCACTTCCCAGGTTCAAGTGATTTGCCTGTCTCAGCCTCTCAAGTAGCTGGGACTACAGACATGCACCACCACGCCCAGCTAATGTTTGTATTTTTAGTGGAGATGGGGTTCCACCATATTGGCCAGGATGGTCTCTGTCTCTTCATCTCGTGATCCACCCACCTCAGCCTCCTAAAGTGTGGGGATTACAGGCGTGAGCCACTGCACCTGGCCTGATTTTCAGCTTTTAACCATGCCATGAGGGGCTAAAAGGCTGTTGTGTGGGAGACTGTTGTAGTTGTTTGCAGTTGTCCAGATGAGAGGCTGTAGGGCTGCAAGCAGGTTGTGGCATAGTGGAATTAAAGATGGAGGCAGGGGAAGAATTCAAGATATGTTTTAGGAAATATTTGCAAAAACCAAAGTCAGAATTTGTGTCACCATCTGTAAGATGTGAAGTTAGTGCTGGGCATAATAAAATATTTCAACCATATTCTTGTTCATTTTAATTTCATGGGTTTATGAGACTCTAGACTTCCCTGAATATAATTATGTATTCCATAGCTAGTCCTCAAAACCCTCTAGGAAGACTCTGTCGATGACCACTACTAGAAGTCATGTTTTCAAGTTGTCAGTGGTGTCGAGCTCCTATTATGTGCAAGGCCCTCTGTGATATTAAAAAAAATATGTAGTCCTTGTCTTCAAGGGGCGTGTTGTCTCTAACAGTAAATGAAATTTGTTTGAGACAGAAAACCATAAGTGCCAGGAACTGAATTTGGGTATCCTGCCATAATTAGCAAATGAAATTAGAAAGAACTAGAAAAGGAGGCCCAAACAAACAGCTGAAAAGATGAAAGGAGATCCAGGTATCACCACCAACTGGGAGGACAGAGCTTGAAGATGCAGAGACGGCCACCAGAGCCTTAGGCTGATCTAGCAAGGAAAGAAATGAACAAAACCATTAGGAAGAATTTGGTGGCTTAAGACAGAGTCATGACAAGAGAACAGAGCAGACAGAAGCTGGTGCAGTAAGCCCGGAGAGGGGAGATGAGGAAATGAACACAATTGTTGACTAATCTTTGATTGATTCATTCATTTACATTTGCCTTGTTCTAGAAAGATTTAAGGAGGCTTCCAGGGATTCAAATATACAGCAGGAAAATGTAAATTAGAAGAGGAATGAAAGGAGAAAGAAAAATAAGTGTGGTGTTCTAAAACGAAGGAATTAGATCAAAGAAAAAGAACTCAGCAGCTGCAAAGGGCTATCCAAGCCCTTCATCTAGCCCTCACTCTCTTTACTCTATTGTTATCTTGGTGTCTTTCCATTTGAAATTCAGATTGTGCTCCAAACTGCATCAATTGGTCCACACTTAGTGTGTTTCTGCTATTTGAAAGGCATCCTTAGTAATAAGATAGGCAGAATTAGCATCTAAGTCTTCATGTAACCTCATCGCCACTCCTTAAAAGACAACACAAAGCTTATACCCCTCAAACATAGGTCACTCCCGCCTCCTGTGAAAATAAAGGGTGGCACATTTTGGGCATAATACGCAGTCCCTCAGTAACCAGAATAGGACGGGAAGTGGAGTTGATCTATGTCTAAGCAACAATCTGAACTTAGACCAAAGAAAGAAAGCCAGGGAGGAGGAAGAGCAACAGCAGCACATGGCAACCCTTGTCATGTGGCTCCTGGGTGCTGCCCTGAAGGACTGCAAAACCTCTCAAAAGCTAGCCTCTGCTCCCTTGGTGATGCATGGTTTGTGGAAGCTTTGCAAAACAAATAGATATTGAACAGTAGAAAGGAAAGTGTGCCTTTTAGCTCCAGTGAATATTTAAATAGTTGTGAATGTTGAAATGAATCATGTAACTTCTCTAGGATTCAGTTTTCTTGTCTGTGAAAATAGGGTGTATGTGACAGAAATTGCTAATTGTCAGGCAACATTCACTCTCATCTTGTAATGGATGAGATGGATGTTATTCTAAGGTTAATATGCCTCTCCTCCCAGCTGTTCTCCTGGGATTTTGTGGTCTGACTCATCAGAGAATTCCACCTTAAACTCAAAAAGGGCCTTGGGTTCTCATTGTATCCTACAGCTGGAGAGGGGTAACATCTCACCAGTACTGAAGGTCAGCTCTACAACAGTAGATTAACCACAGAGGAGTAACTAAGAGCTGCTTGGCACGGGCAACCTAAGTTTGCACCCCTTGCTTTAAGCAACTTGCTAACCAGAGCTACTTGGAGAAGAAATAGCTGGTATAATCATCTTGCAGTGCTCAGGAATAAAAGGGACTTTATAGCTTTGAGGGGCTTATACCCCTCAAGAGACATTGAGGAGCAAATTTTAAAATATTGCCATTACTTATTATATCAATTCTTTAAAAACTGTTCTTTGATATTTTTGTTATTTTAAAATGTCCTTTGAAAAATATTACAATATGGAGTGTACCCTTAATAAGTGATAAGAAAAAAATATTATTTTGAAAAAAAGGAAGGACTTTATAATAACATTGATGAATCCTGATTTCAATAAATAGGATTGTCCACTATTATAGTGAAATATTTCTTTCACCTGAGGAATGTAAATGTTTATTCTCCCAGACCCACAGAAGGATTCACTAACTATCCTTTCAAAAACATATTGCTTTAATGTTTATAAAATACCGTTCAATGTACGGAAATTAAAATTGAAATCTACCTATCGCAATGTCCAAAAATGAATGAATAACTCAAAATACTTTCGTAAATAACATGAGCAAGCTATTGATGTGATTTATGAGAAACTACGTACCATATAAAAGAACTTGACCTTATATGGCTAGCTATTTGGTGTGAAAACCACCACCACCAACATTTTTAGAACCAACCCTCACTTCATATTATTACATGACCTATGTGAATCCCAAATTTCTCCTGCAAAAGCAAGAGAGTTTTCACAGCTCTGAAGGAGAACATCTCTCCAGTTACCTACTCAAATAGCATGAAATACTACACACCTTCCTCAACATTAGGGAATGACCAAAACTGACTTAACTGGAATGAACTCCCTGTTAAGAGGAAGCTCAGCCAGCCATTTAGGAGCCAGGTGAAGGATATCGGGCATCTGTTAAATGAAATCAGAGTCAGGTGCTTGTATACCTACCTGTATTATCAATGCTTATTCAAGATGTTGTGAACTCACAGCAAAATCATTCCATTCTTAGGAGGGTGCAGCTTTGAAGCATGTAAACACACACCTTGGTCTTTTCCAGTCTTTCCTGTTCACCCTGATTTAGCACTAACTTTTGGCTTCTGCTCTGTGTAACACTTGGCTTTCAAGCCAGAGATGAAGTCACGCTTTAGAAGCTATTGCAGCTGCACAATGTCCCTAGAGATTCTCATTCCCTTTTAGTGAGAACATGTGCCTGCGGAGCTGTGAGCTATACTAGTCAGTTCTGAAGGTGCTAGTGAATGGCCTTCTTTTCTAGTGGCAGCCTTCATTCTTCCCAAAGGTTGGTCTACAGGCCTCTAGGCCAGCGAGGTGCTCCAAAACCACCCCAGGGCTTTTCTTAAGGCCCCACTCTGTGTGGTTGTGGAGGCAAGGTTAGCACTTGTTCCATCTGTGTCCTGTTAAGTCCTCTAAAGGCGGAGCCTCACGAAGTTAGGTTCCCAATGGATATTCTATGGATGCAGATAAGTGTTCACAAAGAATATGAGTTTGAGATTCCTCCTGGTCCATTCTGGACCCTCAGTTGGAAGGCAAATCAACCTATTTTTCTCCTATCTTTGAAATTAGTCAATTCATTGCTATAAAGCACTAAACAAAGTGATCCTCCGAAGGAATTCACTTAGCAACAGCATAAGATGAAAGGACTGGGGTGAGATAAGGATAATGGAAGAGGATGACAAGAGCTATCTTTATAATAGGACAAAATGTTATAAAGTTTTGACAGAGAGCTATTTCCTTAAGTAGCCATTAGTATCACACAACTATAAATATGTTGGGAAAGCAGCAGAGGAGAAAGGACTTACAGAGTGCCTACATAAACTGGCTGTGAGTAACATACAAGCAAGCAACAACAAACTGCAGAAGGCCACAGGCCTCTGAGGAGGAAGGCCTCTCCATGCCTCATGTTCCTGTGCAGGGTGACCTAGACTCTGTTACCATAAACATCGTGCTCAAGGACGTAAAACCCCTTCGTAGCACTATGACGTAGCCAGACTTGTAGGCTTCTTGTAAAGCCTGAGTTCCATCAGCTGTACATAGATAATAAGCTAAAAATAACCACACGTTCTTGTTTTGTGAAACTCCCAAACCGCCACTGTTATCAATCCTTAGGATGACACACCAGTTCCAGCTCACTCATTCACTCCACCATCACTCTACCCCTACCCTCTAGATCTAAGTGATTGTAATCAATAAATAGTGTGGATGATCAGAGCTTGGGGCCTTCACTATTTCCTACAGAGTAATAAAGTGATGGCCCCCTGCTCTCGCTTTTCTCTTAATCTGTCTTTTTCTCATTCCTTTGCTGCCACCAAATTCAGGGTACCCATGGGCGATGTAGGGCTGGCTCCCTACATTCTGGTGCCCGATATAGGGGTCATGGATTCCTACATTAATATAGAATTAAAAATATATAGCTGTAAACATGTAACTTATTATAATATACTAATGTAATTCAAATTAAAACATAGAAATGGAATTTTAAATATATTAATAGAATACTGGTTTTAAACATGTTTACTTATACACTTGTTATATTGTTCTATATATTTTAAAAGACCGTATATTTAAAGGAATACTTGGATGATTTTTAAGTCAGTATGCTCCCTCTCTCCCACTGTTCTTTTTTTTCAGGCAGTGTCTTGCTCTGTTGCCCAGGCCGGAGTGCAATGGCACAATCTCAGCTCACTGCAACCTCCACCTCCTGGGTTCAAGTGATTCTCCTGCCTTAGACTCCCAAGTAGCTGGGATTATAGGTGCCCAACACCACACTGGCTATTTTTTTTTTGTATTTTTAGTCAAGATGGGGTTTTGCCATGTTGGCCAGGCTGGTCTCGAACTCCAGACCTCAGGTGATCCACCCACCTCGGCCTCCGAAAATGCTGGGATTACAGTCATGAGCCACCACTCCTGGCCTCTCCCATTCTTTAGGGTCTAGTTTTATGAGGCAAATCTATTTCAGAGATAACCAACCATCCTAGGGAAATAAAAGAAGGAGGAAAGAGATCAAGAAGCAGTGGGTCTAAGAGAAACTGAAAGGTAAAGTTAACTTGCCATTGCCTTCATCTTTCAAGTATGGGGCACAGAGATCATGGAAGAAGGAAACAAATGTAACTTATTTGAGAGCTTGTGTGATTATTCCTTCTCACCCTTTAAATGATTAGTAGGGTATAAAGGAGTGTGCATTTTGGAGTATGCTTTTCTTTTCTTTTTTTTTTTCTTCACTAAAAAACAGCACAGATAAGGAAGGATAAGGCTTAATGGAATTGTTACCGAAACACCAGGAGTTTGGACTAGGTCCTATTGCTGGCCTTACAGAAAGTCAATCACTGAGATATTGCCAAGGAAGAAGACTTCAATTGGGTCCTTCAGCCAAGGAGGTGGGACATCAGTCTCAAATTCATCTCCCTGTCTGACTAAAATTGGGAATTTAAATAGCGAGGAAGAAACATAACCATGTGTGGGAAAACAAAAATAAGGGTAGGGTAAGGAAGAGGAGCTGGTCAACAGGAAGCAGATGATCCATCAGGCAATAATGACAGGTGAGGGTTCTGATGTCTCATTGTCCAAATGCAGTGATCTGGTGAGTTTCAGCTCCTTGATATATCTGAGAATCCTGCTGGTTGGTTTTCTGAGAAATAAATTCAGATAAGACAAGTGAAACTTCCTTAAGTTTTAAGACTAGATCAATTTCTGTGTTTATTCAAAGGAATCATAAACATCAGTTCTATGGGACATGGGTCCGTTTCAGATCTGTTATCAAAGAAAGGGCAGGTAGGCAGGAAGATGGTTTGATTGGACACAGTTAAGCTCTGGCTGGAACTGGCCTTAGGATGTTTCCAGAATAGATTAGCATTTGAGCCAGTAGGCTTGAGTGAAGAAGATCTGCCCTCACCAATGCCGGTGAGCATCATCCAATCCATTGAGGGCCTAATAGAGCTAAAAGTGGAGTAAGGGCATATTCTCTCTGTCTCTTTCCCCTTGAAGGGCCTTCTTCCATCTTTTTCTGCCCTCAGACATCAGAACTTCAGGTCTTGGGCCTTTGGACGCTAGGACTTACACCAGCAGGCACCCCAGTTCTCAGAGCTCCTTATACCATCATGTCCCTGGTTCTCAGTCCTCGGACCTCAGACTGAATTGTACCACTAGCTTCCCTGGTTTTCCAGCTTGCAGATTGTGGGACTTCTCAACCTCTGTAATTACATGAGCCAATTTCCATAATAAATCTCTTATACCTATTGTCAGCTGAAGAATCGACAAGGTTCATAAATAAAAGGAAAGCTTTATTTCTTATAAAGGATGGCAGCCTGCAGGTTGGCCGTTCTGACAGGCTGGGAGGTATACCCTCCAGTTAGAAGCCAAAAACAGACACTCTGAGGTTGAGAATAAGACAGAGATTAATTCTGAGCAGGGTGGCAAAATATGCATATTTAACAAGCTGTGGGAGGAGTCATGAATATTTGTGAAAAGAGAAGCACAACTTAGCTCCTGACCCTTCATGGGTCCCATGTTCAAACAATGGTGGCATTACATAATCCCAGCATAGAGTTTTCAGCTGTCTGATGTCAAAAGGTGAAGCAGAGGATGTGAGAACCTTCACTGCACATCCTCCTGAGACTGGCTAGACCATCTCAGTGGTTGTTAGTCTCTTACCAGGAAGAAATACTGGTCAGCTGTGTCCAAACCACAAAAGGGAGGGAAAGTGGCAGGAGGCTGGTTGATATCAGTGGTGAAGTCTTTTGAAAGGGCTGATTTCTGTTTAGCCCTTGGGGGAAAAAGCTAAGTGGAGGTGAGTGAGGGAGGGGTGTGACAAGATGTATCTGATCTCCCGACATGGCCAAGAACTCAGTTTTCGGGGTTACTCTGGGGTCCCCTTGTCTAAGATGGGATTCACTCAGTTGGTTGGGAGGCTTAGGATTTCATTTTTATTTCTCACTACCTATATATATCTATCTGTCTGTCTGTCTGTCTATCCATCCTATTGTTTCTGTTTCTCTGGCAAACACTGAGTAATCCAAGGAGGTAAGGAGGTCTCTGGCACTGACTTCATGGGCTCAGCTGGCCACCCCAAAGGTGGCCACATCTTTAAGGTGTATTCAATATTCTACCTGTGTTCTTCCAAAGGTAACTTAAGATCCTTCAGGAGCTCAGCCACTTGCAAGAGGGGAACTGGCAGAAGACACCATCAGCAGTGTTCATATTAACTAAGACCAGGAATCATGGAAAGCTTGGCTATGAGGATGACTGCAAATCTGCACACACATCATCTATGGCTGGGGACTGGGAGTTAACTATCAAATTGACAGGAAGATGCAGTAGCAGCAAATTCTCTTCATAAGAAAATTGCAACTACTTGGAGGAATTTATTTATGGTCAGGCTGAAGCATATGAAGTAAGGTGGTAAGAGACATCTTGTTTCAATACCGTGTTACATTGAAATAATATAACCAATACTTTAAAAGCATTTGACTCTGGGCAAAAACAAAGACACCTACTATGCCTCATTACTGGGGAAAGTAAATTGGACAGCCTTTGGGAGGACAAGTTGTCAATATGTATCACAAATCTTGAATGACATATCTATAGTCCTTGCCCCACTCTACAAGAATGGACGCTGTAGAAATAACCAGACATACCCACAAAGATTTATGGCAGTGATGCTCCTTGTAGTGTTATTTGTAATGGGGAAAAAAAAGGCAAAAAAAAAAAAAATCTAAATGTTCCCATAATGGAGGACTGCTTAAAAAATTATGATGTACCTATATATTTGAATATTAGACAGCCATATGTTAAAGGAATTAATATAATTATTAAATTATTCCAATACAAATTGTTTTCAATTATTAAAATAATTTTATAGGAAAAGATGTTATCAGATGAAATAATGTTCTTGATATAGTGTTAAGATTTTAAAAAGTAGGTCACAAATAGTATGTAAAGTATGAACACACTTTGGGGAAAAAATCCAAACTATATATTTATTCATTTATGGAGCATCTAAATAGGGATGATAAAGAATTGATCAAGATAGAAATAAGGAGTCTAACATGATTATGACAAGTTGGAGGAAATATTTAAAATATTAATAGTGATTATATCTGTGCCACGATATTGTTGGTATCTTTAATTTTTTCATTGTCCTTGTTATATTTTCCAAAATCAAAGAAAAATGAACATGTACTATTTTAATGTCAGAAAACAAACAAAACTATATGTCATTTTACATTGCACATTCAAGAATTCAATACATGAGAAAAGCACTAATTTATGGGAAAAGGGTAATAGTGGTTTCTTAAAAAGCTTAATATGTCGTTGAACTCCCAGATTGTTTATCTAGTTATTTATTTAATGTGACAGAGGTCTCACCATGTTGCCCAGGCTGGTCTTGAACTCCTGGGCTCAAGCAATCCTCCCAATTTAGTTTCCCAATGTGCTGGGATTACACCACAACCGGCCTCAATACTTCCTAAACTTCCTTGGTTCAGTTGCACACGTGGATTCAGATTCAACTTCTTTCAGTTCCTCAGTATTTCCAGATACTTTTCCCTCCACTGGAGTGCTCTTCCAGGAATAGAGATAGTGTCAGTGGGAGGAGAGGAGTGGAAGCAAAGGGCATCTCTGTGGTCCTGATAACCAGGTTGGAAGAACTCCCTCAGACCAAGGTTGGAAGTGGGAACTTGAAATCCTAAGTACTCCTCTCACTCCCAATTCTGTAGCTCATTCCCTCCACCATTTCTTGGGCCCCGGTTTCCTCACCTGTAATCAGGGGCTAATAGTCCCTCTCACCCAATAAATTTGTTGCTCTCTGTAAAATGTTTTGGGATCTCTCAGTAAATAGTGATGAAAGCAAGCACCATGGGAAGTGATGATGTAGATACCATTTAGCTTGGGTTTCTGGGAACTTTGAGAACAGATACACAGATAGATCACAGATAATGAGTGAATGAATGAACAAATGAGTATGGAGTTATCTAAAGAATGTCAAGAGCAGTCACCACTAAAAGAAGAAAATAATGCTGAAAATATTTTTGTATTCAAAAAAATATATTCTTCTTGGTGAGTGGCACAGATGCATTAAAGCTAAAGCTAAAACTAAGTTTTCTGAAAGGGCAGTTGCTAATAAAAAGATAAGCTCTGCGGGTTCTATTGTTCTTTTATTTTCACCCTCCATTTGTTCATCTATTCAACAAACATTCTGTAGTGCCTTTCTGTGCCCGGCACTGTGCTGGAGCACTGTTTCAAGAGTGCAGGAGGCTGGTGTGGCCTCATCCTCATGGAGGTGATTGTGGCCACAGCCAGGAGATGTGGGAACTGGCAGCTTTCATATATTCAATCCTCATTAATCCAATTTTGTTGACCACTTTATTGATGTTTATTGACCCTCTGGCATGTGGGCCAGAGACTGGAGTCAGCATGGAGTACATGGCCCTTCGTCTAGTGATCAGCTAGCCTGAGGGATGGGGAGCAATGCAAGAAAATCAAAATCCACAGTGAGCCAGGATGAGTACCAGAATATGGAGTCCAATTTAGTAGGAAGATTGGAAAAAGCTTCCATGGTGAAGGGATGCTTGTGCTGGGCTATATAGTATTCATTCATTCATTCATTCATTCATCTATTCAACAAATGTAAATGGAGCTTTACTTTGGGCCAGACATTGTATTAAGGACTGAGGACAAAATGATGAACAGGTGTGGTCCTTGACCTCATGAAATTTACAGTTCAGTGGGAGAGAAAAATAATAAATATGAAAAACAATACCAAGTACATCAAATGATGATGGTTGTGACAGGCACAGTGAAGGATAAAACTGCTGAGACAACAGCAGTAGCAGTTCAGGGAGCAGAGGCAGCACACTTGAATTTAGAATGGGTGAAGGGGAAGGTCAGCTAAGGGCTTTCAGAGGAGCTTTATTTAAGCAGATCCACAAAGGTTGAGAAGGACCCAGCAGGAAAAGAACTAGAGAGGGAGCATTCTAGGCCAAGGGAACAGCAAGGGCAAAGGCGCTGAGGTGGAGACAAGAAGGAGGCCAGTGTGGATGGAGTGTTGGTGGAAGGTGCACTGGGCCTGGTCACACGGGGCCTTGCGAGCCAGGGTTTGGGTGGGCTGTTGAGGGACAAAAGAGTCCCTCAGTAGCATGGATCTGATTTCTGCTACTCTTGGGAAAATGGATGAGGTGTAGGGTGGGCAAGAGGGGAAGCAGAGAGACCTGAGAAGGGGCTTCTGCCACTGCCTTGGCTGGACGATGGGAGCGTGGAGGTGAAAGTGAGTTAGCCAGGAGAATTGGGACAAGGGCAGCCGGAAGCCTTCTGCATAGAAAATAATCTGTGCAAACAAGAAGAGTGCACAGACAAACGGTAGTCACAAGGATTACAAAAATCCTGGAGGACTCTGATGAGGATGAGAGTAAATGATTTAAATGGTAAATGTACTGAAGATTACAGTGAATGCTGTAGGAGAAAGTGGCTCATGGCAGATGCTCAGTCTTAACTTCCTGTCATTTTTTTTCTTCACCATCCCTATTCTGAGCACACACTTCCAAAGTACATTCCCTAAGTATTTAGTGTTAAAAATAACTAGCCATTGGTCATCTGTGGTGGCTCATGCCTATAATCACAGCACTCTGGGAGGCTGAGGGGGGCAGATCACGAGGTCAAGAGATTGAGACCATCCTGGCCAACATTGTGAAACCCTGTCTCTACTAAAAACACAAAAATTAACTGGACATGGTGGCGCACACCTGTAGTCCCAGCTACTTGGGAGGCTGAGGCAGAATCACTTGAATCCAGGAGGCGGAGGTTCCAGTGAGCTGAGATCGTACCACCACACTCCAGCCTGGGCAACAGAGCAAGACTCCATCTCAAAAAAATAAAACAAACGAACAAACTAGCCATTGATCCACTTTAAGATTATGTCTCTACTTCATAACACTTTGAATAAAGCATATAAAGGAATATAGATAAATACTGGGGAATAATTAATGGCATTGCCCACTTCCTTAGCTAGCTTTGTATTCACCCATAAAATCAGCATTTAAAAATCTGACAAAGAAAATAAATGTCAGTTTTACCTCTGTTAGATAAAATTCTGTTGAATTTCAAGCTCCTTGAAAGTGTTAGAGAAAACTGAAAGACAGAACTCCAAAGAGGATTTCACCGAGTTAAGATTGTGTCTTATATGGGTGGCAAGGATGATTCTGAAATTCAGGTGATCAATCTCTTTTCTAAAACCCCTGGCCAGGTGTGTTTCAAAATCAGAATTTTTCAGATATTAGAAAGGTAATATGGTGAATATGCTGGATATTGCATACCACTCTGGTCTTGGTGTTGTTTGTGGGACAGTGCTTAGAAACCAAATATATTATTATTCCTTTAGAGATGTAAGACTATTCATGATAAATTATATAAATAGAACCCATAAAGCATTTCAGTTCAGTTTAGGGGAGGTTTTCCTACCAAATGAGTTTATGTTCATCTTGGAAAATAGCTTTACTTGTTCAGACATTAAAGATGTTCAAGTTGTTTTTAAGGTGTTGGGGATCAAATGTATTTTCTCTGGAGTTTCTGCACCCCTGAGACCATCCCCTCTCCTGTACAGGGCCCATATGTGCTGGGGAGAGACTGGAGGGCTCTCCAGTGGAGGGTTCTGACTCAGTATCTTTCCCAACCCAGAAACTCTGACCCCTGGGCCCTGCTGCTAAACTCAGCCCAAGCACTGGAGTCCTTCCTTAACTCATGGTGCCCTGGACTTGCTCCCTGAAATCAAGTGTTGACTCTGACCTGCCCCTACCCCTGTCTACCACTCGTGTCTGAACTTCAGTTAGACATGGTACAAATGTCCTTCCTTGGGACTCCCAACATCCAGATAAGTCTTCTGTGACAGCTATGTGATTTTCTTATTTGCACAGAAAACCTCTGAGGTAGGGAAGAAAGTAGCTTACAGCACCAGCTTGCATTTTCCAATCACAGCTCCAGAGCATCCAAGACATTTTTATATGCACATTTCGAGGTGATAGAATTTTTTCAGCCTATATTCAGATGTGCAGAAAAAAACACAACAAAACGTGTAGTTTATTTATTAACTGATGACTTGATCTGAGTTTTCCCACAAGCTCCCCATCCCGCTGGGTGGAAATGGGGATTAAGTAAATTTAGTCCAACCTGACCAACTCTTATTATATTTGGGGCAGTTTGTTTAGACAATAGGGTCTCTTGTGGATCCATGCCCAGTTTTTCAAATATCTGCCCCAGGGAGCTCTCATCCCTGAGATGGCAATCAGGGTTTGAGGAAAGTTTACTGTGAGCTTCAGACAGTGAAGTGATGGGTCCTCAGAGCTGTGCCTGTGGTGTCCCTTGTCAGCCTTGGGGCTGCCCACCCAGCTGGGCTTTGTAATAGACATTGGCAGCTGGTGTAACCTGTGTTCCAGTGTCTCTGAGCTTGATTATGAGCAGTGGTATACTTTGGCTGTGCTGGTCTCATCCATCTCTCACTGACTCTATAGACCTTTCTGGGTCTAAATATGCACTTTGGCTCTGCTGTGAGAGTCACTTCACCCCCTACTCATGATGCCTGAGGGCAAATCCATGGCTCTCAAACCCATGGCTGCTTTCAAAGACCCTTTTATGTGCACACAGGGCCCTATCTATGACACTAGGTGTGGAGGAGATTGCTGGTGAGCAACCAAAACCTGTTCTCCCTTTGTTCTATGATAATAGAATTGCTATCATTGGGCAAATATGGTCCCCCAGTGATATTGCATTTCCCAGCATTCTTTATGGTTAGGTTTGGTCATGTGACCAAGTTCTGACCAAAAAAATACGAGAAGAGGTCATGTCTGCTTGTTTGGACACAGTCTCATGACATTGGGTGTATTTCCTCCAGTCTCTCTTTTCCTTTACTACCAAATGGAACCCAGATATAGAAGTCCCATATAGTTGATGACAAATGCCCTTGGTCTTGTAGCAGAGCAACTACTAGGAAAAGAATCTGAGTGTCTGAATGAAGAAGAGCTGGCCACCAGCCTGGCAAATCACCTCAGATTATTCTAGGAGAGAACATTTTTGTTCTTCAAACTAATAGGGTTACAACGGTAGTTTTCTACTAGCAGCTATAAGGAACTAATTGCCATCAGGGAAAGCCACACATGGCTTAAGTTAAATAACCAAGATGCATCACTTGGACAAAAGTCCTCCATCCTTGGGTTCCTTTCATCCTATCTGATATATCCCTCCTTTTTAGGGCTGGGAGGGTGAGATCTGCCCATCCTTATCTTGCCTCTTTCTCTTTTAGATGTACATGAATGTGAGAATTTTGTACTTTTTCTCCCCTATCCTGTATCTCCCTCCTTCTCTCAGTAGCAAGTCTGGTAGTTATCACAGGAAAAAGGAATAGCTTCTCTATCTTTGTGGAAAGGACTCTATAATCTGACTTTTTTAGGGTTGTTCTTGATAGCTAAAAGAATTTAGAAATCCTCTCTGGACAGAACCTAGCTTTGAGGCTTACTGTCTGAAAAATCCTATTTCAATTCATGAACATGGAAATGCAAAAGAGAAATGCTCATTAATAGTTTTTGAAGAGTCACCTCTCATTACATAGACCAAAAAAAAAAAAAATATGTACACCAGGATGTTTACAGTGGTTATAACTATACAATAAAGTTATGTGATTTTTTTTCAGTTTGGTGCAGTGGCTCATGCCTGTAATCCAGCACTTTGGGAGGCAGAAGTGGGCAGATCACTGAGGTCAGGAGTTCAAGACCAGCCTAGCCAACATGGTGAAGCCTCATCTCTACCAAAAATACAAAAAAAAAAAAAAAAAAATTAGCCCAACATTGTGGCACATGCCTATAATCCCAGCTACTCAGGAGGCTGAGGCAGGATAATCACTGGAACCAGGAAATAGAGGTTGTGGTGACTAAAGATCATACCACTGTACTCCAGCCTGGGTGACAGAGTGAAACTCCATCTCAAAAAAAAAAAAAAATTATGTGATTTAAAAAAAGTTTTGTTTGACTTTATTTTCTGACTTTTCTACAATGAACATATACTACTTGGCTAAAATATATTTTTTAAATCAATAAACTTTATTTTTAAAATATGCCTCTACTGCTATCAGTTGGGAGTTACTGATCTGTAGTAGGTAAGAACTCGAGGCAAATTACAGTCTCTGTGGGAGCTAATTTAAACTTGTCAGAGCAGTTAAATTAATTAGGTCTTAACTGACATTTAACAGCAAGAGTGGCAGACCTGATATCACACAGCAAGGTCTTAGAAAATTAGGGATAATGGCATGCAGATTGTATTTCTGCAAAGCATGCTCAATTCAAAGTGCACCAAGTAATAGTCCTAAAAAAATGCCTCTGTATTTTAGGTTATTCTTTCTCCTGGAGAGTTGCAAGGGTGAAATATGTAAGATGAAACACAACCCTATTTTTGTTGGCATTCCTCCTTTGCATATTCTAACAAGGGAAGCCTTCCAGGCTTTGCTGGAACTCATTCACATATGGATCATAGTTAATAAATCCTGGCCAGGCGCCGTGGCTCATGCCTGTAATTCCAGCATTTCAGGAGGCCAAGGCAGGTAGATTACCTGAGGTCGGGATTCAAGACCAGCCTGACCAACATGGAGAAATCGCGTCTCTACTAAAAATACAAAAAAAAAAAAAAAATTAGCTAGGTGTGGTGGTAGGCACCTGTAATCCCAGCTACTTGGGAGGCTGAGACAGGAGAATTGCTTGAACCTGGGAGGTAGAGGTTGCAGTGAGCCGAGATCACGCCCTTGCACTCCAGCCTGGGCAACAAGAGTGAAACTCCATCTCAAAACTAAATAAATAAATAGATAAAATAAAAATAAATCATGCAGAACTTTCCCCCTGAAACAAAGAGGGATAAAGGGCTCTCTTTTTTGGTAAGTAAATTTTCTTGAAAAAAAAAAAAAAAACATACAAGAGTTAGATTTGTAATGTCTAGGAGAAAACAGGAACTTCAGAGTTTCCAGGGAAGTGTGAAATAAAATTCCAGACTAGAAGGCGAGAGAGAGGCTTAGATGCCATGTCACTGTTCATTTGGCCTGGCCTGGGACAAAGCTGGTGAAGGAAAGAAGTGAGGAGAGCAAGCAAAGGAACCACAGCACGCCTTGAAGAGTCAAGGACAGAGCAGCTGACTGTCCCAAGCAAGAAACTGAAACTCCGGCCTTCAGGAAAAGAAAAAGGTTAGCAGGAAATTCTAGATTCTGTATTTTTGCTTCAGGTAGGTCTGGAGGGAGCATCTGCCCCTTGCAGATGTGAGGCAAACAGAAAGAGCCCCCATCTCCAGAGTGCAAAGACACTAGCCAAGCAGTTTCCATTTTTCACGTGGAAACCTCCACAGCCATGTCAGACACTGAATCAAAATATAACAGAGGGGGGTTGCCAAACACTTCTAGGGCAAAGGTTTCTTTCTGCAGCTCTACCAATCCCAGACTATTACCTGTCTGTGGCCTTCTAGGCTGGGCCTTAATCACTTGCAGCTGTGCTGGCTCCTACGGTCCCTTTAGCCCCTCCCCGTCTGGCCTCCCTGCACTCTACCTCTCATGTAGGAAAAATTAAGTATTGCACTTAAATCCTCCCTTAGGACTTCAGGGTCCCGAGCAGGAGCCTCGCCACAGTATCCATCTCCAGCCACAGATGACAAGGCTGGCTTGCCTCATGTAGAGGTGTCTCCTTTCTGCCCTGAAGCTGAGCTCCCCGCTGATCAGTTGCAGCTATGCACACAAAGCAAAGGAGGTAGAGCGCAGTTCCGCTGGGGAGAACTTCTCCCCTCAAAACCCCGTCCTGGTACCACATCCCCCAGATTCCTCACTAGGGATTGGTTCCTTAAGACTAAATTTGTTCCTTAGGGCTAAACCCTCTCCTGGCAGTCATCTTCTGAAATACACATCTTTCTGCGAGGTGGTATCTGCACTGTGTCAATTTAAGCCTTGGTGATTTGGTGGACTGAAAATCTGTGGCTAGAATTAGAATGGAGAGTGCCTTACATGGCCTTAATTGATGATGGGGCAATTTATCCTGGTAACTAAGACTGAGGTTTCATTATCTTCAACATATCATGTCAGGTAGCCACTAAACCCTGAAAAGAACTGGGGGATTTGGTGAAATCTCTTTGTCATCTTTGGGCTAGGCCCTAGGCTGCGTCTTGGATTTAGTAGGCAATGAATCTGGGCCAGTGGGAAGGGATCGCACATATCGGTGTTTCCTAAACTTGACCTCACATCAGAATCATCTAGAGGGCTTTTTAAAACGCAGATTTCTGGATCCCATCCCCAGAGTTTCTGACTCAGTAATTCTCAGATAAGAGCCTAGAATTTGCGTTTCTATTATGTTCACCTATAGTGCTGCTCCAGTCCTGGGACCACATTTGAGAATTGTTCTTTTCCATCACAGCAAGGAACATAAATTTTATTCATCAGGCAGTGTAGGATCCTTGGAGGGTTTAAATCTAGGTAAGAGGGGTCATGGGATCAAGTTTACATTTCTGAAAGCTCAGGTGGCCACAATATGGAGCATTGACTTGCAGGGACTGCAGCTGGGAGAGGAAGGCTAATCAGAGCTGTTGGCAGAGTCCAGATACTTTTCACTATGAGGTGTTTCATATACTGTTACAATATGAGATCCTGGCAACAAAATTGCACTGCTCAGCCTCAAGGAGCCTGAGAAAGGTAGAAAGTTGAGAGAGACGGTTTAGGAGAAATATAAAGGCTGGGCATGGAGGCTCACGCCTGTAATCCCAGTGCTTTGGGAGGCTGAGGCATGTGAATCACTTGAGATCAGGAGTTCAAGACCAGCCTGGCCAACATGGTGAAACCCTGTCTCTATGAAACAAACAAAAATTAGCCAAGCATGATGGTACACACCTGTAATCCCAGCTACTCAGGAAGCTGAAGTAGGAGAATTGCTTGAATCTGGGAGACAGAGGTTGCTGTGAGCCAAGATTGTGCCACAGAGTGAGACTCCATCTCAACCACAACAATAATAAAAGCAAAAGCTAAACTCTCTCTAAAAGGAGACACAGCAGTCCTGAAAGATAAATGTTGGCCATTTCCCAGTTTTGCCAAAGGCTAGTCTGGTTCCCAGACGAGAGACTGTGACCTTGCAGAGGGGTCCACACAAGTGACATTGGCCAGGCAGACCTCCTAAATAGGGAGGGCCGGCTCTCTCCCTTCCTTCCTCCCTCTCTTTCTCATGGAGAGATATTATTAGCGGGAGTGGTATGTAGAGAACAGGTAGTGATAATTGCTAGGAGACCAGTAGTTTCCCAGTTTCATCTTTCAAGTGTCAAAAACCTGGAGTGCAGGAGGCTTTCTTGATTTGTTCAGGTCAGTAATGTTTGGCTAAGCCTCGTCATTCTGGCTGAGTGTCTGAGGCATAATTTTGGAAGGACATTACTAATAATCTATACTCTACCAATGGTGCTATTCTAAGGAGAATAGGCCTATGGTTATTAGCATACTCATGATAAAAGAGAATTCAGAACTTTACTATACATTCCAGATATGTAAGTGAAGCCACTGTAAGGTTTAGACAAATCCTCATAATACCCACAACCCTGCTTATCAACTTTCAGTGGATTCACGTGGCTTCCAACAATCTTGACTCAGCTGCAGGACGTAAAATTGGTTAGATTGGCCTACTCTGACTCTGCTTTGCTGGTTTTTATCTTTGCTTCTGCCCAGAAAATTCGTCGGCTATAAGATTCCTGTCTCTTTCCTCTGTTTAAGTTCTGATCTAGCCTTAAGGTCTTTCTCAAATTTACCTTCCTTCATCACTTTTCTTTAAACACACAAACCCATTATCATCCCTCTCCACACTGAAACCTTATGGCACTTACAGATGAAGCTTATTTTTTGGTCCTTAGATATTAGCTCCCCTTTTAGGAGTAAAAGTCTTGTCTTCCCAGACTGACAGTAAATTCTTTGGAGCCTGGAGTAGTTGATTCTCATCTGTCTAAAAATGAACCATTATACTCACATTAAACTTGCATGGGTGACATGGGGAATGTGTTGGCTCAGTTCCTAAATCCTTGGGCAATGAGGCCTGCAGTTGGGCCTCAGGCACAGCTAGAAGCAGGGACATAAACACTGGCAGCACATGCTCTCTTCTTCTCCAGCTCTTGTTTCTGAAACCTGCTCTGTTCTCTTAAACTGTATCCTCAATAGTGGTGGGAATTTGGCCACTGGCAGCTCTCTGACTCGTATTTGACTGTCACACCTCGAGAGGGGATGGCTTCCTTCCCTATTTACAAGTTCAAAAAAATCAGATTGGCCTGGCTTTGGGACATTCCTATCCTTGGATTAATAATTGAATGATGGCTAGCGGGGAGGGGGAGAGTCCATCTCATGCCCCATTCTCCATTCCAAAGAAGCTCAGCTTTGTTATCCTCCCTTTGCTGTGTGGCTTCAAGGGGACCAGCTCCCACAGTAGCCTTGAAGGTGTATCTGAATAGTCTAAGCTGAGGGTTAGCAAACTTTTTCTGGAAAGCACCAAATAGCAAATATTTAGGTTTTGCAGGTCACATCTCTATTGAAACCGCTCAACTCTGCCACTGTAGTCTGAAAGGATAGACAATATGTAAATAAATGGGAGTGTGGTTGTGTTCCAATAATACGTTATTTACTTATGGAAACTGAAAGTTGAATTTCATATATTTTCACATGCAATGAAGAAACTCAAAGAAAAATGAATTTCTTCTTTTGATTTTTTGCAACCATTTAAAAATGTAAAAACCATTCTGATCTCTGGTTTAAGTCATCCCCTGCCAATGTCCTGGATTGGACCAGAACATGTGATACAGACTGGGTCAGTAGTGTTACTGGTGGTCAATCCATACAGCTCTGCCGCAACCTCAATTCTTGCCTCTTCAGAAGAAAGAATTGGGCCTAGGGACAGACCAAGAGTGAGAAAGCAAGGCAAGATTTAGAGCAGGAGTAATTGTTTATTGAAATGTTTTAGGGCAGGAATGAAAGGAAGTAAAGTACACTTGGATGAGGACCAAGTGGGCACCTTGAGAGATCAAGTGCATGGTGTGACCTTTTGACTTGGTGTTTTATATGTTGGCATGCTCCCGAGGTCTTGTTACTTCCCCCCGAGTCTTCCCTTGAGGTGAGCTGTCTGCATGTACAGTGGCCTGTCAGCAGTTGGGAGGGGCCTCATGCTCAGTGTGTTTACCAAACTTATGCAGGTGATCGCTTGAGGCATTCACTTACTAGTTGAGTGTTTCCAGAGGAAGGTCGTAGACCACTTAGCCACTGCCATTTTGCCGCTTAGTGTGCACGCTCAAGCCCACTTGTCCAACTCCTGAGATCTTATTGGGAAGCTGCTTTACCAGTTTCAGGTTTTTCTGTTGGGAGACTGCCTTTCCCTGGTGCTGGCTGTGGCCAGCTACTATTTTAGACAGTTTAATACCACCTGCCTATCATCCGATGATGCCTGACATTCCTGGTTGGGTGGGGGTCCTCTCCTGCACTGCTCATGTCTGACTGGTTACCTACTAGAACAGCAGGAAGTCTGCTGGGATGGTTTGGGGAAAGATTTTCTCACACTCACAAAAAAGCATGGGCTGGGCACGGTAGCTCATGCCTGTAATCCCAACACTTTAGGAGGCAGAGGTGGGAAGAAGACATGATCTCCTTTATGCTTCTGGAGCCTATCTAGTCTAGATATGGCTGCTGGAAACCCTGGGCCCATTGGGACATCACCCACCACCTGCAGAAGTCTGGCCTGCAGACCCTGACTCAATGAAGGATGAGTGAATGCACTCTCACACCATGACGGTGATACAAGTGGGCTAGGGATGGATGTTGGCTGCTTTCAGAGGGCAAAATGCAACCAATCAACCAAGACCCTCTGTCCACCCTACACATTTATTCAGTAGCCATTACAATAGAAGTTCTAAGTTAATGCACTTGTGGATAATTAACATGGTAAAGAGAATGGTTTTACAACTGATAAAAGTTTTAGGTTCTGGGGCCCAGAGTAAATGCTATTAACAAGTAATTTCCTTTGATCTTCCTGGAGAGGGCTACCCAGCAAAAAATTTACATGAGTAAACAGACCGGAGATAAAGTGGTGTCGGGTAAGCAGACTTAAACGTGGAAGGCCTTTGATCATCTCTGTCTCTTTCCTATGCTAATGTTAATGAGGCAGCTGCCTTCAGGCTGCCTCAATAAAACTTTTTGGCCTTCCAAAAGGATTGAGATCACAATCTATAACTTTTCCTAATAGTTAATATCTTGCCAGCCACCCCAAGTGAATATCAACCCATCCTTTCACCAGCAGAGGAACTGGCTGAGAACAAAACCCTGACACTGTTGCTGGGAGAGCTGAGAGACAGGAAGAACCTGGTCCTTCATGAAGTCTGAGCCACCAAATTAAGCACCCTGATGTAGCCCTTCCTGAAGTCTTCCTGTTGTGTGAGTTTATAAATGTCTCTGTTATTTCAGCAGTTGAGTTGGAGTTTCCTGTTAATTGGCTGCAGAGTGAGTGGGGAGCAAAACACCCAAAGAATAGTCTGGAAGCTCATTTTATATGTCCTCATACCTTGATATACTACATCCTCAATATACCACCTGACTGATCTTCACTCTCCCTCAAACCTCATCCCTTCCACATTCTTCTTAGCATCTGGCTACCATAGCACTTGTGTTTTTAGTTCCTCCTATGGACTGAAATATTTTCTGAGATTGCACCAAATGCACATCTGAATAACCTTCAGAGAGGTTCAGTGTGACCTTGGGTCGCTCCTCGGCTCACTCACAAAGTACAGCTGAGAGTGTTTCCTCCTATGACCTGTGGCTTGAGTCATCATTCCCTCTGCCCTTCTGATTCCAGCCTCACAGCCATGATTAATTCACCTCTTGAGTTAAACTTCTCTTCCCACAGTTTTGGCCACCCTCCTACCACATTCCTCCTCTTGAGGCCCCCCTCTTGAGAGTCTCCCCTCGAACCCAGGTCCTTGAATGTCAAGACAGGGAAGCTGTTGTTGCCCAGCATCTGACCACAACAGATGGCACAGGCTCACAGCCCAAGAAAACACCCTGCTTTGCCCTCAGACACAGATCTGGCTGGCAGGTTACCTTTCTGTTTGCATTGTAGGCATCTATGCAGCACAGTCAGCAGCCTGCATTTTTCCACCAGCAGCTGCAAACCCCCATTCCTTTCTCTGCTTGCTGCTTTTGTCTCTTTCCGCTCTGTGTTTATTTTCTTTGCTTGCACACCTTGTTTTTCTTTCAGGGGACCTGCCATATGGTTCTCCTTTAGACAAAGTGTGGAGCGTGCAGAGGCAGCTGGTGGGGTCCCTGAACATGCTGGTCTATGCAGGGGTCCCTCGGAACTTGAGCTGCTGCCCGACAGAGAGAGGCTAAGCCCCAAATATGGAGAGGAGAGGGGGAGACCAGAAAAAGGCCAAGGCAGGCCACACAGCTCATTAGTTCATTTTGATTAGTTGCTTTTATCCAGTTGTGAGGAAAGATGAACAGTGATAGATGCAGACAGTCCTGAGATTTTTATCCCCTGAATTACTTACAACTTGGCAAGATTAGATAAACCATGGAGAGAGTAGATGGAAGTTGATGTGTGTATGACCAGATTGACTTAGAAGATTTATAGAAGATGGCCCAAAATCCTGATTCTACAGCCTGGAATTCTTCTAGGGGCTTAGACTTTAATAGCTTTCTTTGTCGTTTGGCTCCTTGTCCTTTTGTGCTGTCTTTTTGCCCATCAACCTGGGCTGAGAGCCAGGCCAGCTGTTCACCTGGACACAGAACCAGGTTAGACTCTGGGCAAGGTGACAACTAAATCCAGCTCCAGATCACCTCTCCAAGGAGAGTTTAGAGGAAGGTGTGTTTTAGGTGATTCCTCCACCCAGAGGGTACACCAATTTGTAATTTATTTCACCTGAGGGGTTGCCTTTTCTAATTTGTACAAAGATTGTACAAAGATACCACATAAACTAGCTGAGGGTCAGATCTTAGCCCTTCACTGACTCCTTGGAGGGAGTATCTGCCCACACCAGACACAAGTGAGTTTCTCATAAACTAAAGATCTGAGGGGTCTAGGGCCAGAAGTCACTTTGCACAAGGTACAATCTCTCTCTGTCTCTTGTTCTGCTCCTTTGTCCCCACCTCCTTTCCCAGAAGCTTAGAAGTCATCCTTGCTGCTTAAATATGCCATTGGAAGTCTCGCTCTCCATCTCCAATGAGTTACCAAAGTACTGATTTCACAAACAAATGCAGAGCTCTTCCTACAGGGATATCTAGTGAATAATATTTCCTCTACCTCAATATGTTGTTAATGACCAAGACAAAACAGTTGCCTTTGCTAAGCTAGAATACGTTGAAAGCACTACATTGTTCAACATCATTGGTTGCAGAAGTAGAATTTGTGAGGTCAGGAGCAGAAAGCAACTCAGTTATTCCTCCCTACCCCCTCCCTCGACTCACCATTCAAACTTGTTCTGTGGAATTTGGCTTTCCTCAGGTCTCCTGATGTATCTGTTTATTTTCATTACAGTCTTACTTCTGTGATTAAACGGTCTAGTCACATGAGATAGTGAAACCTTCAAAGTTTCCTTAAAATGAAGGCTCCTCAACCCTACCAGCGCAGGTCTGCACAATGAATTTCACTTGCCCGTGATTCCCTTTCCTCCCTAATTCTCCCCGGGTTGAAGCAGAAGAGGCCAGAGACTCAGGGAAAGGAGACATGTGTGTGCCTGGTACCCACGAAATCTAGTGTTGATTCTCTCAGGCCACGGCAGAAGTTTAAAGCTGAGTTTCTTTGAGCTTGATGAGTGTTCAGACCTCTTCCTTCTTCCTGAAGTGTGTTTGCAGGCTCTCTGAAGTATCCTTTGCTGGACCCTTTTGACCATAACTTCAGCAGGCTGCTTTTTTTTTGAGACCAAGTCATGCTTTGTTGCTCAGGCTGGAGTGCAATGGCATAATCTCAGCTCACTGCAACCTTCACCTCCCAGGTTCCAGCGATTCTCCTGCCTCAGCCTCCTGAGTAGCTGGGACTACAGGTGTGTACCATGACACCTGTCTAATTTTTGTATTTTTAATAGAGATCGGTTTTTGCCATATTGACCAAGCTGGTCTCGAACTCCTGGCCTCAGGTAATCTGCCTGCCTCAGCCTCTTAAAGTGCTAGGATTATAGGCTTGAACCACTGTGCCCAGCCAGCTGGCGGCTTTTGATCCCCCCTCAGCTTTGCTTCATATGGGACCTCTCCATCCTCCTTTGGTTGCAGTTTCCTGCTTTGGGCAGGATCCATTTAAGATGACTGCGGGTCTGCTGTCTCCTTCAGGTGGCCAAGACTGGTCCAGCGGAATGCTGTCTTTGGCTCTGACACTAGCCTGAGCACAGTCCTCATCCCTGCTGTTCCCAGCTGCCTCAGCCAGCTCTTCCTGGAGAGTCATTTCCCCTGCATGGATCCACTGTGTCTCCCAAACTCTCTTGATGCTGTTCGATCAATCTTTGTCCAAATCACACTAACTTCAGCTGTTTTGTTTTTAACTTTTTATCATGGAAAATTTCAAAATGCAGAAAAACGGAGAGATTATTATACTAAACTTATAATAAACCCGTGAACCCATCACCCAATTTAACAATGAAGAACTCGGGGCCAATCTTGTTTCATCTTTACATAGATGCACTCCCCATTCCACTTCTCTGCAATTACTGGATTATTCCCAAGCAAGTTTAACTTTTCATGTGAAATTCTGCAGTAAGTGTCTCTAAAATTTAAGAATGCTATTTATAAAAACAAAAAACACATGCACTTAATATACCAAACCAATAATAATTCCCTAAAACCATCAAATAAACAATCTTCAAATTTCCTTTCCTCATCGTTTTTCAGAACAGTTGGCTTGTTCAAATCAGGACTTTGAAAGTCCATCCATGCAGTTGGTTGGTATATTTCTTTTAATCTGCAAATTTCCCTACCTGCTTTTTTCCTTTGAGATCTATTTCTTGAAGGAACAGGGTCATCTGTCCTATAGAATTTTCTACAATCTGGATGGTTACTGACTGCATCCCTGTTTAATCAGTATTCTTACCAACATTTAATATGTTCTCTGTCTTTTGTATTTCCTGTAAAATAGTATGGTGCACAAAGTTAAAAGATTAATAAGAATCAGTTTCATTTTTTTGTAAGATTAGGTTTTGGAGATGTTGTGGACTTTTATGGCATCATATAATGTCTGGTCGTTTGTCTTTTCATGAGGTTAAGATTGATCACTGGGTTCAGGTGCTATCAGCCTGATCTAGACATCTGCCTTGGACCAAATAATGCTGGCAGTTATTAATGGTTACTTCCTAGATTTATTATTGCATTAGACTATTAGCCTTTTATACCCACTAATAAAAAATTAAGTGCATTCTAATTCTAGCAGCTTTATGCTTTCATTGGCTCAATTTCTCCTATAAAGAGAACTTTTCTTCATTAATTATGGGATACAGTTCATACAGGAAAGGAATAAGTCAGATAAGTTAAGTGTGAGGACTAAGCTCTGATTTTTTTTTTTTTTTAATCTTGCCCCAATTCCTATCTAAGGGGTCTGGGGAGTCATACCCTACAATCCATAAATTCTCATCAGATGGGTTTTGTGTAACCCTATATATCATGGCTTAGTTTCCAGTCTGACTCTGGCATAACATTACGAGGCAAGGAAGAAATTATTTTACCCCAAAACATGTTTCTTTGCCATATCTTGAAATGGCCCTGTAGAGCTGTCCTTTGTGGGGGAAAATCTGCGTCTGTAAAGAATCTCTATTAACATAGCTAGATATTTTTCTTTCAGGCCCTCCCAATCCTAAAAGGATTAACTAAAAGTCTAGCACCTTCTAAAGATCTGATTAGGAAGCCTTTGCCATCTGTGGTCTCTAGGGGCAGCCACTATAAGACTTCAAAAGAACCTTGGTCTCCAAAGTTTTTTACTTAACCTGAACATTTCCTTTCTGAGATCCCAAGTCTTTAGATAAATTCAACCAATTGTCAACCAGCAAATGTTTAAATTTACCTGTTGCCCGGAAGTTCGCCCTGCTTCTTTGACTTGTCACAACTTTGTGAGCCAAAACAATGTATTTCTTAAATGTATTTGATTGATGTGTCTCATGCCTCCCTGAAATATATAAAGCCAAGCTGTACTCTGACCACCTTGGGCACATGTTTTCAGGACCTTCTAAGGGCTGTGTCACAGGCCTTGGTCACTCATATTTGGCTCAGAATAAATCTCTTCAAATATTTTACAGAGTTTGATTCTTTTCATGAACAGGTGCTTGTTTCCCTTTATTTACCAGTTTTTAGAATAATGAGTTGGTTCCCTAGTATCCTCCAAAGATAATCAATTAGAGGTTTTGTTTTGTATTGTTATAAACTCATAGATCTTATATTTCATGTGTCTTAATCCACTGCAGCTATTTTTAACTGCTGCTTAAGTTGTCCTATGTTTGATGTGTGGAAATCTGTTTATGTTGGCTCCTGGATCATTGTGACATGACTCCAGTGGTCTTTGATAACTTTCTTTCCTATCTGGTAGGATAATATGTTTGGGGGCCAATTTTTACATTTCCAAAAGCCTTGATGAAGCAGGAAAAGGCTGGGAAACAGACCTCTTGAACACAGAACTTGGGAAGGAAGGGGTGATTTATTTGGCTGGGAGCAAGGTGGCATAGCTGCCCAATAGCCAAGATTTTCACAGAGAAAGTCCCTGCCTTTTTAAAGGCTCACAACTCTAGAAATTACATGTGAAAGGGTCTTGGGCTTAAACTCTAGAATTTACATGTGAAAGGGTCATTGGCCATGGAGTAGGCATGGGGTATAGTGACTTAGGTGGAGTTTTGATCATTTTTAAGTAAATGCCCTCCAGAAAGATTCCTCCATACTATGCCTACCATCTATAGCAGGGTGATTAAATGTGGCTGCCAGTCTGCCAGCTGCTTCTCCTATTGAAATGCAATGTGGAAGTTAAGGGGGAGGTGGTCTTAGATGCTCAAGGGAGATTGAGTCTCCTTCCTCTTGGGTTCTTTGCAGTGAAAAATAGAATTAGGGAACACATCTGCACATGCAGGGTACTTACTGACTTGATCATTAGTTCTGTTTCTTTTCTTTGGTCAAGGCCAGAAAATATTTAAGATGAAAAGATAATCAGTCAGCCTTTTTTTCGAGTAAAAGAACAGAATAGGAAATATAACAGCATGTCACATTTACGAAGGGTAAGTATTATTTTATAAAACTTCTATTTGATTTCTGAGACAGAGAGAGAGAACTAAAAATTAACTTTTAAACCATGTGTCACATTCCAAGAAAAAACTTGAGAGCATTAAAATAGACTAGTTGTTTGAGCCCCATATGCGGGAAAACTTCATCATCTTCAATCAAAAGATCAGTTAGATCATCAGATTTAAAAATAAATATTTTCTATATCATGACTCATATTTGTAAGGAGTAAATAAAAACAAGTTTTGAAAGAGAAAATTTAACAAAAGAGTAAGTTTAGAGCCACATTCATGACTTCTGAATATTTTTTTCCAGGCTTATGATGTGGTCATAAAGCTAATTTGTCCCATTTCTTTCTTGGAGCTTTGAGAACTGTAAACCAAAAATAAAATTCTAAGCTCTCAACCAACTGAATGGATCCTTCCTCTCAGCCAAGGGCATTCTAAAGTAAACCTGAAACGTTAGTGCAGGCTGTAATAGGAATGGGTGGTTGGACATGCCTTATTATACTTTTCTCCCTTTGGAGTTCAGGCACAGCTGAGCAGTATTAAGGTTAAAACAGAGACTTTAAGACTGACAAAAGAGGCTCTTTGTAGCAATAAGATACCAACGTGAGATTGTAGGACCTGAAAATAGTAGAAATATTTTACCCCCAAAATATATTTCTTTGACATATTTTGAAGTGGCCCTTCAAAGCTGTCGCTTGTGGGAAAAATCTACATTTTTTTTTCTTTTTCTGTCGGAATTTTTATTTAATTTTAATTTTTATTTTTTTATTGCATTTTAGGTTTTGGGGTACATGTGAAGAACATGCAAGATTGTTGCATGGGTACACATGTGGCAGTGCGATTTGCTGCCTTCCTCCCCTTCACCTATATCTGGCATTTCTCCCCATGCTATCTCTCCCCAACTCTCCACCCCCCACTGTTCTTCCCCTATTCCCCCCAACAGACCCCAGTGTGTAGTGCTCCCCTCCCTGTGTCCATGTGTTCTCATTGTTCAACACCCACCTATGAGTGAGAACATGCGGTATTTCATTTTCTGTTTTTGTGTCAGTTTGCTGAGAATGATGGTCTCCAGCTTCATCCATGTCCCTACAAAGGACACAAACTCATCGTTTTTGATGGCTGCATAATATTCCATGGTGTATATGTGCCACATTTTCCCTGTCCAGTCTACCATCAGTGGGCATTTGGGTTGGTTCCAGGTCTTTGCTATTGGAAACAGTGCTGCAATGAATATTTGTGTGCATGTGTCCTTATATTAGAATGATTTATAATCCTCTGGATATATACCCAGTAATGGGATTGCTGGGTCAAATGGAATTTCTATTTCTGGGTCCTTGAGGAATTGCCACACTGTCTTCCACAATGGCTGGACTAATTTACACTCCCACCCGCAGTGTAGAAGTGTTCCTATTTCTCCACATCCTCTCCAGTATCTGTTGTCTCCAGATTTTTTAATGATCGCCATTCTAACTGGCATGAGGTGGTATCTCAATGTGGTTTTGATTTGCATTTCTCTAATGACCAGTGATGATGAGCATTTTTTCATATGTTTGTTGGCCTCATGTATGTCTTCTTTTGTAAAGTGTCTGTTCATATCCTTTGCCCACTTTTGAATGGGCTTGTTTGTTTTGTTCTTGTAAATCTGTTTTAGTTCTTTGTAAATTCTGGATATCAGCCCTTTGTCTACATTCTATAGAGAATCCCCTTCCCTTTCTAGATTTTTCCTGATCCAGAAGATAATTAACAGAGTTTGGCACCTTTTAAGTCTGATAAGAAACATTTACACTCTATTCTGTCTGAAGTGTGCTACCTGAGGCTTTGTCTGCATAGTAATCATCTTGACTTCCACAGCTGTGTATCTTGTTTTAGACCCTCTCTTCTGTTGAATCCAGGTCTTTAGATAAACTCTTTCAACCTACGGCCACCCTGAAAATGTTTGAATCTGCCTATGACCTGGAAGCCCACTGATTCAAGTTGTCCTGCCTTTCTGGACCAAACCAATGTACATCTTCCATGTATCTATTGATATCTTATGTCTCCCTCAAATGTATAAAACCAAGCCGTAGCCTGACCACAGGATCTCCTGGGGCTGTGTCACAGACATGGTCACTCAAAATACTACACAGTGTTTGACTCTTTTCATCAGCAGAATCAATATTTCAAATATTCTTAAAAGGTTAAGAGTAATAATCGTTCCCAGTCAGAGAGGGAAGAATAAATTGGGAGGTGGCAATTCAGTAGGTCAACACCAACAACTTTGCTGTCCTGGCTATTTTACTGTTAGCTATAGTGAACCCCAAGTTTCTTTTCAAAGAATCAGTATGTCAGTATGGTCAGCTCTCTTATTCTTTAATTCTCTATTTTAAAGTTTAACTTACTTGTAGTTCCAGTAAACAACCTTCTCCGCCGCTTCTGATCAGTAGTTCACATCTGTTCCCCTAGCCCCCAGCTCTGTCCTCACTCTTCCTGGTCACCTGCTCCAGTCACCTGTTTGGTCACCTTCTTTGACCTAGGTCATCCCTGGCTACCTGCTCTGATGTGCCCGTAACCGTTCTTCCCATCAAACCACCCACCCTGCCACTCCAGCTTTACCTCTGCTCTCCTTAAAATAGGCATTCGGGATTAGTCTAGCTTGTGCAGTCTAATGCTAGCCATTAGGGGAATGACACAGCAGTAGGGGAGATCCCCGTCAAGCATAAGTACTTCTTCCCCTCCCTTGTCCAGGTGTGTGCTCGCCATTGTTCCATCTGTGAGCTGCACCCTTCTATAGAAGTAAATTGCCTTGCTGAGGAAATTTATATTCAAGTGTCACTTCTTTTGTGTCATCAAAAATTCTACTTATAACATTACTGAGGACTAAGCTCTCACTTATAGATAGAAATTGGAGCAATTTCTATCTAACTGGGGAGTCATGCCTTACAGTCCATAAAATCTCATCAGATGGGTTTATTTAACCCTATATATTGTCAATTACTTTCCAATCTGAGTCTGGCATAACCTTATGCGACAAGGAAGCCAAAGTGTTTTACCCCAAAACATGCTTTTTTGCCATATTTTGAAATGGTCCTGCAAAGCTGTCCTTTGTGGGGGAAAATCTGCATCTGTAAGAATCTCTATTAACATAGCTAGGTCTTTATCTTCCAGGCCCTTCCAATCCTGAAGAAATTAAGTAAGAGTCTAGCACCTTTTAAAGGTCTGAATAGAAAACATTTGTCATTTATTGTCTCTAAGGGCAGCCACTATAAGTCTTCAAAAGAAACTTGGTCTCCACAATTTTTTATCTTAACCTGAACATTTCCTTTCTATTGATCCGAGGTCTTTAGACAAACTCAACCAATTGTCACTCAGAAAAGGTTTCAATTTGCCTATAGCCTGGAAGCCCCCCACCACTGCCCCCACCCTTTGAGTTGACCCACCTTTCTGAGCCAAACCAATGTGTTTCTTAAATGTATTTGATTGATGTGAAATGTATAAAACCAAGCTGCACCCTGACCCCCTTGGGCACGCAGTCTTAGGACCTCCTGAGGGCTGTTTCATGGTCCATGGTATTAGATCAGAATAAATCTCTCCAAATATTTATATAGTTTGACTATTTTTGTTGACATTACTATGCTTGGCTTTCATATTTGAAAATAGTTTGCTCATTAACCACTTTTAGCTTCATTCAAGTTTTTAAAAAGGGAGTTATGCAAAGTCCTGTGAAAGTTAGTGTACCCTCTACTGCTACTAAAGATAGAAGACAGGAATATGGGGTCAGCTTTAAATATGAAAGTAATTCAATCATTCCCAGTGCTCATTTGCCATAAATGCAGACATCAAGCAATGGAAACGCTGCTGTTTCCTCTTAGTTTTAATGTATATTGCAGGTGCACATATCAGAAGATAATGAAATTCTAAAAGCCCCATGAGAGCCTAAAACCACACTGGACTGGCTACATAACAGAATTCAAAATTGGAATAAGGGACAGATGAACTATAAAACTGACAGGATTCATTTTCGATATGAAGTTTAAAAGCAACATTCTTGCAACTCAAAGTTTTCAAGCTCTGCAATTTTTACACAATTTAGAATGAATGTGTGAAAAGTTACAGACATCTTCTTTCAATAACGCACACCAAGAAAGGTTCAATAAAACTGAAATGCACAAATGCTTGCCCATGGGCCCTGGACACCCTAGCCACTCACGCTACACCAGTGCTTTAGCCCACCTATACTTTAAGACAGACTTGAAAACACTGTTCACCAGATAGAGGGGATTGTCTTACAAGGAAGGGATCTCTTTCTCTCTAATTCTTTCACATATATACATATCACTTCTCTTTTTCAGTCTTGTGTGCTCCCTTGCTGTCCCTGGGTTCCCCCTGCACAGATATGGATGAAGAACTCAGCACATCTTTGCATTACCCCAAAATAAGTCGGTCTTTGCTAAACACTTTGAAAAAGAGACAGAGTAAAGGGCTTACATTACTATCCTACAGCAAGCAACTTTAAAATTTCTTTATGATGTGTACGCTCTCTGGAGTTCTGTTTCAACATTACTCTCTACTCTGAATGATCTTTTCTCTCTCTTTCTGCTTCTCTTCCATGAACTGCCCGGCTCTGCAAATGCCTGCCTATCGCATCTCTTTACCCTCTCATTCTCGGATTTCCTCAGGAACTTCAAATGTTTCTGCCCTTTATTATTAGGCAGATCAACCTAGCTTTCTCTGTTCCTGCCCTCAAATTTGCCTGTGAAAACTCATTACAAGGACTCAGCAAAGTAACAAATTCTTCAGTTCCTAGAACCAATACTCCATGGTTCACACATTCAACAAATATTTCCTGTGTGTCTGCCATTTGACAATGGTTGTCTTAGGAAGTTAGAATGTGGCAGTCAGTGACCATCTTTTTCTGTTTGAGCATGCTTATGATGTCTCATTTCTACCCCAATTTTCTCATGAAAACATTTCTTCCAAATGCACATAGTATTCTCTGAAGGGAATTCTGATGGATAAAGTTGTCTACAGCTTGATATATTTATAAATGTAATGCATATATAATGTTACATGTATTCATGTTACAAATAATATATATGATATTTATTAATGTTTCATATGTGAATCAGGAAGGAATTAAAAATTTGAACAGACCTATAACTAGTAAGATTGAATCAGTGATCAAAAACCTCCCAACAGAGAAAAGCTCAGGATCAGATGGCCTCACTAGAGATTCTACCAAACATTTAAGAAGGATTAACACTAATCCTTTTCAAACTCTCAAAAAATAAAAATTAAAGAGTACAGCCAGGTGACAGGCTCGTGCCCATAATCCCAGCACTTTGAGAGACCAAGGCAGGAGGATTGCTTGATCCTAGGAGTTCCAGGCTAGCCTGGGCAACATAGAGAGATCCTGTCTCTATGAAAAAAAAAAAAAAGAAGAAGAAGAAGAAGAAAAGAAAAAAGAAAAAAAGAAAAGTTGAACTGGAGAAAACTCTTCCAAATTCATTCTATGAGGTCAGCCTTATCCTGATATCAAAATCAAAGATACTATGACTAAAGTAAAGGCCAATATCCTTGATCACTGTAACATGCTGTATTAACAGAATGAAGTATTAGTACCACATGAATAATCTCACCTGATATAGAAAAAGCATTTTACAAAAGTCAGTACCCTTTCATGACAAAACTAGCAGTCAACACTAGGAATAGAAGGAATTTACCTCAACATAAAAAAGCCCATATAAGAAACACCCACAGCTAAACTCAATCTCAATGGTGAAAACTAAAAGCTTTTTCTCCAAGGTCAGGGACAAGGGAAGAATGCTCATTCCCACCACCCCTATTCAACATAGTTCTAGAAGTTGTAGCCACAGCAATCAGGCAAGAAAAATAAATAAGATGCATCTAGAGGTAAAAGGACGAAATAAGGCTTCATGACATTGAGTTTATATCAATGGGAAAAAGATTTAAGACATTGAGTTTGTCCGTGATTTATTAGATATGACGTCCAAATCACAGCAATAAAAGCAAAAATAGTCCAATGGGTTTACATAAAACTTTAAAACTTTGGTGCAGCAAAGGAATAATTTAACTCCTTTTCCCATTTTCCCTGAGAATACTCATTAGCGATGCTTGCAGCAGCAGCATTTACCCTGAGATGATGTTGCCACAAACTGGCTTGCTTTTATTATTCTTTTCTCATCAGTCTAGCATATCGACTTTGGACACAAAAGAGATTATTCTATTTAAAGCATTCCGTTTTTAGTAGTGGTACTTCTATTTACAAAATATAGCAATTCTTGACCACCAAAAATGTCAAATCCTAGTAAATGTAGCATTCCTACAAGTGATGTTAGCATCATTCTCAAATAGTTATAGGTTGAAGATTCATTTGATGAATCTGATTTTTCTGAAATAGATAATTCAGATAATGCAGACAATTCTGATGTGAGTTCTGTTTATGAATAACTCTAAAGGCAGTTTTTATATTTTATTTTCACATAGAAAATTATTCAGATTTGCATAAACCTCAAAGAGTGTGTTTATGTAGAATTAAATAAGTGCTGGCAGTGAGCTATACTTTCTTTTCTAAACAGCAAAAAAGTTAAAAAGTGAAAAGGCCACCTACAGAATGGAAGAAAATATCTGCCAATCATATATCTCATAAGGGTTTAATACACAGAAGATAACCCCTATAAAGAACTCCTACAACTCAGCAACAACAAAACAATCAGTTAGGAAATGAACAAAAGATCTGAACAGACATTTCTTCAGAGAATATATACAAATGACCAAAAAGCCATGAAAAGCTGCTCAGCGTCACTAATCATTATGGAAATGCAAGTCAAAATCCCAATTAGATAATCACCTCACACCCATCAGATGGCCATTATCAAAAATACAGAAAATAATTTGTTGACAAGGATGTGGAGAAATTGGAACCTTTGTGTACTATTGGTGGGAATGTAAAATAGTGCAACCACTACAGAAAATAGTATGAAGTTTCCTCAAAATTTAAAAATCAAAATACAGTTATGGGAGCAGGGTGTGTGTGGCTAAGATGGCCAAATAGAAGCAGCTAGTATGTATTGTTTTTATAGAGAGGAACGGAAGGGGTGAATAAATACAGTACCTTCAACTGAAACATGTAGGTACATGTACTGGGACTAATCAAGGAAACAACTCGACCCATGGAGAATGGAGAAAAGCAAGGCAGGATGACAGTCCACTCAGGAGCAACATGGAACCAGAGGAACCTCTGCACTTTGGGAGGCTGAGGTCAGAGGTTTGAGACCAGCCTGGCAAACATGGTGAAACCTTGTTTCTACTAAAAATACAAAAATTAACCAGTCATGGTGGCAGGTTGCCTGTAATCCCAGGTCTTGGGAGGCTGAGGCAGGATAATCTCTTGAACCTAGGAGACAGAGGTGGCAGTGAGCTGAGATTGAGCCATTGTACTCCAGCCTGGGCAGCAGAGTGAGACTCCATCAAACACACACACACACACACACACACACACACACACACACGCGCGTGCACATATAAAAGAAAATCAATTATTACCTGCTAGAAGACAAGGGCAGAAATTATATCTTATTCATCTGTGTACTTGCTGTTTCATAATGTTGTCCAACACATAATAGTGTTGAACAAAGTGTTTTTGTGTGAATAAAAAAGAATCAGAAAGTGAGCTTTTATGAAGCCTGCAGGGAAGTGTGGTTAGATAGCTGTGGGCTAAGTACAGATTGATTTGGCTTTAAAAATACATTTTGAAATTTTTTAACCTCAGTCCACAAGAAGCTAGCCAATAGAAAAATACATGAAAATGTCCCAATCTTAAGATGAAGGCTAACTTATAGGCCTGGAAGATTAGCTAAGGACAGAACAGCTTACATGCCATGAACCATTTATGCACAAAACATTCAGACAATATGCAACATTTAAGATCACCTGGTCCAATTTATATATATATTTATATATATAATGTATATATAAATTATATATATATATAAATATATAATGTATATATATATTATTGTACTTTAGGTTCTGGGGTATGTGTACAGATCATGCAGGATTGTTGCCTAGGTACATACATGGCAATGTGGTTTGCTGCCTCCATCCTCCTGTCACATATATCCAGCATTTCTCCCCCTGTTATTCCCTCCCCAACCCTTCTAACCCATATCCCTTCCCTAGTCCCATGCAACAGACCCCAGTGTGTGATGTTCCCTTCCCTGTGTCCATGTGTTCTTATTGTTCAATACCTGCCTATGAGTGAGAACATGTGGTGTTTGATTTTCTGTTCTTGTGTCAGTTTGCTGAGAATGATGGTTTCTGGATTTATCCATGTCCCTACAAAGGACATGAACTCATAGTTTTTTATGGCTGCATAGTATTCCATGGTGTATATGTGCCACATTTTCCTTGTCCAGTCTGTCATCAATGGGCATTTAGGTTGGTTCCAGGTCTTTGCTATTGTAAACAGTACTGCAATGAACATACGTGTGCATGTGTCTTTATAATAGAATGATTTATAATCCTTTGGGTATATACCCAGTAATGGGATAGCAGAGTCAAATGGAATTTCTATTTCTAGGTCCTTGAGGAATTGCCACACTGTCTTCCACAATGGTGTAAAATAGTTGTATTCCACAACAGTGTAAAAGTGCTCCTATTTCTCCTTATCCTCTTCAGCATCTGATGTCTCTAGATTTTTTAATGATTGGCACTCTAACTGGCATAAGATGGTATCTCAATGTGGTTTTGATTTGCATTTCTCTAATGACCAGTGATGATGAGCATTTTTCATATGGTTGTTGACCTCATATATGTATTCTTTTGAAAAATGTCTGTTCATGTCCTTTGCCCACTTTTGAATGGGTTTGTTTGTTTTTTTCTTGTAAATCGTTTTAGTTCTTTGTAGTTTCTGGATACTTAGCCTTTGTCAGATGGGTAGATTGCAAAAATTTTTTCCCATTCTGTTGGTTGCCAGTTCACTCTAATGATTGTTTCTTTTGCTGTACAGAAGCTCTGGAGTTTAATTAGCTCTCATTTGTCTATTTTGGCTTTTGTTGCCAATGCTCTTTGTATTTTATTTATGAAGTCCTTGCCTATGCCTATATCCTGAATGGTTTTGCCTAGGTTTTCTTCTAGGGTTTTTATGGTGTTAGTACTTGGCCTAACCCAGGACTCCAGTGGTAGTGTGATCCTTCCACCCTACTTGCATGCATCCTTTGTGTGTTATCCTGTCTCATTCCTTTCCCCTAACTTCTTGCTTTATGTTTTTTTTTTTCAATTTTATAACTTTATTTGATGTGTTTGATGACAAGTGATTAGTTCTCATCCACATTGACTGTCTGTAGATTTTTGAAAATGATAACAGGTACATAGGTAACCAAAGTATAGAGCTTATTTGGTGAATCTTTATCCTCATTATGTTTTCTGGTCAACCACACATGGATTCAGTATAGAACACTCCTTATTCCTTTGGCCCAGACAGCTTTGTTGAGCCTGGTATCAATACCAGGCTCTGGAGTTCCCATCTCCTTCATAGCAAATTTCTGAATCTCTTTGAGTACCCAAGGGGCATGTTTCTTGAAGCCCGCTCCATGGATGCGCTTGTGAATGTTGATGGTGTATTCTGGGGTCACCATCTCGTTGATGGCAGAACAGCCCTTTTTCTTCTTGCCACCCTTCTTTGCAGGGGCCATTCTGCTGGGTCCAAGGTGGAAAGGGACTGCTGTATATTTTAAATTGGTTAAAGCATTTTAGTTTTATCTGTGAGATCTCCTGTTCCGTGACTTCTGGGATAGCTTGCCTTGTAATATACTGTATCAATGTAATTTCCTACAATTCCGTAATAATTATATAAACACATTATAAGCTATATTTCTTTTCTCTCTTCTTTTGGCATTCCCTCTACCCTTTACCACAGCTTAATCCTTAAGCCTGTCTTTAGAAGGAGAATGGACACAAAACAGACCTGGGTAACAACTATCCGGCAGGCTTATTGTAAAAATCAGAATAAGTATGTGTGAGTGTCTGGGGCAGGGTCTGGTTTGCAGTGTGTTCCCCACAAAAGTAGCTATTAATATTATGCTTCTACCCTCTACAAGATAATACTGCCTTCTAAAAAACAATGCAAAATCTCTAAAGCTTTCTTTAATTTTTAAAGAATTTTCTTTTTTACAAAGCAGCACTAAATTATGTTGCAAAGTCACATCATCTAACGAGCTTCGCCACGGCTTTATTTCTGCTTCCTTCTCCAGAGCACAGGGTCTCCCTCTCTCCCTATTTTGAGAGACTACTTCTCACACTGCTTGGGTGTAATGACTCTGTGACTCACAAAACAAAGATCAAGCCTGGGTCCATCCATTGACACCATCACTTTGTCCCCCACTTGCAACTCCTCTCACTTAATGACAAACACCATATGTTTCTTCTGTAAAATCAATGCTTATAATTCATCAACCCTCCCCCAACAAAGTGAGCCCTCTTCTCATTTATTGAGAAATCATGGGAACCCCCTTCCTATTTGAAACGTTCTACAGCATTGACTTTCATGAACTCCACAAAGCAGCTGTCTGTATCAAGACAGGAAAAGCTGGAACACATTTAGTAAGGTTTTGTTTAGGATTTTTAAAATGCAGGCTTGAGGGATCTCCCTTCTGCTGGAGCTCAGAAACTAGGCTGCAGAACCCGGCTGAAAGCAGCTATTTGAGGGAGCAGCTGAAAGTTATTTCACCATGAAGCCGATCTTGGCAGGCCTCCGACGCTCCATATGGTCTGCAACTCTGGCCTCCAGGAAGCACCCAGATCATTCTACCCCCTTGGCTTGCATTGTTTATAATCCCAGCATGTGTGTTTGAAAAACAATTATATAGAAAAGATGCCTCACTCTGAGTTTTTTTCCCCCTATTGACATTTATGGGAATAATCCACTGAGCTGTAATTTAATATTTCTTCCATGTATGTATTCTCTATTCATCTAAGTTGTAAGACAATCAAGTATGACTTGAACCAAGAAGGACTCAAGGAAGCAAATGAAGTTGTTACCCTCCAAGGGCTAAGGTGTGAAAAATATGTATACTGTCTTAGTCCTTTTGGGCTATTATAACAAACTACTATGGACCGGGCAGCTTATAAACAATAGACATGTATTTCTCACAGTTTGAGAGGCTGGCTGGCTGAGATCAAGGTGGAGCATGGTTGGGTTGTGGTGAGAGCTCTCTCTTCTGGGTTGCAGACTGCCGGCTTGTTCCTGTGTCCTCACATGGCAGAAAGAAGGCTATTGAGCTCTCTGGAGTCTCCTGGATAAGGGCACTAATCCCATTCATGAGGGCTCCGCTGCCATGATGCAATTACCTCTCAAGGCCCCATCGCCTATATCAACACCTTGAGGGTTAGGATTTCAACATACGAATTTGGAGAGGACACATTCAGTCCATAACATCTATCTTTCTATGCACTACAGAGGCCTTCAAAACACCAAGTCCTCCTTCACTCCGCAGCTCTCCACTCTGCTTCCCCAGAAAGCTGCACAGATTCCTCCTTCAACCCCAAATCCAAAGCTTTTATGTGTAAAGGGGTCAACTCTGTGACAGCATCAGACCCACAGAAACAAGGCAGTTTCTTTCCTGGCTCAACCCATGTGAAAGGCACCCTGCTAGGGAAATGCTGATATCATGAATTTTCTTAGAGCGAGAATCTGCTATCACTTTTTGTCACTTGATGGAAAAGCAGAGAAATTTTAGTTCTCCTTCTCTGCTGAGGCTCAAGAGTTAGGTTCATGCTGTCCAACAGAAATAAAAACACAAGCCACAAATGCTTGCTGTCCTCAGACATACTCAATTTAAGATATGCTGGTAGCCACATTTTTAAAAGAAGAATTATAATAATAAATGTTATTTAACCCAATATGTCCCAATTCTATCATTTCAACACATAATCAGTATAAAAATTATTAATGAAAAATTAAGTTATCTTTTTATAGTAAATCTTCAAAGTCTACTGTGCATTTTGTATTTATAGCACATCTCAAGTTTAACTGGTCCCATTTCAAGGGCTCAATTGCCACATGTAACCAGTGGCTGAGATATGGGACTATGTAGGTTTAGAGGCTAGAAAACAAAGTGAGTGGGAGGGAGAAGGAGAACCTCTGAGTGAGAAATTTCCATGGAAATCACATCCTCTTTTACATTTTTGGGAATTTCCTTCTGTCTGATGAGTGCAGCATAGCTGAAGAACACTTCTATTAAATCCTCAACCCTCTAGGATGAGGCTTACCTGTATCCATACCAAGACAGCTTCCTTCTTTACCTGCCCCCTCTTCTCCAGAGCATTCCTGTTCCCACTCCCTGTTCACACAGATCCCCTGGGGCTGATTCAATAGATTTAGAGTCTCCCCTCCTCATTCCTCTCTGATTGTGCCCTTCTAATAAGCTTCCTAGTGACTGCTCCTGCTGGTCCTTGAATCCCACTTTGAATAGCCAGGTGTTCACATCTGATCCAATGGAGGCAGTAGATGTCATGGCGGGAAGAATATGAACTTTACTCAGACCACCAGGGCATAAGCTTCAGTCCACTATGTGCTAGCTGTGGGCTGAGCAAGCTACTCAACCTCTTTAGGCCTCAGCCTGTCTCCTTTTCTGTTAAAATGGAGGCAGCAGTAGGGTGGTGCTGGCACACAGGAAATGGTCAGCAAAGCTCAGACATTTTAGCTTTATAACATTAAATTCAGCCTAAATTCAGACATTGAGAAAAGAAAGAAATTACATTTTCTTGATTTAACCAGAAATGTGTCTAACTTAATCACTTCCTCAAGGAAGCCTTCCTTAACTGTCTAGTTTGAAGTAGATGTACAGTCATGCATTGTTTAATGGTGGGGATATGTTCTGATAAAAATGTCATTAGGCAATTTTGTGGTTGTGCAAATACCATAGGATGTGTTTACCAAACCTAGATGGTATAGCCTACTACACACCTAAGCCAATGGTATTGCTCCCGGGCAATAAACCTGCACAGCATATGAGTGTACTAGATACTGTAGGCAATTATAACTCAGTATTTGTGCATCTAAACATGTTGAAACATAGAAAAGGTAAAGTAAAGATATGACATAAAAGATAAAATATGATAGACCTGTGTAGGGCACTTACTGTAAATGAAGCTTATAGGACTGAAAGTTGCTCTGGGTGAGGCAGTGAGTGAGTGGTAAATGAATGTGAAGGCCTAGGACAGTACTGCACACTAGCACAGACCTTATAAACACTGTACATTTAGGCTACAATCAATTTATATAAAGATTTTTTCTTTCTCCAATAATAAATTGACCTTAGCTTACTGTAGATTTTTTACTTTATAAACTTTTTGACTGTTTTGTAATAAGCTTTAGAATAAAACACAAACTTTTGTACAGCTGCATTTTTTCTCTTCATATCCTTACTCTATAAGCTTTTTTATTTTTAAATTCTTTTTTTTTTTTTTCACTTTTAAAACTTTTTTGTTAAAACTAAAACACATTAACCTAGGCCTACACAGGGGCAGGATCATCAGTATCACCATCTTCTGCCTCCACATCAGGTCTCACTGGAAGGTCTTCAGGGACAATAACACCCATGGAACTATCTTCTTCTAGGATAACAATGCCTTCTTCTGAGGGACACCTGCCAAAGGCTGTTTTACAGTTAACTTTTTAAAAAATAAATAAAAGGAATATCATCCAAAATAATGATAAAAAGCATAGTCTAGTAAATACATAAACCAGTAAGAGAGTCACTTGTCATCATTATGAAACGTTATGTAACTGGTAAAGTGGTAGGTTTGTTTACACCAGCATCCCCACAAACATGTGAGTAATACTTTGTGGTATAATGTTGTGACAGCTATGATATCACTAGTTGACAGGAATTTTTCAGCTTTTTATAACCTTATGGGATCACTGTGGTACATGCAGTCCGTCATTCACTAAAACATCATTATGCACATGACTGTGGATACATCCCCTGTTCTCAAATGTGTGTGTCTCCAGCACAGCCTTTATTACGTACTACCAATCAGCCATCTGGGCTGCTATAACAGGTTACTGTAGACTGGATGACTTAGAAACCACATATATTTGTTTCTCATAGTTCTGGGGGCTGAGATGTCCAAAATCAAGGTGCTAGCAGATATGGTATCTGGTGGGGGCCCATTTCCTGTTCATAGATGGAGATTTCTCACTGTGTCCTCACAAGGTGGAAGGAGAAAGGTGGATCTCTGGGGCCTCTTTTATAAGGTTTCTAATTCCATTTATGAGGGTGCTAGGCCTAGTAGAAATACTACTAATTACTTCTCCAAAGACCTCACTACCTAATATCATTGCCTTGGGAGTTAGGATTTCAACATATGCATTTTAGGGGGACACAGCATTTAGACCCTCTGGTCTATAATATTGACTGATTTCTCTGTCTCTCCCACAGGAATTTAAGTAGTTTGAAGGCAGAAAGGGCAGCATCTCCTCAGTGCTTTCTTATTGCTGGAGAGCTAACGATGGTTCCGCTGCGTAACAGTCACTTGGGGAATTTGGTAATGATGTCGATTCATAGGCTCCACCTCCAGGTAGTCTGGTTCAGAGGGTCTCATTGGGACCCAGAAATCCATATTTTTTAAAAAGCAGCTCAGAGATTCTGCTGCCTAGTCAGGTTTGGAAACCAGTGGATTCTTCCTCTTTGTATCTGTGGTACCTGCCAGTGCCTGGCATGTAGTCAGATCCTAATAAAATATTTGCTGAATGAACACAGTAGCCTTGCCATTGGTACAACAAGTCATACTTTCCAAAGGGCTAGGTTATATACAATCTTATCTGCAGGGGTGGGTCAAGTTTTGTGGAACCCAACCCTTAGTCAGTCTGCGGGGGGTCTTCTTTAAGAACAAAATACAAAATTAGAAGTGAACATGAATATTTATTCAGAATGAAAAAAATCACAACAAATTACAAACTGAAAAAATGACAAATGCTACATTGCAAAAACCACTTACAACCTTTACTAATTAATTGCCTGATATGCCTCTGTAGTACTTTTTACCTTTTTATTGGAAAGAGAGGAAATGCTGTTTTATAACCTCTTTCTGTGTTAATGATTTTATGTTATTAATAAAATTTTTAAGAGAAATAATGACAATTAGTCATTTCTCTAACATAGTTAATCACATTTTGTTTCCCACAACACCTGTAGTTTTTACACACTATTTGTAGTATTTCTACTAGAGTGTGTTCTACAAACACAGAAATTTCAAAAATGATATTTCTTGCAACTGCTCTATATGTGTGAATAATGTACTTTTGTGTATCCTCCATTATCAAATATAATCCTAGCAGAAGAGAACATCTTTCTTAACTGGGTGTTGATGAACTGAATTATCCATTCACAATATTATACAGCTGATGACTAGTATTTTCCACAGACCACCTTCTGGCTCCAAATAGTCCAAACCTTGTTTTTCCTGTCCTATCCACGTATTTCCAGTGTTGGTGCTGTAGGAGGCCTCCTATCACAGTGTGGCTTCTGTTTCACACCTTTGGGTCACAATACCACATGAGTCAACACAGTGACTACTATGGGGTAGTAGAATAATCCCTGGAAACCTTTTTTAAACTGGAACCACTAGCAACAACTTTAGTATATCTGAAAATGACTGAAAAATCTAATGATTCCTCTACCCGCCAACTAAATGTATCTCCGACTCAGCTTTCTCTAAGCTGGATTCTCAAAATGTCTTTGGGCAGTCCATTACCAACCAACACAGGAGAAATGCCATAAAGGGAAATACAAACTACAGTCTTGTATTTCCTGGAAGGAAGCTGCAGTCTTAAACAATTGCTGTTAAAATCTTACTTTTGCAATGTAATTTAAATATGATCATGTGAACACATTGCCTGAACTCAAGGGACTTATGGATGTAAAGGTCTCAATATCCAAGCTCAGAGAGCTTCATAGTCAATCTACCTAGCCCATTTGATCCTCACAATTCCCACATTAGATAGCGGTCTCTGGTTGTGTGCAAGAGAAACAACTCTGGGACAGCAGGAAGGCTTTTACTGGAAACATATCAGTCCCCGGAACAGAAGGAAAAGCTGAAAAACCTTTTCTCAGAAATGAGCTCTCGGATCCAGGAAGCAAAAACACGTCAATGATTTTTCAGATCTTCCTTAGGATAAGTGGGATTCCGATGTTTTTCAGCCATTGCTTCAATAGTTCAAAAATGTGATTCCAGGGATGTAATGAGCATAGCTCATGGGCCCACCCCCTTGTCCAGGGAGGAGATGGGTAGCTTGATTGACACTTCCTCCAAGACTGGGTCTAATGGGAAGAGGCCTGGTTACTGAACACTGGATCAGGTGTCGCTATCAGAATAAGGGGAACATGGAGCTGGCCCCTCACTCAGAGACAGTGAAGCCCAGTCTTCTCTGCTATGAGAAGCATGTCAGCCAAAAAGCCTAATCAAAACTGACTGTGTGCCAGCCGGCAGCATTGCTCCCTCCAGGTGGTTCTCAGTAAGGAGTCTTGTAATAGGAGGTCTAAGTCATAATGACATTTGCTTTCTGCAATTAGCAGTTGCCTAAGCTCCCTGAAGCATAGCAGAGCTAACAGGGAGCACCCTGGGATGAAAATCTTGCCAGGAGTCCCCACAGCTGAACCAAAACTAATGCTTTTTTCAAGTGCAGAGCAGCAAAATTTGAGTTGTGGCTATCGTTGGCAATGGTTCTGAAACAACAGGATTCTCTTGAGTCCCTGGAAGTGCTTCTTATGATGCAGATGCTGGGCCCCATGACTTCAGCAGGTCTAAGGTGGGATTTCAGACTTTGCATGTTTAACATGCTCCCAGAGGATGCTGATGATGCTGGTCTGCAGACCACATCTTGGAACCTACTGGTTTTAGAGGCTTCTCTGTCTTCTCCACATGATCACTGCAAGGGATTCCATAACCTCTACCTGGCTCAGCTATCAAGGAGAAGCTTTCAAGGTTGGCATCAAGGGATGAGCAGCGTATCAAGTTATCCAACGACTGATCACTGGCTTTAAGACACGGCATGTAAGCTTGTATACACACCAGAGGTTCTCATTTTGGACCAGATAATTTTCTGATGTGAGCGGTGTCCTCTGCACTGTAGAATGTTTAGAAGCATCTCTGGCCTTTACCCTCTAGATGCCGGTAATATCCTGTACCCATACCTGTCCCTCTATCTGTGACAATCATAACTGTCTCTAGACATTGCCAAATGTCATTTGAGGTATGGAGGGGGCAAAAGTTCCTCCAATTGAGAACCACTAATATATATGAGGACTACTAACATGAATGAGAAGATGCTTCTGCAGCATGAGTGGGTTCTAGGGGAGAGCATTCAAGATTTATCCAGCTGGGCTCTCTGCAGCCCCCCAGAGCAAGCTGTACGTTGACATAAATCATAATGATGCCTTTCCTTTGGTGCACACATTTTTAGGGCTCTTTCACTCACTCAGGTTCCTGTGATTCCTGTCCTGTGTGGTTGATACAGCAAATATTACCATCTTTCCCATTTTAAGAATCTCATGCTCTGCTGACTGAGCCAACCAGGCTGTCTGTTGTCTCTCTAAAACTCAGAAAGTCTCAAAGAGGTTTCAGATTTGCCCAAGTTTACACAGATAATAAACCTCCAAAAACGACCAGAATACATACCCTCTAATTTCTAGGCTGATGAATGTCCATCACATGATGCAATTTGCATTCAGTCTATAAAGATTTCATAAATAGCACCAAGTAATGGATTTTCATAATTTTGGGCGGTCAAAAAGCCAGAAAAGACATGAAAACATTTGTTTGTACAGATGGTGGGCTTTGAAAATCCCAACCAGGGCCAATTAAATCTACATATTGTGAGTTAGGGGTTTTTTTTTGTTTTGTTTTTTGTTTTTTGAGATGGAGTCTCACTGTGTTGCCCAGGCTGGAGTGCAGTCACGAGATCCTGGTTCACTGCAACCTCCGTCTCCCAAGTTTAAGCAATTCTCCTGCCTCAGCCTCCTGAGTAGCTGGGATTACAAGTGCCCAGCACCATGCCTGGCTAATTTTTGTATTTTAAATAGAGATACTAAAAATACAAAAGGTTTCATCATGTTGGCCAGGTTGGTATCAAACTTCTGACCTCCTGACCTCAGGTGATCTGCCCACCTCAGCCTCCCAAAGTGCTGGGATTACAGGCATGAGCCACCGTGCCTGGCCTATGGATTAGTTCTATAAGATCCTCCTAGGGACAAGTGATAGCCATGGAGGCTTCATGGTATATAGGATCAGGTAAAGCTGAAGTTCCCTCAGCAATGTACCAGATCAAGCCAATGAGATTCTTCTAATGGCTAGTCTAGGCCCCATAGCCATAAGCAGAGCAGAGACACCTTGCCTCAGATTTGTCCAAGTTACCTTTACCCTTTCTAATATGTTAAATAATCTTTCCAGTGGACAACATCCAAGCCTAAGACACCTATGTAACAACCTCTCTGTCTCACCCTAAATTTATTCCAGAGAGGATTTGAAGCCAAAGCTCATAGTAAAAGATCAATCCGCATAGTTTAATAAATGCTAGAAATTCAGGGTTAAGGCATCTCCGCATGTACACAGTATATTGCCACTTTCCATCATATCTACCAGCTTGCACTGCAGCGTGTGACTCTTGTTTGTTGGAATAATTGGTTAGGCAAAGACAAACCCTCAGGGGTGTTATAGTGAACCCCAAGTTTCTCTTCAAAGAATCAGTATGTCAGTATGTTCAGCTCTCTTATTCTTTAATTCTCTATTTTAAAGTTTAACTTCCTCATAATTCCAGTAAACAACCTCTCCACTGGTTCTAATCAATAGTTCACATCTGCTTTTCCTTACCCCGGCTCCATCCTGACTCATCCAGGTCACCTGATCGCCCCTGGCTACCTGCTCCGACCTGCCCATAACCGTCTTTCCCACCAAAACACCCACCCTGCCATTCCAGCTCAGCCAATCAGGATTAGTCTAGCTTGTGTGTTCTAACCTTAGCTAATAGTGGATGACACAGCAGTAGGTGAGATAGGGGCAAAAACAGAAAGCTTAAGCACTGCCATCTTATAGACAAGCCACCTGGGCCCTGGGCAGAGTTGTAGTTCTCAGAACTGTTATTATATTGTAGTTCTTAGAAATGTTATCTTCTAAGGTTAAAAATTTTCCACTATGGCCCCATCCCTTTGCAACAAACTGCTGACTTTAGCTTCTGTAGAAATAGCTTGGCTTGCACAACCCCTGAGCCCCCCCTGGAACAAGGATGTGGTTTTACAGCGTAAATACCTTGCTCCCCCTGAGTTCGGGGCCATGGGTTAGAGAGACGTGAGTCCTCCATGGCCGCCAGCAATAAAGACCCTATAGATTGACATACCTTTGTCTTGGTATTGATTTTCTATGCTTGCTTTGGTACAACAGTAGGGACAACCCCCGTCAGGGAGAAGTACCCCTTCCCCACTTGTCCAAGTGTGGGGGCACCATTGTTCCATCATACATAGCAGCCTTCTGTAGAAGTAAACTGTCTTGCTGAGAGAATTTATCTTTGAGTGCTATTTCTTTTGAAGCATCAAAATTTTACCTATAACAGGGGCTCCATGTATCTATAGGAAACATTTTTCCTATTACTTTAATTTAGCTTCCCTGCCTTTCTAACTTCCTTGTTACTGTCCTAAAGAGAAAGCAATACCCACTTCAGTTTGCGCATACAACATGCCAAGAAACTGCAAACAAAGGCAAATCCAGGAAATTAAGAAATATAATAAAATATAAGTATGGGAAACAACCCACAGTCTTTATGATTTTACACTAATTTGAAAGCATCCCTAGTAAATGTGTGTGTCTGTGTGTGTGTGTGTGTGTGTGTGTGTCTGTGATCATTATCAGGGTGGGGTGAGACTTACCAGTGAGAAGACTAGTAAATGAAACACAATTTGTCCGGTTTTCAAAGCTGGTTGTCATTGATGTCTTTTGCGTCTTAGGCTAAAAAAACCTTTCAGTATGAAGTTAACATGGTTGAGGGTTGCTGAGTGAGCCAGCAGGGCTATCACAGTGAGGGCAATGCACTTCACTCCTTGCGAGATCAAAACAGAGCTCTCGGCTGGAAAGAACCTCCTAAATAAGCCCTAGAGTAAACTAATAATGAAAGCTTGGATTTCCCCCATCCCACCCTTCCCCCCAGCGTGAGATTGTCTCAAGGTTCCGGCACGCTATTGGAGGCTCTGGTGATGCCAGGCAGATGGAGTTACAAAAATAATCACCCAGCCAGAACACTCGCTGCCATGTGGCAGTGAATTCATGTCATGCCTGCACATGCCCGGGTGATCTCACCATCTAAAAAAGATGAAGTTACTCGAATGGCTCCCACTGGCTCCATATGGCCTCTTGATGTTCTATTCTCTGTGGTGGGATTTTCTTTGGTCTTATTTCTTGCTGTGAAATTTATTAAGAGGAAGAAAGGGAATGATAATGAAACACTAAACCCTTACTTACCTGAGTTTGTCTGAAGAAAGGGAAATTCTATGGAAAATATATGGAAAGAAAAGACCAAATGAAATTGTAGCACCTTTTCAGTCTTTGACCACAAGTTCAATAAAATAACTTCTTGAACTAAAATTTTATGATGCTATTTTGTTCTGGCTATATTGTGTGTTTCTATTAATGCTTTTGAAGAAGGTTTTGCCAACATGTATAGAGATTTTAGGTAATTAATTAACAATATCAATGTCATAAAAAATATTCAAATAATTGAATGGAGAAGTTAAAAGCATGGATATTGGGTTATCAGTTTATTACTTTTAGCTGTGGAAGCTTGGACAAATTACAACAGCTCCACTTCATCTTCCTCATCTTTAGCCAAAGAAATGATGGTCTTGTTGAGTTTTATGAAAATTCTATATGTAAAGAGAAAACTAAAGCATGTTATCAAAAGTTGGTGAAAAAGAAAAGTAGGGGATGTAGAGTTATGAAGGTAACCATTAGAAACTAAAATTGATAGTGTAAATATCAAGCTGTAGGAGGGCAGGAGCAAGAGGTGTAGTGTGTGAGAACTTAATCCTCAGCTTTTTACTGAAAAATTAACAAACTTTCAGTTGTAGGTGATAAATTTTAAAAAGGAAGTATATAAATATTAACTAAATTTAGTGCAAGCTACCAGAAAAGCAAAGGCCAGCAATGTTAAAGGTTGATTCTGGGGAGTGGGGCAGGGGTGAGTGAGTGCTGCATGCAAGACTGTTACTTTTACCAGAGTCTCTTCTGTATTCTTTGATCTGCTTCCACATGCAAATATATGCTTCTATTCAATAAAATAAAGCATCTTAAAATTAATAAGAATTAAAAACATAAAAAGGTTTAAATCAAAATAATACTGTGAAAAAATTAACAAATGGTTTCTTTCCAGTAAAAAAAGGAAGAAGAAAAATCTTAGTGTGGCCAGTAGTCCAAGCAGTAGCTAGTAGTCTTAAGCTGAGCCAGAGAATAAGGGGACTCTAAACTCTCACCCCTCCAACACTCACCCTGTGTGCAGTTTCTGTGGGTACCTGGGGTGAGAAGGCAGCTTAGTATGTGCACCCCAGGCCTGTACCCTGGGAACAGAGAAGAGAAACAAATCTAGAAGATATTTCTCTGGAGTAATTTCTAAGACCTATGGTGTAAGAAGGGCCACTTTTGGATTCACATGTCATAGCTTAATGGGAAGTGAGGGAAGGGGCATGCTGCCACTGCTTTGAGGATCTTTATAAGGCCCCAGCTCAGGAAGCACCAGAGCCTGGAGGAGGATGGTGGGGTGGGGGAGATTTACAGTTTGGGGAGCACTGGGAGTCACACCTTAAAGTGGGAAAGTGATGTTTTCATGGAGGGTAGAACCACAGCAGCACGTTCTAGAGGGCTCACAAGTCACAGACCTCAGTGGGGTACATGGGACACAGTCCTGCATGACCTGAAATATTTGGGACAACTTTAAGAGTGGTGTTGAAGTTCTGAAGTTTGGTTAGGGCTCTGAAATAACAAAATTTAGGAAACCATTTTAACATGACCCCATTAGTGTCCACAGGCATGAGGAAAGGTATATTTCATAAGTCCTTCTGACTGAGATAATGATGGACACTGAAGCTGGTTCTTTAATGCTTCCAATTAAAGACAGATTCATGTCATCTGGTTGATAGTTTAAGAGTGTCTCTGCCAAGAGACATTGCTGGACAATAACTTCCCAAAGCCACCAATAGTTCCTGTTTCTATAATTATGTAGCAACTTCTCCTTTTAAAATGTCTCACACCCTCTCTTTAAAATATTGTCATTCCTGTGTGTGAAGTATGAACTGTTTGACAATTATGTAATCAATAATTGTGGTCAAACTATATATACATCTAACTAATAATTTCAGTAAGGCTATACATATCAATAATCCACAATGCATGCCTACATTTTAAATGTCTTCAAATATGACCTAAATTTCAATTTGCCCTATATATTTATCAAATTACTGAGGGAATTCTTTTTTTTGAAATGGAGTATTGCTCTGTTATCAGTCTGGAGTGTAGTGGGATGATCTCAGCTCACTGCAACTCCTGCCTCCCAGGTACAAGCAATTCTCCTGCCTTAGCCTCCTGAGTAGCTGGGATTACAGGTGTGCGCCACCACACCCAGCTAATTTTTGTATTTGTAGTAGAGATGGTGTTTCACCATGTCAGCCAGGATGGTCTTGATCTCTTGACCTCGTGCTTGGCCCCCCAGAGTGCTGGAATTACAGGCGTGAGCCACTGAGCCTTGCCTGCTCAGGGAATGCTAACAAAATATTTGTTAAGGCAGAAAAGCTATAGTTATGTCATTTCAGGAGATAAGAAATCTGATCCCATTGATAGAAAACATCATAAATTACATTAAAAAATTTTAAATAGCTATTAAAAAATAAGGAAGCTATGCTTATCTTTATTATCATTTGGATATGTGACAGATTACTTCCAGAGATAGTCAGAGCAAGTTTGAAGTATTCTGTGGCCATAAGTAAATTACTTAACCTTTCTTAGCCCCAGTTACCTAAACTAGGCAGTCATTTATTCACTTGTTCTTTCAGCAGGTATTGATTGGGTTCCTACTGTACACTGAACACTATTTTGAGTATCCTTAGTGAGTACTGAGTACTGAAGATATACTAAGTACTGATGATACAGTCTTTCAAAACAGACAAGCTCCTTGCTCTTATGGAGTTGACATTTCTAATGGGAAAGAAAGACAATTAAAATGTTAAGAAATCAATAAATCAAAAATAATACCTGCTATTAAATAATGCTAATAGCTCTTTCTGGCATCAAGATCATCTAAAATGTTACCTCCTTAGAAAAATTCTCTGCCCATTCAATCCTTCCCTTTGTATTTAATCTAACTACATTTGATCCAATACAAATGGAAGGATTGAATAACAAGAAAGAGCAAGCCATGAAAATGTTGTGGGAAGAGCCCTTGAAACAGGGGGAATGAAAGCTACAAAGTCACTTTGATGGAAGAGAGCTTGGTGTGCTCAAGAATGAAAGAAAAATTCAGCCTGGCTGGAGCCTGATGAGGAGGGAAGGGGGTGGTGCTGGAGTTGGCTGGCTGGATAGGTAAATAAAGAACTTTAAAGGCTATGAGAAAATACATTAATTAATTTAAAAATCAAACTATTAAAAGTTTTAGTCTGAATGTCATGGAAAATTTATCTATTGCTGCATAACAAATTAAAAATCGCTGCAAAAGATTTGATGTTCGCCACAAAGCCATTTCTTAATCTTACCATCCTTTGCCATTAGAAGAAGCTGAGAATTTTCAGAACCTGCAAGTCCTGGTTCCTTTTGTTTAAAAGTCCTTCTTTGATCTTATCTGTTTTCTCTTGCTTTTTAGTGTAAGCAGAAAGAAGAAACCAGGAGCCATCTTCAACACTCTGCCTGCGAATCTATCTTACCTAGGAAACCTAGCCTATTAGGCACATTCTCTGCTTTCTACATTACCAGCCGGGCACACTGGCTTACACCTATAATCCTAGCACTTTGGGAGCCCAAGGTAGGAGGGTCACTTGAGCTTAGGAGTTCCGAGGTTACAGTGAGCTATGATTCCACCACTGTATTCCAGCCTGGGTGACAGATACATTAGCACAGTTTAGTGTTGCTAAACTTTCTGCCCCTATATGGCAAGGATGATCCTCTGTCCTCTAATTTCCAAGTGGAGGCTTTTTGAGGCTTCACCAGTACCTCTTTGAAGGTAGAAGGGAAGGCTGACAGTCAAAACACCTTATGCCTTCACTAATACACTTTCTTAGAAGTTCTTTCTACTTCCGCCCACTGTGGGATTCCAAAGCTACTCCCACAGTTTAAGTTTTTGTTATCGTAGCACCCAGTGTTCAGGTACTAACATCTATGTTAGTTACCAATTGCCATGTAACAAACTACCCCCAAACTTAGTGGCGTAAAGCAACAGATATTTTTAATTTCACATAGTTACTGATCTTGGGAATAGTTTAGCTGGGTGGTCTTAGTCAGGATCTTGGGAATAGTTTAGCTGGGTGGTCTTACCCTGAGTCACTCAAGAGGTTTTAATCTAGGTGTTAGATAGGGTGGTAGTCATCTGAAGGCTTGACAGAATCTGAAGTATCCTATTCCAAGCTGGTTGATGTAAATTGCTGGCAAGTCTGTTGCTGGTTGGCCAGGTGGCTTGTCATGCAGTCTTCTCCATGGGGCTGCTTGAGTGTCATGATATGACAGCTAGCTTCTTTTAAAGTGCCTGACATAGGAAGAAC